>NW_022589704.1:67302872-67805853 GCF_004348235.1 Phoca vitulina | reverse complement strand
TCCTTCCTTCCTTCCTTCCTTCCTTCCTTCCTTCCTTCCTTCCTTCCCTCCCTCCTTCTTTTTCTTTCTTTCTTTCTTTCTTTCTTTGTTCCTTTCTTCCTTCCTTCCTTCCTTTCTCTCTCTCTCTCTCTCTTTCTTTCTTTCTTCTATTTGCCAAGAGTTAGTTACCTTATGTACAACTTCTAGGCCAAGTTAAAACAAACAAACAAACAAACAGAAAAACAAGATAACATCCTCAACAATAATTTTCATGAACACATGATTCATCTCCCAGGACTCTTTCACTACATGTATAATATGGTCACAGAGTCCATTACTATGATACTCTGGTCCTCTTGATTTCTAGATGTCTTGGATTTCTTCACCTATGCAGCATTGTATTTAACTTTTGTCTTAAGAAGAAGTCATTCATACTTCCCAAAGAATGAATTAAAATGGAAATAGAAATTCATGATACCCTTTGTAATAGCTAAACTACTTTCCACCAAAGTATTGACTCATCATTTAATGTTCTACAAGAATGATATATAAAAGATAAGCAAAATAAATTAGAGAAGTAATTTCCTTTTTCCTGTTTATATTGGTTAAAAAGAAAAGAACTATAGACCAAAACAGAGCCATTCAGGTCAAGTCACCAAACCAGGGCTTAATACCTAACCTAGTTACAGTTTCAACCTCCCCCCAAAATGCAATCTTATTAACCAGTCAGTCAGGTATCTTCTGGTCAACACCCATGAAGTAATCTGTCACATGGGTCCTATCCATATCTCAAAGGAAGATGAGGTAATACACCAAATAAGACCCATTGCCCTTCCCCCTAAGGGATAGTGACTTGCCTGGAACAATCCTTTAGTTTCTTCTGCTAATAACTTCCTTGCCCAGCTCTCCTTTCTATAAAAACCTTGTTTTTGTACAACTTCCAGGAGCTCCCCTCTACTTGATAGATGGGATGTTTCTTGATTCATGACTCACTTAATAAAGCTGTTTAGATCTGCAAATGTATCCAGTTGACTTTTTAAAGAGATTAAGTCTCACATTAGCTTTTCTTCTGCTGTGTCTTTCCTGCCGTAATTTATATTTTCTACATGTCAGTAAGACTTATTGCTCTATTTAACGGACAGTTATATTTACCTAAGATGGAGGCTCATTGTACAAATAATCCATCATTTAAAATATTACCTCAAAATTATTAAAAGAAAAGAACTTCTATAACCAAATGATTTTTTTGCAGAGACAACATTTTTGTTTTACTTTTATGCTAAAGTTAAACCAAAAACCTCTAAAAACTAACCAACCAATGTCTAACTAACCAGGATCATAAAGAACACAAGAGAAGGATTTTCAAGAAGAAAATACAACTTTGTTTTTTCAGGTATTTTCTTTCTTTCCAATATATACCTGGCATTTCTTAAAAAACAAGTCAGCTAATGTTCTAATTCTGTCTAATGATTTTCTCTTACAGATTTTCAAATAAGTCACTTTTCAGCTGAAAACAGGCTTAAAATAACTAAGCAGAAGCCAGTAAACAAGTTATCTGTGCTCAGTCAGGATCATACTCTGAAATTATCCTAGACCAGGAATTTATACCTGTGATTCAGGAGTCCATTAAGATGGAGGGGAAGAAATTCTACCACAATGTCAGAAATTAAAAGAAATTAAAAATTTCTTTGACTTTGTTACAGATAGTAAGTAGAGTTTCGTATCAACTACATTGTTGTAAATATCTCAAACTATCATTTATACTCATCACTTTTGTTCTTCTTATTTAATATGTTATTGAAGACATTCGTATGTCATGAAATTCTAGATTTTTAAAACCATTTAAATTTCTATAGTTTCTGATAGATAGATAGATGATAGATAGATAGATAGATAGATAGATAGATAGATAGATGATAGATAGATAGATAGACAGACAGATAGAGATATATTTTGGATTTGGAACATTATTCCAAGTTGGGCTTCACTGACTTCACCAGAATGTCAAAGGGACACAGGGCAAAATGGAAGATCAAGAAATCTTGATTAATAATAGTCTTAATTTTAATTTAATTTCTAAAGAATTTCTTTAAACTCAGTCAAGAATATATTCAACCATTAAAGAGCCACCCAGAATTTTAGAAATGCTTACAATTTTGCTCTGATCTTTGTCTCCCTCTGCCTTCTTTGCTCATTATGAAGATAGGTAACAGCTGTTGGGGGGGGGAGCGGGGTTCTAACATTTATTCTTTTTGTTATTTCACATATTCCTGATGTTATTAATATTATTTTTGGTCTGTTTGCTTAATTTGACCAGCTTAGATGTGGAAAATGTGCACATACAATTTCAATTTCCTTCAACACAGTTTTCTGCTATAGCTATTTTCTGTATTTGAGATGTACATTGTAATTTCACCAATACTTGTGAAAAGATTAGAAATTATGACTCAAACCAGGCCATTAAGATGCTCCTTCCCTAGACTCTGACTCATGAACAGAGGGGCAAAGAAACTGGAAACATGGATGTTCTATGCTATCAAACAGTGGTGTTAAATTTAGTGAATTCAACCCGTGGTTGAGTTGGCAAAACCTTAATATTCTTTCAGTAAATTTCTTATCATTTATGTTAGTTGGAGTCAGCTCTGTTAAAACAAAAAACTAATTCTATAATCTCTCAGTTGGCATCCTAGAGGAATTGCTGCAGATGGGACTATTCCATTTTGTAATTTTTAAATTAGTTTGGAAGAAGCTGCTTACCCTTCTTTGCTAATAAGATTTCCTAGATGAATGACTTTGGGTTTAAGAATTATTTCTCCTTCCTGTTAGTTTCTCTGTTTATTTTCTCTTCCCCTCTAAAAACTTAACAAACTCATACAGTTGATACATAGTCAAGCTGTAAAAGTTCTATTTGCAGACTGAAGGGTAGCAGAATTTGCCACCCCAAAATTGCCTTTTGGCATAAGAATTAACTTGAGCTGGTTATTTTTGAGAAACTACACAATAGGAAAATCTTTGAAAATAATAGAAGTTGCCCTTTTGTAAAATAAATTTACATTATTCATTTATTTATTAAAGATTTTATTTATCCACTTGAGAGACAAAGAGAGAGAAGAAGCAGAGGGGAGAGGTAGAGGCAGAGGGAGAAGCAGGCTCCCCGCTGAGCAAGGAGCCTGCCATGAGACTTGATCCCAGGGCCCTGGGATCATGACCAGAGCTGAAGGCAGATGCTCAACAGACTGAGCCACCCAGGCAGCCCAAGAAATTTACATTTATAATGAATATCTCCATTTTTAAGGGTTTCTCCCATTGTGTACCATGAAAAGGAAGATGACTAAATCTCTAGAAACATCAATGGAGAGGACAGGGACTTAAATGTGCGTAACAACCATGCCGTGGTTTTCTCTGTTTTGCCTGAAAACTACTATAACTTGCTCACTCAACCCCCAAAGTCTTTATTTGTCTTTAGCTAGATATGGTATTTAAGGTGATGGCTTGGACCATTTGGGAGAGTTACTCAGTTTCCCTGGATATCTGTCCCATGTATAGAGTAGGTATACATGTAATTAAATTTCTGTTTGTTTTCCTTTTGTTAATCTGTCTTTTATTATAGAAGGGTCTCACCCAAGAACATAAAAGGTTATAGGGAGAATTATTTTCTTCCCCTACAAAATAATAGCTTACATGTCTTATGAGTTAATCATTTATATTTTCCCCATTAATTTCAACTAAGATTGAATATTATATTAAACAACATTACTTGCTTTTAATCTTGAGTATAATATATATAGATCATGTATATAAATGCATTTTCAGGGGCACCTGGGTTGCTCAGTTGGTTAAGCGTCTGCCTTTGTGTCAGGTCACGATCTCAGGGTCCTGGGATGGAGCAGGGAACCTGCTTCTCCCTCTCCCTCTGCCACTCTCCCTGCTGGTGCTCTCTTGCTCTCTCTCTCTCTCTCTCAAATAAATAAATAAAATCTTTAACAATATAGTGTATTAGTGTATAAGACACTAATACAAGGGAATGATATTGATTATTTATTAAATGATAATATTTATTATTTATACTATAATAGCCTTAGAAATTGCCTTTCATTTCCCAGAGTGCATAGCTGAAACCAACACAATGATTGTCATATTAATAAAGGATACATTTAAGAATGTAGAAATTGAAAACCAGGAGAGGAGAAAGGAATAGACCAAGTGACAATTCTTAAGCTGTACACAAGTAGTAGAAATGAGAAAAAACAAAGAAGAAAAAGACATTTGCAGAGTGAATCAACAAGTTTGGCAACTGATTGCATAAGAAGGGGATGGGAGGATATGGGAAGTGTAAAAATATAAATAAAATAAAATTAATGGATAGACCAGAGAAAAGGTCTGGGAGAAAATGGTTAAAATGATTAGTGCAGATTTCAATATGAAGAGAGACTGAAATATTAGTAACCTTTCCATGTGGAGGTATCTAAGCAACAGGTGAGAGCTCAGGGCTGGGTCTATAAATTTATAAATTATATAACAAATGTAATTGTTGAAATAATAAGACCAGAAGGGTGAGTACAGGCACAGAATCTTGGGGGATTTATATTTACTTTTAAGAAATTAGGAGATTTAGGGGCACCTGGGTGGCTCAGTTGTTAAGCGTCTGCCTTAAGCTCAGGTCATGATCCCAGGGTGCTGGGATTGAGCCCCGCATCGGGCTCCCTGCTCGGCAGGAAGCCTGCTTCTCCCTCTTCTACTTCCCCTGCTTGTGTTCCCTCTCTCGCTGTGTCTCTCTCTGTCAAATAAGTAAATAAAATCTTTAAAAAAAAAAGAAATTAGGAGATTTAAGAGATGGATAAAGGAAGGGCAGCTGGAACAAGGAGACTGGGAAGAGATATTCAGAACAGTCAAATCAAGAAATTTAATTCCATCAAATCCAAATGAATACAATACAAAGAAAAAAAATGAAGCTATGAAGAAGCCATTGGGTTCAGCACTTAGGAAACCATGTATCTACCCTAAGATGTAATGAGAGAAATTTCAACCACTTACGGACACATCCAAACATTGCTGTTTCATTATTGACTTATGAAAACTTTTACCATATTGCTTATATTATGACATGAAATACTAATCATGAGCTGTAATCGACTTGGATTTTGGGAATGAAAATCATCAGCCTATTCTTGGTAAATCTAAAAGACAATCTTAAATCTAGAAGTGATGCGTACTACAACCAGAGTAATAATCTTATTTACATCTGCTTTATTGTTATTGAATTACATAAATTGATATCCTACTATTAACAAAATACTAAGATAACAAAAGCAAGTGACATTTGTAAATTCAGTGTTTCACATTTTATTTTAAGGGATATGTTCTAATTATGATGACTAAATAAAGAATTCTATTTTGAGTTTTCATAAGTTAATCATCATAAATGAGTTGTTACAAAATAAACATAAAAGGAAATATTAGTGGGGTGGCTCAGTTGGTTAAGTGTCCAGCCAACTCTTGATTTTGGCTCAGGTCATGATCTCAGGGTGGTGAGACTGAGTCCTGCCTTGGGCTCCACATTGGGCATGGAGCTCACTTAAGATTCTCTCTCACTCTCCCTCTGCCCCTCCCCACCCCCCATTCTCGCATGCACTCTCTCTCAAAAAGAAGAAAGAAAGAAAGAAAGAAAGAAAGAAAGAAAGAAAGAAAGAAAGAAAGAAAGAAAGAAAGAAAGAAAGAAAAAAGTAAAAAAAAAGAAATATTAGCTTTTTTATTCAGTAGACTTCAAGAGATGATAAAATTTTATTCATCTTCCTCTCAAGATATATTGAAACTTCAACAGGGTAAACTGAAAAGGTGGTTAATCTTACTTAGAAAAACAACCAAAAAGGTAAAGTGACTTACAAAGATTTCAATTTTACTCTGTCATAGGTTGAATGTAAACTATGTGAGAGCAATGTCCTTGCCCATTTATTTACTGCTGTACCCAGAGTTTAGGACAAGTCCTGGGATATATAGAGTCTTAATAAATGCCTATTGTTGAGGTGACATTTCTCTGGCTTCAGTCTCCTTTTACATCCAAGGAAAATCTCATCTCTGTTGCTTTCATTTAAAACTACAGACTAAACTAAATCAAAACATTTAGAGGACTTGTTTTAAAGAGCAATTTAATTTATAAAGTGAGTGTGTCTAAAGTGAGATTTGTTCTTAGATAATGCAAATTAAAAAACAAACACCAACTAATCCTTTAGCTAGATAATCACAAAATTTAAAGTAATAGGACCTGAATCTATCATTATTTTTAAAAGTCCAAGTTAGTCATCAAAACATGGGCAGTGGTAAAATTAGGTCCTGTTTACATTTTACTGTAGTATTTTCTTTCCACCATTGGGAGAGTATGAGGGGGGGAAATCTATTCATTTAAGAATATTTTTCTATGTTTAATTTTAGTTGTGGCTTTTTTATTTTTAGATTATTATTTTTTATTTGAATCTGTAAAGCTGTTAGAAGATATGGAATGAATTACTGAGGTAATCATCTGCTGTTTTCCCATTTCCTTCTGGTGCCAGCTAAAATTAAAATGGGAATATCAGTGTTTAGAGATTTAAATGTTAGGGATGATTGAAAGAAAGGCTTCCAGACAAATCTCTCCACAAGTATTGAAGAGGTAGCTGATTTTAATGACTAGCCTTCAGGTTCCCCAATTAGTCTATTTAATGTATTTTTCCCTCTAAAAGTGCAGTCTTGATTGGACTACTGATGAAATGATATAGTTTTATTGCTAGAATTTAAATCTGTCAAGAAATAAAAAAAAATAAAATAAAATTCCCTGAAATAGCTATATAGTTAGCCCATCATCCCCAAAATATTCCAGGAAGCTTTTGATCACCAAAGTATCTAAATTACCAAAATTTCTAAATAAAGGAACTGCAGTGCAGAGATGATTATTTCTTTAGAGCTCACAAACATTCTACAAAGGATGATGTGAATGTATTCACCCCCCACCATATTCTGGGAGCACATGATATCAGACCCTGGATTTCTCACAAGGTAGTAAGGACAGCACACATTTCTACTACAAGTAAAAAGCAGCCAAAGACCCTGTTTCTTGGAACAATTGTCAAGTTACACAGTTTCTCTAAAATTTAGCACCTATCAGACATACTGCCATTGAGTGCTAGGTTTTCATGCACTCAACCATCCAATCCACATCAGTTTGTACCATGCACTTCTGAGATCACTTTAATCTCAATGAGCTCACTGTCCCTGAGCAGAACCAGAGCTAAAAAGTCAGTACAATGAGTAAGACTAGAGATTATATACGCAGATCTAGTCTGTTAACACCAGGGGGAAAAAGGGACAATGATCTATCCTTTCTCTGTTGTTTCCATGAGACCAATTGTGCCTGGAACATAGTAAGAGCTGAGTAAATATTTGTTGAATTAAACAAATGGATATTTAATCAGTTTGTTCTAGGAGATAGGAGATATGGGAAACTTGAGATCAGGGAAAGTCAGGAAAATCAGGCATATTATTGTCAGGTTTAAATTCTAGCAATAGAGCTCTATCATTTCATCAGTAATCTGCATGACTGTACTTTTATACCTGGAGAGGACAATCTTCTGAGGTCCTGGGCAGGCATTAAAGATTGGTTAGACTCCAGGGTAAGCAGCAAGGTTATATTGGTATGGAGAATATATTATGTTTAATCAAAGAGAAAAAAAGTTATACAAATATCAGGCCAGAAATGTTGAAAAAAACTCTTTAGCTTTGGGTAGTAACTTGATTTCTGTAGTTGTGTTAATGCTATAGACATCAAAATATATGTGAGCAGCTCTGATAAAGCATTAAATTTAGAAGGAATTGTTCCTTATGAGAAAGGCTTTATTATTGAATTATCTTATAAATTCATCCTCTGTACTTAAAATGTGAGTCAATTTATAGAAGTTTCAATAAAACTGAGAGCAAACAAGCAATAAAAACTCTATTGCTCTTAAACCAAACTTTGAACTCTCATGATATGCTATGCACAGGAGGAAATTTAAGGGTATCATTATGAACTCATTTTGAGACCAAGGAAATATAAAGGGAAAACAGTGGATTATTTAAGGAAGAAAAGCATGACACAAAGAATATGTAAGTATATTGTCATAGATTGATCCAATAAAAATTCCTTGTTGAATGCCCTTAGAAGTTTTTGCCTCTTCAAGAAAGAGACATACTTTCTCATCTTTTCCCAGATAGGTACATAAGGATTGGGTCTCTGTTTCTTTTACCTCCAGGAGTAACAGTGCTTTGTTTTAGAAAATTTAGATCTCTGAAGGGATTATTAAAATGCGTTTACCTACATAATAAAGTGGATAGAGACCTTGGGACTCCTGGATACAAAGGGAAGTTGCCTAGCCAGAGAAGTGAATTAGATTGATTTTTCTATTAATGGTGATGATCTACAACCTAGCCTCACACACATGTCCTAGAAAGTGGCACAGCCTGTGAGGAGTAGCTGCGTGAATGTTATTGGAATCTGGGGAGAACTGCCTAGCGTATCATTGAGGGACTGAATGTGTTAAGAGAAATGCCATCTTTTAAGTAGATCTCCAAGATAAGTCAAAGTACATCTTCAATGGTGACTATAATGAATTAATCAATCAAGTCTTCTCAACTTGTTGGACTAAGTAAGCCCTAGACCCTCCACAAACCAGGAAGAATAAGGGTACATTAAAATGATTGCTTTTGGACTTATCACTGACATGGGTTGGAAAGAAATTGCAACCAGGTTTGATTGAATTAAGGACCAAATATAAGGAAGAAAGAAGGAAAGAAGGAAAAGAGGAAGGGAAGGAGGGAGAGAGAGAAGGAAGGAAGGAAGGAAGGAAGGAAGGAAGGAAGGAAGGAAGGAAGGAAGGAGAAAGGAGAGAGGAAGAAGAGAAGAGGGAACAAGGGAAGAAAAGAAAAGAAAAAAAGAAAGAAACAGAGAAAGGAAAACTTCTAGAATTTTTAAAACCAGAGACTCAAACAATTTAAATCTGTTACAAATGTATCAGTACTTTCTAGATGATAATGGCTACTTGTTTCCATTAATCATTTCCAACATTGTTACTAAAATTGCCAAATTAGGCTTCAGAGTCCTACTTATTAAAACATATAAAAGATTCAAAGCCCTGAAGAATCAATATGTGGTAACTTTGTGTGTAATGTGTTTACTAAAAATGGGTGATAATAAAGTATAGGCATACCTCAAAGATACTGTATGTTTTATTCCAGACCACTGCAAGCAAGCAAATACTGCAATAAAGCAAGTCACATAAATTTTTTGGTTTCCCAGTGCCTATGAGAGTTATATTTACACTATCCTGTAGTCTATTAAGTGTGCAATAATAGCATTATGTCTAAAAAAGCAAAGCACATACCTTAATTAAAAAATACTTATTGCTAAAAAATGCCAACCATCATCTTGGCTTTCAGCAAATCCTCATTTTTTACTGGTGGAGGGTCGATGTTAATGGCTGCTGACTGATCAGCGTGGTAGTTGCTGAAGTTTGGGTGATCCTGGCAATTTCCTAAAATAAAACAACAGTGAAGTCTGCCACATTGATTCTTTCACAAACGATTTCTCTGGTAGCGTGTGATGGTGTTTGATAGCATTTTGGCCATAGTAGAACTTTCAAAATGGGGTTAATTTTCTCAAACACTGCCACTGCTTTATCAACGAAGTTTTGTAATATTTTAAATTATTTGTTGCAGTTTCAACAATCTTCACCAGAGTAGATTCCATTTCAAGAAACCACTTTCATTGCTCATCGATAAGGAACTCTTCATCCATTCAAGTTGGATCATGACATTGAAGCAATTCAGTCCCATCTTCAGGCTCCACTTCTAATTTGAGTTCTTTTGTTATTTCTACATCTGCAGTTACTTCCTCCACTATAGTTTTGAACCCCTCAAAGTCATCCATGAGGACTGGAATCAACTTCTTCCAAACTCCACTTAATGTTGATATGTTGGCATCTTGCAATGAATCATGAATGTTCTTTGCCTTGATTCATCAGAGGAATCACTATTTAAGGCAGCTATAGCCTTACAAAATGTATTTCTTAAATAATAATACTTGAAAGTCACAATTACCTCTTGATCCTTGGGCTGCAGAATGAATATTGTGTAGTAGGCATGAAAACATTAATCTCATACATCTCCACCAGAGCTCTTGAGTGACCATGTGCACTGTCAATGAGCAGTAATAATTTGAAAGGAATTTTTTTTTCTGAGCAGTGGTTTTCAACAGTGGGCTTAAAATATTTAGCAAACCATGTTATAAACAGATGTGCTGTCATCCAAGCTTTGTTGCTCCAGATATAGAGCATAGGCAGAATACATTTAGTGTATCTCTTAAGGGCCCTAGGATTTTCAAAATGGTAAATGATCATTGGCTTCAACTGAAAGTCACCAGCTGTATTACCCCCTAACAAGAGAATCAGTCTGTCCTTTCAACCTCTGAAGCCACGCATTGACTTCTCTCCAGCTATGGAAGTCCTAGATGGCATCTTCTTCCCATAGAAGGCTGATTTGTCTCCATTAAAAATCTGTTGTTTAGTTACCTTCTTTAATTTCCTTAACTAGAGCTTCTGGAGAACTTGCTGCAGCTCCTAAATCAGCACTTGCTGCTTCCCCTTGCACTTTTACGTTATGGAGATGGCTTCTTTCCTTAAACCTCATGAAACAGCTCCTGCTAGCATCAGACTTCTTTCTGTAGCTTCTCACCTCTCTCAGCCTTCAGAGAATTAAAGCAAGTTAGAGTCTTGCTCTGGATTAGGCTTTGGCCTGAGAGAATGTGATGGCTAGTGTGATCTGTCCAGACCACTAAAATTTTCTCCGTATCAGCAATAAGAATATTTTGCTTTCTTATCACTTGTTTCCTAGAGTAGCACTTTTGATTTCCTTTAAGACCTTTTCCTTTGCATTTACAAGTTTGTTAACTGTTTAAACAGGCTCAAGAGGCCTGGCTTTCAACATGCTTTCCTCACTAAGTTTAATCATTTCTAGTTTTTGATTTAAAGTGAGAAATGTGTGACTTTTCCTTTCATTTGAACACTTACAGGCCATTGTAGGGTTATTAATTGGCCTAATTATGGTACTGTTTTGTCTCAGGGAATAGGGAGGCCCAAGGAAAGGGGGGGGGGGGTATGGTCAATCAGTGGAACAGTCAGAACATACACAACAAAGGGCTCCTGGGTGGCTCAGTTGGTTAAGCGACTGCCTTCGGCTCAGGTCATGATCCCGGAGTCCCAGGATCGAGTCCCGCATCGGGCTCCCTGCTCAGCGGGGAGTCTGCTTCTCCCTCTGACCTGCCCCCCTCTCCTGCTCTCTCTCTCTCTCATTCTCTCTCTCAAATAAATAAATAAAATCTTTAAAAAAAGAAAGAACATACACAACATTTATCATTTAAGTTTGCCATCTTATACGAGTATGTTTCATGGTCCCTCAAAGCAATTATAATAGCAACAACAATGATCACTAATCACAGATCACCATAGCAAATACAATAATAATTTAAAAGTTTGAAATATTGTGAGTATTACCAAAATGTGACAGAGACGCACAAAAGGAGCAAATGCTGTTGGATAAATAGTACTGACAGACTTGTTCTATGTGGGTGGCCACAAACGTTCAATTTGTAAAAAATGCAACATCTGCAAAATGCAATAAAGCTAAGTACAATAAAATGAGGTATGCCTATAGCTTATGTGGAAAGTGTCTTAATATTTTCACAATGTTATATAATTGTGTGGCATGCAACAGGTAATTTCTTAATGCTATAAATTAATACAGCTTTTGATGATATATAGAGCCTTTATTTTCAACAATTCACTGACATAGTTTAGAAATATGATGCATTTCAGTGAGAATCTAAACTGGAGGCTTCAAACTTTTTTCAGTTTAAGAACAACTTTACATAATTTTAAACATGTCTCAAGTTTGCACATAATACTTTGTTCTGACATATATTGATTAAAGAGATAATTAGTGCCCTGAACCCTTATTCAGTAAATTACATTTGTATCGATCTCAACAACTTCTCCTTACATTAGAAAGAATTACATGTGTGTAAGACATTTTTTTTTTAATGGAATCTTCAGATAATGCTTATTTCTTCTATGGGTTTGTAATAATAATTCTACATTCTCTTAAGATTTGTGATCCATAGGTTGGAAAGGTATAATCACTTAGTTACCTTTAAAAGTGAATAATATTATAAATTTTGATTTGGGGCTAAGTGTTATTAATTTAAGATCCCTTCATTAGTGCCTAAATATTATCTTCTGAGTCAAATACTAGTATTCTTAATGTGATCAAAAGTAGTGAATCACTTATCTTTAAAACCTAATCATACTAGAAATGCTAAGTGTCTGGTATGCATACAAATATGCTCAGGTTCAATATTTTATTTCTCTGCATTTATTTCATTGTAGCATCTGCTGAACAAGGATTTCCCTTTTAGATATATACTCTATTGAATGCATAAATAGTCTTTTTGAACAGCATACTTAAAATGTCTCTAGATGTGCATGCTAATAAAACTTCCTTAGAAAAATAAGCATAGAGTATTATTTTTCAATTACAAACAAAACATTATTTACATGTAGAATAGTGGCTAACTATAATTTAGATATCATTCTAGTTGCTTGGCAGTGATTTCTAAGTTTATGAATGTTTTTTAAACTTTCCTATATAAGAATCAGATTGATACATTACAGCAAACCCTTGTTTTTCTTATTCTATAAAACTGACAAAACAATTATCTTTTGGCCACACAGTATTTATGTAATCTATCTATGCCTATATTTTCTTCATCTACTTTTGTACCTATATTTACATTAATATCTACATCAGGGATTCAGTTAGAGACCTACTCAAGCAAGCTTAAAGGAAGGGAGATTTAGTGTAGGCATAAGACAGATACTGCAGACATCTCTATGTGGTAAGCATCTATTACTTTATCTGCTCAGCATCCCTTCCATCTTTTCCACTGGAAATGTCCCTCCCCTACTGACTTCAAACTTGTAGTTCCAAAGTCCCTGTATTCTACAGTCTGAACACATGACCATAACTAGGATAATTAGGAACAGTCCCAAGCTGTTTTCAAACCAGAACCTACAGAACAGAGACTGTTTCTCTTAGGCAACAGTTCTATGAGAAGTGAGTCCCCAAAGCCAAAATATCTGTTGCAACAACAATAACAACAGTTGGTATTTGTTGAGTTCAGATACTGTACCAAGCACTCTAAATGTTTTACAACCCTATCTTTAGTCACCACATTACACAGGCGAAGAATTGTCCAAGTCTTAGTGCAAAACAGTGATGGTATGGTCTCTGAAGTCAGGCAGTCTGATCTTCATCTGGTGAGTTTTAACAGTACATTCCCCTCCTGCCAGTGGAGGACAACTGTGTGAGAATGTGATACACATCACATAGGAATTAGACAAGAGTATCTGGTGGTCTTTGAATCTGTGGCTCCAGTTGTTTCTGACTTACAGTAATGTCAGGGGTCCAGCCTCTGCCCTTTTTACTATTTGTTTAAATACGCCTTTAGGGGAGGAGGGCAGGGGGATGGGTCAGCCTGGTGATGGGTATTAAAGAGGGCACGTATTAAATGGAGCAATGGGTGTTATACGCAAACAACGAATCATGGAACACTACATCAAAAACTAATGATGTAATGTATGTTGATTAACATAACATAATAAAATAAAATTTCAAAAAATTAAATAAATAAATAAATAAATAAATAAATACACTTTTAATTCTGACAGAAACTCTCATTCTTCCAGTAAGTCTCAGCTTCCCCCCACACCCCCCAAACTTAACCTAGTGTGAATTGGTTGCTGATACTCCAAGGAAAGGAAAGGAAACATAGTAAAGGTGAGTCCCTCAGAGATGGATAGAGGATTTGGGAAACCAAGATTCAGTGTTGCTCTTTCTCTCCCTCAAGGACAATAAGGTTTCCTTTCTTTCTGCAACCCTCTGTATTCTTCACTCTGTCTCTCACACTGGTTTCCCTCATCTATACATTTTACTTTCAATGGTCAAGACTTTTACTTTCTCCCGTTTTTTATTTTTCTTTTTTCCCCTACACACTATACAATTCCTTTTAAATGGATCATGAAATAACATATACATGAATGAGTACTTGTTATAACACCAGGGCAGCAAATAATTTAAGCTAAAGAAGCTCTTGTTGGAGGGGAAGAAAGCCTAGGACAGGGGTAAGAGTAGGAGGTGTGGGGAGAAAGTTTGTCTTCTGGAGAAATGGGGAGAAAAGGGTGGTTTTTAGATTCACCCTGGTCTACTCAGCAGAAGAGGAATCAACAAAGGCCATCCCATGGTACAGAGTGGGAGGCCTCCTCTCAATCCTAGCAGCATTGTGCACATCCTTCATTTAGAACTCATTCTAATGTGTCAAGTGTGTTTTGACACCTTGTTAAAGTTTGGGCTCCTTTAAGGGAGTCTGAAGAAAGTTTGCGGGAGTCACGAGAATTGGATTTTAGTCATACTATCTCTGTGCCTCAAACTAATTGTTTATACAGTAAGTATATTAACTCCTGGCCTGTCTACTTTATAAAATTTGTGAGACATGAAATTATTTAATTAATATGAATATGTGTAGAAAACCATAAAGATATAGTTAAACATGGGACATATGATTCTTAAGCTGTGTTTTATTCAGACTCAGCAGTCAATATATTCTATATATTTAAGAAACTATTATTTCAGCAGTTCTTTCAACGTGACTGAAAGAAGAACATTCAGTCACTAAGATAACAGATTCGTTATGACATCCTGAAAGCATTTTATTATATGATGGATAGAACAGAGATGATAAGATCTATCATGGCTACTATAATTCTTCTGTCCAATTTTTTATCCACCCTTCTAAAGTGTAGTTCAGGAACGATGTCACAGGATCCCTTCCAATTGATGCATTTCTTTTGACTTCTATAACTTTGTGTGAATTATACAAATTGACTTTCATAAAGGAATGTACACTCTTTTAAGGTGGCAACCATAATTCAGTGAGCACCATTCTGAGTCCCCAATAAACACTAAAAATATTATTTCTGAGTCATTTCCAATCACTGAACCAGTCAGCATCTTTAAGAAAAGGTCTTGCATCTACATTCCCTTTTCCATGAATTGCCACTGTGCCATTTTGCATCCCATTTATGATAATCCAAGTAGATACAATTTGTTCAATGCAAAGAGCATCTGCTCAGCATCCCTTCAACATTATTGATTTTTATTATCTAAAACTGAAAATTATTCACTGCAAATTACATAGTATGTTTCTTTCTAGTTTCTATCACGATGCTAGTACTTTAAATGATCAGAAAAAATTCCAAAATTGGTGGAGAATAAGGTGGTCAGAGCTTGATGCCTTGGCAAATAATAAATGTTTGACTGAACTAGACAGGGAAAAGAAAGGAGGGACTAGGGATTGGGTTAATAGAGATGAATGACCATGGGTCATCATAGTGCTAGCAATTTTGTCTGAGTTCCATTGATCATCTGGTGGAAAATTAACTTGAAGGAAAGCATTTGCAGCAGAAGCATTTTACACTGCTCATGCGTATTGGTTTCTTCATTTATTACATATTTATTCAGTACCTACTAGGTGACAACTACTACAGTAGCCTCTGTGGATAAAAGTTAGTGTTTTTTTTCTTTCATTAGACAGATGTGTAAATAATGCAGCAAGTATTATAATGGATCAAGGAGAGCATAATAAAGATGCTTTAGGGCTTAGGTGTGAGTGGAAGGAGGGGGGCAGGTCTCTACCTGAAGGAAAGATTTTATACCAGTAGACAGTGTTTGTAAACTTCTTTTTTTCAGTATTTTTCTTTCCAAATTCTTGCCTTTTCCATTGCTTATATTTTCCACATCAGAAGTGGGTAAATATTTTTCAACAATATGTTACTATGACTATAAATTTCCCTAAGGTTTCATGTAAATCTCGTCAGAGAAGTGTAAGTCAGGAACTGGAAAATCTACAGTTAGTATGCTATCTTGGAAAGTTGCATATTATAAAAGAAAAATATCAATATCTACAATAACCAGTGATGCTTTGATTTTATGGCTGGTATGATGATAAAAATTCAAGGCACAAGGTAGCAATATTTTATATAAATATTAATAAGAAAATCCTTTACCAGGGAATATTTTTCTCTATGTAGCCTGTTTTATAACATAACTAGACAGCATATTGTATTTTCTGCTCCAATTATCTAAATATTGGTAAAGTTAATAAAATCTAGTATAAACCAGCAAGATAATTCTAAGGTATCATTAGAAACTGATAAAACTTGAAAATAATACATAAATGCTTTAAAAATAGATAAAACAGACTGATTGATCCACTTAAATTACACCCAGGCATAAATAATCACCCCTTTACAAACCGCCACAAGAACAATGGCTAGAACAGAATTGACAGAGGATAAACAATGTGGGCTTAGATATTAGATGCCTAAAAAATCTACTTATAAATCATTTTTCAAAAACTAAAGGCATGTACCCAATGCAAACATAAAAATCTCTAAGCAGATGCAGTTTCAACTTTAATTTTCTCAAATTCATGATATTTTAGTATGTTATGAAGCATCATGTATAAGTTTGCTCCAGCCAAAATAAATTTATGTTAAATAGGCAAAGAGAACCCAGCCAATATATTTTGGTTAGCTAACATAATTTTTTAAAGCTGTTATATTTCTAAATTGTTAGACATATATAACCAAATAAACATCAAATAGAGCCATAAAAGGAAATTCAAAAAATATTAAAATGTCATGATGCTAACATGAATATTTACATGGACTTTATTTTGGTTGATGTGACTAGGAAAAGGATATGAAAGGAGGAAAAATAATACAGGGGAGCAGAAAACAGAAGACCAGTCTGCTACTAATCCCCACATTCAACAGTAAACTTACTCTTCAGAGGGCAAGATGGAGGAAGAGAAAGAAACCTGAACAGGACTGAATTCAAGGTATAGGAAGAAGAATATTAATAGGAACTAATTTGGAAGTACACACAATTAGTAAATTGAAGGTAGACTACCAAAAGAGATATAAAAGTAAATGAAAAATACTCTTGATAGATTAATCAAAACAAAATTTTGCAGGACATTAAAATTGAGGTAAAATGACTGGAATTTTAATTATTTGGACAGGTTTTCTGAAGCTGGGTCTAATTTTTATAAACCATTCCTGTATTTTCTACCACATGGAGAAACACAACAACAATCTTGAGCAACCAGCACCACCCATCTACTTCTGAAGTCAAAAATCCTATTTTTCTTCTATTTCAAAACAGCTGTGGAATCAGATTCCATTCAGATTCCATTCAGCCACACCAGGTTTGGCTCATGGGTATGGATGTGCGATGGGGAGGAAAACTGAAGAGATGAAAGAGACATTATTACTTTATCAAGTAGAAAATGAGAGAGGCCGGTAGTATTTTTTAAAGAAGAATAAAAAGGAACCAAGTACTTCGTAAGTGCCCCTTTCTGCAGTCTTTTCATAAGCTTCATTGGCCAGGAAGAGCAAGTCTTCCAGCTCTTGCAAAGTGTAAATGCAAGCTGCAACTTTCCCTCTGCCTGCCCCTCACCCCGTGCCCACGTGTAGTCAAATTACCAATCACCATTTCCGCCCAAGGGCAGTTTGTACTAGTGCACAAAAGGAAAACAGGGAGGGGTGAAGAGGAGGAATTGGCTAATGTTAAAGAGAGAGCTTTTCCAGAGTTCTATGGTTGCTATAGTAACAGCTTCTTTTGTTTGTACATATTCAGAACAGCTGCTTCCTTTGGGTTTCTGGTGGCAGGGATATTATAAAGGTAACTGAGAGGGGAAGAAGCACCACTTTGACCATGGAATAGTTTCCATAGTGAGATTGTTCTTGCTTAACTGAGTTTAACTTCATGCTAGGGTTAAATGGGGGTTTTGAATGTTGGCAGCCAGCTCTTTTAAAAGATGAATTCCACCAAGGAAAGACCTAGGTGTGCTAGGATCAGCAAAATGTCTTATGCTAATTTGAACAAGACATCTCCTTTCTGTGCCCTTAAGATTTAAAGCCCTCCATTCTCATTTTACCCGATGTACATGCAAACTGTATTGTAAATTCTCTGGGAGGTATTTCTCTACAGGAGAAAAATACCCCTTCCAAATACCCACAAGTCTGTTCCCCTTTCCAAGTCCTAAATAATTCCTCTAATTAGAGCTTTTTCTGGGTGTAACCATTTACAAAGGTGAAATGCTGCTTCAACACAAATTTAATGAATATTCATAAACTAACAATATTCACTGAATTAACAGTCCCGTTGTCCACATACTGCTATTACAACCAGCCTATTTTACGGCCTTCTATAGATCTTGGTAAGTCATATGCAAGTGATATGGACAAATATGGTTTTATTTTAAGGAACAGAAGCCCTACCAACATATGTATGTATGTATATGTTTATATGTACATGTGTATATATACGCACATATATACATACATATATGTATACATATTTGTGTATCTATCTATCTATCTATCATCTATCCATGAATCTGCAAGTACATGGCATAAAGGAGAAACCCAATGGGTTAAAAAATATTGAACCAAACATTAAAAATGGCATCTGCTAGTTGAGCAGTCAAATTTTGTAAATACACAAACTTAATATGCAAATAAGCAAAACAGAATGAACAGATGTCCTTATAAACAAATTAATATATTGTACATAGGTGTACTATCGTGTTTCTAACCCTTTGGGATTTTGGAAAAGTGCAATATGAAAGCAAAGTGATGCTCCTGTTTTTTAATTAAAATTTATTCATCATTTGCCTAATAATAAAATCCATGAAATTTTTGGTTGGTTTCATTTGCCAATTGCAGGTATTCAGTGGTGCTACATCTTAAGCCTCAGTTCATGCAATTTGATTACATATTTGCCTGAGAATTCTCATCACAACCCACTCATTTTATCTCTATACAGGATAAAATCTGAAGGAACAGACTTTGATTCAAAATGGGAAGAAACCTAGAGAACCCTAAAGATGTTTAGATTATGTAATTAAATACAGAATTCCTGAATAAGTGCTACTGGATCTCATATGTATATTTATTTTACTTATTTAATAATGATATTTTAGAATCCAAAGACTCTGTACTAATTTCAGTTCATTATAAATGACTAAAGGTGAGGTTTCAGTTCAAAGGCAAGCTCAAGGATTTCAGTGTCTCTGCTTTTTGACTGCTTCATTTGGAGCAACTTGTCTAAACTTTTTAAGTATTAGTCTCACAAACTACAAAACAATGATACTAATACCTGTGGGACATGCTTCTGAGAGAATCAATTTAGACAAGACATAAATTCATGCACTTTGAAACCGTAAATACCATATGATACTGCTATAGTAGTAAGTATCATTATGAGAAAGTAACCTGTTTTTATTATTTTTCATCTCCATGAATTATTTTATTGTGACTTTTACCCTCTTAAGTCTTGTATATTATCAATATGGTGATGACATTCAAATCCCTTAATTCAGTTGAATTTTCTTCCAAACTCTAGACCCAAATTTCCCCAAGGTTAGGTCAAATGCCACTTCTTGATGAAGTTTTCCTCAATTCCTTCCCATATATTAAGAGAGACCTACGTAGTCCTTTGACACTTACATTTGGTTTTATGTCATTTTTTATAGTGTGTATGTTTCCGATTGCCTTGAGAGATTTCTAGATATATTATTTACTCAATTTAGTGTTCACTCTAGCAACTATTATAAAAGGTTTAATATGGAAGGTATTTTAAATGATTACAATTTCTACAAATTTAAACAGTTTACACATGACTATGTATAATTTCTGGTCTATCCATAAAGTAAGCCTAGAAGTGAAACTTAGATTTCTTTTTAGCCTTTCATCTGATTTCATACCTTTGTATCTTCAGAATGTTTCTATTTGAGTATTTCATGAATAGCTTTAAAATTATTGGTATAATGCTATGTAGTTCACAAAGAAAATCATTGCTGGAATATACCCAATGAGTAGTCTTGGCTCTTAAAAACAAATATGCAAGAAAAAACAGCCCTTTTTCTTCTTGAGGACCTGATGCTTGAGGCTAAGGTATCTGGGGACCCTGTAAGTGGCAGTTGAAGAGGACTAGCCTATAGGCAGAAGTAAAGTATAAAGAGAAGAAGAACCTGGCTCCACAATGACATAGTTGAGCTGTTGAATTGTCAACTCTGAATTTATTCTACCTTCAAACATTGTGTTACAAAAGATAATGAATCCCTTGTGGTATAAGCCCTTATAATCAAGTTTCCTGTTACTCTTTGCCAAAGACATCATAAAGAATGGCACAGGAATTCAGAAAAATGAGTTTGATAATAGACCATGAGATCCCAGGGAAAGAAAGGAGAGATAAAGGGAATAGAGTCACAGTGACTTTCAACTTCTTATGAGCTAGGCTATACTTCTTTTGATTGGTCAGTAATTTCCTTTTAATATTTAAAACTTATCCCTATTTTATTTGAGTTAGTAAATGGATTTCAGGTCCTTGAATCTAAGCAATCCCTAAAAACCCCCATATATTATCACATTCAATCATCATGACAAATAACTCTATAAGTAAAATATTAATATTTCCTCCATTTTAGAGATGAGGAAACTGAGAATTACAAAGATCATAGCCAGTGACCAGAGGAGTCTGAACTTGAACCCAGGCTGTTCTTTTTCACCATACTATGTCCTTCCCATTGCATTCATTTTATGCCTCATTATTGTCTTTTATTTACAACTTCTCCAGTGACATCAATATATTGCATTTTTGGTTTCATAAAAATGAAATCTTTTTTTAGCCTTTATCCTTTTTCAGTCTCAAATCAGTCAATATAGTATAGTTTCTCCTCTTCAAGTATTTATTATATCTATCTTCCTTTTTCCCCACTTTCCATTGGCCTCAAAAGCTTGTTAAAGTCAAGTGAGTACCAGAGCACTGACTCAGATACAGCTGAAGACACATCCATCTACTTCAACCTTGAGATCCTCAAAGCTCTATTTCAATCGCATAGAATCAATAGTGAAGGCCATTTAGGGCTATAATTAAACTAAATATGACCTTAACGTTTGTATCTCCAGCATTTTGCCTCCCATTTCTTTCTCCTAATTCAACAAATTCAAGGCATTAAATATTCATTGTGTGTGCGTCAACGTGAAAGATAACTGTCATTGTCTTTGAGCAGCGTATACAGTGGAGGAGAGAGACACATACACAGCTCAGAGAAGAGAAGCAGAGCACCAGTTTTCACTCTTTCCATACACAGGACAAATGGATCACTACACATGGCTAGCCTAATCACCTCTCTGAAGGTTTGCATCTATCTATTTCCTGGTAACCAACTGTCATCAAGTTTTACCTCAAATGGATCAGTTTACCTCAACCATTATAGCGACATTTTACATACATTTATATACAACTGTACTTGGCAAATTTTCCTACCATATCAGAATTCTTCCTAGAGCAAAGAAAAATAGCTGTATTTTCTTAAATTAAATGATAACTTGTAACAGTCAAAGGATAAAGACTGTTTATCCTCCAGTATTAAAGGAAAAGAGTCTCTGAAAGGAGATAAATAACAGGTCTTGCTAATAATAAAAACAAACGAATGTCAAATCAATATTTCCCATATCTTAAACTAGGAATTTCTGAATCTATAATACTCACAAAATTTGACAAAAATTCATTAATGTACTCAACATACATTTATTACATAGGTATTTTAGATATAAAAACAAGAAATGAGTTCTAGGCTTCCAGAACAAATAACATGCAGAACAAATAATTCCTCTCATACCAAGGGAAGATTTCTAAATAAATTCTTGGTGGACACTAGCTACTGTTTTCTCTGGGTCCCACTATCTAGTAACTGACAAGAGCAAGTTCAATCTGACAGCTCTCAGTGTTCAAGAAATTATATATAATAAAGAAGATTACAGATTATATAGTGCAGTCAATATGAAACTAAAAGCCCTTTGAATATTGCAGTCACAAAAAAGTATCATTCTAAATCCAATATGTCTTTATAAGGAGCAGCAACACTTTTAGGAGCTGTGTCCTACCAACATGAACTAAGGGCGTTGGCAAATGACAGGGAAAAAAGGGGGAGTGTGAATTGTGTTAACTTATGACTCAGAAATAAAACGAAACAGAAAGCACACTGAGAAACAAACATAAATAAAAACGTCCTAAAACAAAACCAAAAACCCAAAGGGTAGAAATGAATCTTTTTATACCTAGGAATTAATCCTTTATTTTGTAGCTAGAATTAAACTTTATCAGAATCAGTGTCATCACAAAACAATACTTAAGATATATCAATTCTGATTATCAGTGTTTTGTAAGTGTTTAAAACTCATTATCCATGCTGTTTTTAACAATGCTAAAAGTATTTGATTAGCAGTGAAATGCCTTTCTTTAAAAACATAGTAGGAAAGAACTGTTGTTGTTTTTTTTTCCTACTTACAAAGGAAAAAGCCGAGGTTTACCCTAAATGGCTGCCTACTCAAAGAATTTCATCTTGGGAAAGGGCTTATCTGAATGGTGGTATTTGCAGCTGTTTTGCAACACTTATCTTACATGTAAGGTGGGCAACCTCAGGTTTCTTTTAACTTAGAGCCATAAGATTTAGGGCCTCATGTACCACGAGCAAGCCTGTACCCAAGATGGATTGGCAAGTGGATGCTCTAGGCTTGTCTGTAATGAGAAGTCAGGTAGTAGATTCTTTTAAACACAAACCTAATAGAAGAATATTGCCTTCATACCAACCTGCTTATTGGAGAAAACATGGAGTACCAAAATATTTTTTAAAAACTTATGTATAATTCTACCAGCCTGAGATGAATGCTACAAATATTTTGGTGTCTCTCCGAGTCTCCTTGCTTGTGACTATGTATATATCTGCGTTTACATATAGCTTTAGAATCATTTTTGTAAACATTACTTCAATGGCATTTAACAATGATATTGATTTTTTGTAAAAAATCATTTTAATAGTAGCATATTTTATATGTATGATCTCTAGCTTAATGTTTTCTCATTTTTGAACATTTAAATTATCCCCAGGCTTGATTTGTATAAATATAACAGTGATGGGCAGCATTGTACACAAATTTATGCCACCCTTGAAATAATTTTCTTAGCATATAATTTTTGAAAGAGAAATTAATGAATTTTTTTAAAGATTTTATTTATTTCCTTGAGAGAGAGAGAGAGAGCATGCACAAGCAGGGGGAGGGGCAGAGGAAGAGGGAGGAGCAAAACTCCCTGCTGAGCTGAGCAGGGAGCCCTATGACACAAACACAGGGCTTGAACCCAGGAGGCTGGATCCCGCGACCCTGGGATAATGACCTGAGCCCTGGGCAGATGCTTAACCGACTGAGCCACCCAGGTGCCCCAAATATTTTGAAGACTTCAAAGACATATCACCATATTCTTTGCTAGAAATACACTGCTCTCTTACTTTATGTGTCCTCTACATTAGTGAGTATTACCATTTTTAAAAATGTACTAGTTTAGTTAAAAAAGTACATCTGTGTTAGTTTTTCTGAGATTAATAGTAAGTCTAATGTCAATTTGAACTATCTTGTACTTTTCATTTCATTGTCTTTGTATTTTACATAATGTTTTGAGTTTTTGAGATTAAATTGTCATTAGGACTTGCTCTTTGTTGCACAAAAGACTTTCCTCATTGTCTACTATGCTTTCCTTTCTACTCACATATTATCCTTTGAGAAGGCATTGAAAATTTGTGGTTCTGGGCTATAGAACAGAAATTGAGTAAAAATGGTTTCTACAACAAGAGGAGCTGTCACACTGAGTAGTAAAATGGATATAAATAAAATGGCTATTAAAAGGAAAAAGATAAAGAAAAAGAAAAAAAGAAAATATAGAGATGTAGAACCAGGGAGAGGAAAAGCAGAAAATAAAACATTTTTTTAGGAACAAAATGCTAAACTTTTTTAGCCATCCATTTGCATTGTATGCCAGTCAACTCTGACCTTCTTGGTATCTATTAATTTACTGCTATACAACTCCATGCTCTTATTATTTTTTAACTACTACTGAAAAGTGCTAAAATATCAATAGTGGTATAAGTTAATATACACTTGCTTTATATTGTAGGAAATAAAGTGCAGAATTGGAGATGGTTTCGAATGGAGTTCAAGAAGGCTAGAGCCAAAGTGCTTGGGTGTAGGCTTGGCATAGGCTTGGCTTTTCTCTCTACTAGCTCTGTATCCTTGGACAAGTTATTTAACCTTTCTATGCCTGATTTTCCCATAGGACTGTTGAGAAGATTACAGACTGAACACATGGAATGTACATCAAACAATGCTTGGCTAATGATAAAGACTTGACACATACTGGCTGCCAATTATTAGTAAAGCTGAGAATCTTAGCAAAATAAGCTATGAACTCAATGTTACCATTTATTTATTCAGCAGACATTTATTGAGCACACACTGCTTTCCAGATCCTGTGAGAAGTGCTAGGAAAATAACTGCTACTTTCCTAATGAACCTGCTCATATGGCCTCTGGAGGGGAGTCTTACTATAGGTACCACATGAGCGCAACCCAAGTGCTCACCGTCATATCTATGGAGGCCAATCCACTGATTAACACAAATGATCTGAGCCAAACCAGCTCCTCTCTGGAAAGTGTAATTAAAATAGTGAAAGACTGAGCCAATTATCTTTGAGTGATGAGTTGAAAGGATACATTGATTTAAAGACTGCATTTGGGACCAAGTACAAGTGAAAAATGCTGGTAGGAGGGGTGGGGAGAGAGGGGGGAGAGAGTCAAGAGGGAAAGGCAGAGGAGAGAGAGGAAGAGAGAAAAGAAAGACAGTCGGGTTGCAGAGGGTGGATAGGGAGAGAGAAGAGAAAGACGAGAGGACAGGAGACCATGCAGCCTCTGAAGGAGAAAGTCTTGGGCTTAGCAATTCCTCATTTCCTTTCTATGGGATATGATTGTACTTCACTTCATGATCTTGGATAGCAATGAGATTGGCTCTCATCTCCTTATCATATCTGCTACCGTTCCACTCCCATTTCTACTTGAGATATCAAGGTGTGGTTTTGTTTTTCATTCCTCAAAGAGCTTTAACTAAAGGAATGCACAGGGATGCCTGTATGCCTGTCGGTTGAGCATCTGCCTTTGGCTCAGGTCATGATCTCAGTGTCGTGGGATCAAGCCCCCACCCACGTCGTCGGGGCTCCCTGATCAGAGGATAGCTCACTTCTCCCTCTGCCCCCCACCCCCCGGCTTGTGCTCTCTCTCTCTCAAATAAATAAATAAAATCTTAAAAGAAAAATCGATGCATAGTAGAGAAACATGAAGTAAGTTCCTGACTTGGGGAAAGTATGGACACAGGATGAACTATTCTACAAGAAGTTTTCTCTATGAACCCACCCCCTCCGACAATTATTATTTTCTTTCTCTCTCTCCCTGTTCTCAATGCTCTGTTGTTGGAGCTGGAGTTGGTATTTGGAGCCTGGTGTCCACTCACCGTCCCAGGCTCCATACATATTGGCTGAGTGAGTTATCATATAAGGGGGTTCTGGAATCTTTAACATTATTCTGTTGTTTACTCAACAAGTATCACCAACAGACTACTGTCTTCCATGGGCATGAAAAGTGGGAGAGTAAATGTTGAAGTTGAGACTAATCTATGTTGAATATGTTTTACATAAATTAAGCATTATGCTAACTACTTATATATACTAACTATATTATCTCATTTTATTCTCCAGCAATCTTGTGAGGTTTGTATCATCATTTTGCAAAAAAGCAAACTGACACTTAAGAAATTGAAGCAATTTTTCAATGACGTTAAGGCCAGTAGCAGAGCCAAGATTTTAACCAGAGCTAAGACACATGGCTCTGAGTAAATTCACCATAGGATGTCATAAAGAAAATGTTTACCGGGTACTTTATTTTGGTCTCTCATGTGAAACAAGGTAGACTAGTGACATAAATTGAATTAACATTAATTGTACTATCCTGCTGAATGTAATACTGAGTTGAAGCAGATTTTAAAACTTGATTTTTCTAAGACTGGTTATTGTTATTTGTTAAAATTCTTAAAAGGACTAGTTTTGGCCTATATAATGATGCTTCTTGGTATGTATCAGATAAATGAATCATTAAATATAAACCCAATGTGTGCATTAAGGAAGATTGGAAATAAAGAGTTTGGTAGTAACTACTACAAATTGCTTAAAAGGATAAACCAGAATGCATAAAAGACAGCAATGGACATGTACAGCAAGACCGAATGCTCAGTGAGCCACCAGAGTACTCATCAAGGTGAAATCATACTGCAAGTTAAATCATGTTTGCACGAGAGATAAAAGATTAGCAATCAAATAAATACCAACGTCAGTGGTGTGGGAAAACATCAGAATGCAGAACAACTGAAAATACATGAAACATAAGAGGATACATGTTATAAGAGACACAATAAAAAAATAAGATTTTTGAGGGAAATTTGATATCAAAATGGATGGGGATAAACACTGCATTGCTTTGCTTCAGAATAATCTCAGGCATTCAATGTTCTTCTACTCACATATGTTTAACTGTAAGAAAGAGTTTTAAGAACAAACTAATGTTATGAGTAAACATTTACTTCCTACTCTTAATGTTTCCATGCAGAGAACTTTTGCTAGCTTGACACTCTTGGCCTTTCACCCCTCTCTTAAGAAGCAATGCTTAAGGTTCAATTTAACAAAAAGTATTATAAGGTTTATTTACTTGCCAGCTAAGCCAAACTCACCAAACCTAGTTTTTACTGGTAATAAAACTGACCCAGCTATTTGACCCCTGCATCTGAGTCTCAATTAGTTTCTAAATCAGGTAGAAAGGAAAAAGTATTCTTTTTTCAAAATTCAATAGCTAAGATAGATTATATGGGTGTGTATGTGTATGTTGTGGGTATAATAGCTTACAAATCTTTTATCTGTACATCATGACCACTCATGTATGCATAAGGCCTATTCATTGATACTTACTATAAAAAAAGTTCTTTTGCTTTACTTAATTTTGATTTTGGTATTTGAATCATGGTTAGTATATAAAAATTATATAATGATTAGTAAGGATTAGAAAAGCAAAGAGAGGAAAAAAAAAATCAACTGTAAGAATTCTTGGGTGACTAGGTAGGTGGCCATGCCAATCTCATTATGCTCTGGAATAGCTGTAGAAAGATAAATGGTGAGGTTGAAACATTTATTAAAAATAAAAATAAATGCAAAGTCAAAGTACTAAGTTTTCAGAAGAGAATAACCTGATCATATCCTCTAATTCCATTAAAATCATACCAATTTCAACAAATAATTCTGTAATGCTAATGAATCATTTAAATTTATTCTTCAATGCCAAGGAAATTGATGTTATGTTAGAAAGCTTCCTACTTGGGCACGTACATGACAAATTGTCTGTCTATTAAGGAGGTATAAAAAAAGATGATTGAATAATAAGAAGAAATAGGCCAAAGTCAAGCGAAGGGTTCACTTTTGACATAAATGAAAATGAAATCTACTTTAATGTAATGCAATACTTGTCATGATGGCCTAATTTCCATATATAACTTATATATTTTTTCATATATAAGTTATATATAAATTACATATGGAAATATAATAACTTTATAGATAATAATAAAAATAACCTAATATTGCTACAATTATCTAATATGTCCCAAACACAATGCTAAGTGCAAGACATCTCATTTTGACCTCATCAAAAACCATCATTTTTCTTATTTTGCAGATAAGGAAACAGGCTGAGAAAGGTCATTTTCTCAATGTCACACGTGTATAGTGGGGAGAGCTGGGACTCAAACCCAGGTCCCTCAGATCTAAGGTCTATGTTCTTTGAACTATGCCGCATTTAATGCATTGCACACTTTTTTTTTTTTAAGATTTATTTATTTATTTGAGAGAGAGAGAGCGGTGGGGAGGGAAACAGGGAGAGTGAGTCTTAAGCAGCCTCTGCACTGAGTGCAGAGCCCCACGTAGGACTTGAGACAGGGCTCAATCTCACGACCTTGAGATTATAACCCTGAGATCATGACCTGACCTGAAACCCAAGAGTCGGACGCTCAACCAACTGCGCCACCCAGGAGCCCCAATGCGTTGCACACTTCTACAATAAATTTCTCCACCTTCCCCTCTACTGTTTGCCTTTTGACTTCCCTATTTCTGCACTCATTCACCTGGATCCTTTGGATCAGCCCTGATATTGTCCCGCAACTGCATTCCATCAACCCCCAAGTCCACATCTATCCTCTCCCACCTGTCCCACCTTGGGAGGTTCCATCACTTCTTTCCTGCAACAGCAGCAGAACTGCTTATACATCCATCCTGCATGAACAGCCATGTTAATCTTGTTTCTACATACACCATTATTATGTTCCACAGAATCCAGTTCATTTTGCTAGCAACATTCAACTTTTTTTTTCCCCTATAAGGAAAGGCAAACTATATGGGATAGGCAGACTTTTTCTTGTAAAGGGCCAGCTAGGAAATATTTTAGGTTGTATGAATCATGTGCTCTTGTGACTGTTCAACTCAGTCAATATAGTTCAAAGGCAGCCAGAGACAGACTCACACAAGTGAGTGTGGTCCTATTCCAATAAAATTATACTTAGGAAAACAGAGAGTGGGCCAGATTTGGCCCGCAGACCATATAGTTTATCAACCCCTGGTATAGGATAAAATAAAAATAGGAACTTTCACTTGTTCTTCAGGGCCTTTATAAATTACTAAACAACATAAGATAAATATTGTTATTGAAACATGTAATTCTGCAAGTCAAAGAGCTCATTGCCCCTACTCCATAGCTTTTCTTTCAGGGTCAAATGTCATGAAAGAATTATGTACACAAAATATTCACTTTCTCCCTGTTTTATCTACCCCCCACCCCAGCACATTCTGCAGTCTTGTTTCTTTCACACCCACTAATGTTGGCAACACTAAGAATTTTGTAATTAGAACTGAGTTCGTATACCAGCTTATTAGCTGTTTGACCTTGGGTAACAGATTTAACATCTTTGATTCTAGGTCTTTTCATCTGTAAAATGAATATAGTAATATTACTGCTATAGCGAAGACTGAAATAAAATCACATAAAATGTAAAATAACATAGCTACATTGGAGATGATAATGAATGTCACCCTCCCTTTTTGTAACCCTCACGAAAGTCACCATTAACAAACCTAATCAACAGTTTATGGGCTTTTTTTTAAACTTGATTTTTCTGATTCGATAATGTTAATCACTCTTCCTTTGAAGGCCTTCCTCCCTCATCTTGGACAGCGATACCAAACTCCTTCACCTGCTATCACTCTGACTGCTCTTTTTCAGTCCTTTTGGTCAGCTCTCTTTTCTCTGCTTTAACTATCAATAGATCCTTCTGCCCAAAGCAGGCTTTCTCTTGACTTTCTTAGGCCTGGCTCCTTCCTGCCATATGGACCTTAGCCATCACCTTCCAGAGCGGTTTCTGTGATCACCTGATCCACATTAGCCCTACCTTAGTCTCTCTCACATCAACCCCTTTTACTCTCTGCATAACCCTTGTCACTAACTGATATTGCCTTCTGGGTTTTGTTTGTTTATTATCTCCCTCCACCACAATGTAAACTTCAAGCGCCCATTCATCACTATTTCTCGAGCACTTAGAACAGTACCTGGCACACAGCAGTGCTCAATAAGCATCTGTATAATGGAATTGTACTGACACTGCATTCCCCTGGGGTCTGCCCTTAGCCCACGTCTCCTCTAACTAATACAAGATCTCCCTGAGCTAAATGATCTACTACCAGAACTCTGAGTACAGAAACTATTCCAAACATGAACCATTTCCTCCCTCCCGCCCCCCGCAAGACCCACTTCCTTGGCTTCCTTCTTTTCTCCCTTGACTTTAACTGCTGGCATAGTTATTTTTCTGTTATAAATCTGAACTCCGAACATCTTGGATTAAAATCCTTCAGTGGTTAATCACTGCTTGCAGAACAGAATTTAGATTCCTAAATTTATCAGAAAAGATCTGTCCCTTGCCTCACTTTCCAGTGTTATTTCTTACCACTTCTCCAAATAAAAATATTAACAGTTTGATAAACTTTGAGTTCCTATTGTAAATACAAATACGGTAAAAAACAGAGACCCTTCCTTCCCACAAAAAGGAGGCTTTGTAGGAAAAAATATCTAATCCCAATAAATTAAAAGGGAAGAGAGTTTCTCTTTATTGGGAGCCTATTTGTTTCCTAGTACTGATCGCAATACTCCACATGTGTACTTTTTTCATTCAATCTTTATTGCAAGGAGATGATTGTTATTATGTTATTTATCTGATGATGAAGAAACTGATATGTAAGTTCTTCAAGGTCAAAGATTATTATCTGTTTTATTCACTTCTGTTTGCCCAGCACCTTAAACTGTAATGGGTACGTGAGAGATTCTCCATAAATATTTTTTTAATAAATGAGAATTAGAGAAACTAATTAATTTGTCAGTATTACATGATCAACAAGCAACATGTTTGGATAACAGTCAGGTTTATTTCAGACCCTTTACTTTCTCATAATCATACACCATGAGGGTTGGGACTGTATGTTTTCATCATCTTCTTGTCAGGGCATTCATAGAACTTGGCACAGTGCAAGTAACCAGAAAATATTCTTGAATAAATAAACTCACAAGATTCTTCCCTACATAGAATAGATATCAAAAAATTATTTTATAACATGATCTAAAATACTTATTTCAAAATTATTAAATTGTGTAAATGGATCGATAGAGAATAAATGGATACAATAAATGGATACATTTATTTATGTCATGTAAAACTGGTATTTTAGATATTCACATTTCAAAATAATATATATGTTTTAGACATCACTGCCCAACGTGATATTCTGAGATAGGCATGACCCTTATGTCTATTATAGAAGATTTATCCACGGGGTTATGTGCATTTACTACTGTGCCAATTTTGACTCTATTATCCTGACACCTTATCAGAGAGAAGCCCACTATTTTTTCTGTTTCTGGAGGATTCAGCTTCCTCAGTAATTCAACTCAAATTTTAGTGCAACTCAGAAATTACTGCTGTCTCCATGACTTATGTCAACTCTGTTTTAACTTACAATTCACTGTGTTTTATTTTGCTGACAAATTCAAACGTCATTTCATTTCTACCTTCCCTCTACTATAATCACTAACCCATCCCAACCCATACTAACCTATAGCATCCTAACTGTTTTGGGTTCATGATGCCACCTGGTGGCAGAAAACTGTCTGAGTCAACCACGTTCCTCCAAGGTCTCTTCATTCTTAGAGAAATTCTGCATAATCCAGTGTCACTGTTTCCCTCTTTTCTTCTTTCTATATCTTACTTGCACCATAAATAATTTCTTTCTCATACATCCTTTGGAACCCTCTTCCTCTTCCCCTCTCAATTGCCTCCATTTCCTCACAGTATTTGTCTGTTTTCTCCTTCCCTCTGTTGCAGTTGAGCATTTAAACATAATCCTTCTGGCCAATGATTGTTTAGTATATCAAGAGTGTGGGTGGTATAAATGTATCTAAGGAGATGGAGAATATGAAGTCAAACTATGTGCTTATAAATTCATTCTGATTAGAAACAGCAAAAAAAGTGTCTCTCTGTCTTCATTCCCTGTTCCCAGAAAAGTAATTCTTCCCTAGAGGTATTAACAGTCAGTGGAACTCCACAGACATATACATAGAAATATTATTGTCCTCCACAAAAATCATAGCTTATTATTCAGACCTTTCTAGGTCTTGTTTCATTTCCACAATAAATATTTTAGTGATGTTTTCAAAGAAGTACACAAAGAGCTGCCACACTCCTTTTAAGTGCTGCATAGTATTCCACCGTGTGGTTGTGCCTCAAGTATGTGCCAAGTTCTCCAACAAAGGATTTTTGGTTTAGTGGGTTTTTTTTCCTAATCTTTTGCTACCACAAAAATTGATGCATTGTGCCAGTGCTAAGGTAGTTCTAGGAACACTTAGAAAGAGTCACTGTGTCCTAAGAAGAGGGGGAGAAAATATTAAAATTTTGAGATGAAATAAAGATAAAAAACTGGTACCCTTGCCAGTTTTGTGGCATAACCTATAAGTTTTGTGACAGTGTCCAGATACAACTTTCAGACTCTGCAAAACCATTCTTGTCTATACCCTTATCCTAATTGAACTAACTTTTCTCAAACATAAAGAAATGTGGTCTCCATTTCTAACCTTAAATCTCTGTAAAAGGTTTTGGAGTTCCAAACAATTGACTTACAATTCTGGGGAGAGAATGTATTTGTAAGGATAAGATTTCTTCAGAAGACATTATTTCAACTAGTTATTAAACTAAAAATCTTATAAATTCACAATTTGAAAAATGTACTGCCCTACATTAATACTGTTTGTTTTCTTTTCAGAAGTAGCTGTTAGAATAGATACCAGTCATGTATAAGGACTGTAATAAACTGGTATGATGATGTTATATATTCTATTGCCTTCATTGTTTAATCAATTTAAGGGATAATTCAATAGAGATTATATCATATGTTTAAATATCCAAACACATACATTTACACTCTTAATCTGCATATTGTAGACTCAGAATTTTATAGCTGAAAAGGAGGTTAAATATATTCTATACCTGAAGAAATGGACAACAAGAGAGATGAAATATATACAAAGTATATATCCACATTTAAAAATAGTAATATCAATAATAACACGGATTCAATGTGTGCTATGTCTTTGGAATTGTGCTAAAAGTTTTATGTGTATTCACTCCTCTTGCCCCATAAAGATAGAATCTATTATTATCTATTATTGTTTAAACAGGTGGAGGCTTAGGGAAATAAAAAAATTTCACAAAGTGAGGCTGCAGTAAGTGGTAAGGCAAGAGACAGTATTTGGGTTGCTTATTAATCCTAATTTGCATATTTATTAAGTCCCTATGTTTATTAACTACATCCACATGTTTATGAACACTCAACATTATTTGTGCATACTCTTCTGACCTAGGAGAATGGAAACAAACACGGCAGGAGAGAATTAGGAAGATAAAAATTGGATTGAAAGTGGGAAAAATGAAAAGAGTGGAAGGGAGGAGAGCAGTAGGGTAATAAGTAAAGATGTTTTAGGATTTAACTATATATAATTTTCTGTCAAAAGCACTCTTTGAGCATGAGGTCCTTAAAGATTAGTGGCTACACAGTCAAACATAAGAAATCAACAGGTAAATCTAGACAGCTGGTTTTGAACTGTTCTTTCCCTAAGTCTTGAAGCTCAAGCTTTTAAAGTTTCAGAGTGACTAAAATTTCAGAAAAGTGACTAATTCAGGGCTTTAGAGGACAGCAATTCTCTTATCATGACTTAGAAAATTTTCACTGATGAGTAGCTATTTCAAAACCCTGCCAAGGGGGAAATTTAGATAGCCCAGTAAATTAAACAAATATTCCTTTATGTTGAAACTATCATCTCAGTGAGACGAAAGTCAGAACAAAAAACTAGCTGGAATTTAGATTTTTCTAGCATTATTAACTTTGAAATATGGCATCTAAATTTACTCTTTGCATTTGTAACCCAAAACCCCTGCACAATCCTTGTGAATAGGCCAAACAATTTTGTGACTCTGATTATTTCACTAAACAGATTCAACAAATAGTTATGGGGCTACTACTGGCTTGTATGTTCATCATGTGCCAGCCACATGTAAATGAAACAGACACTTTCTGCCTTCATGAAGCTTACATTCTAATGTGGGAGAAAAGATAGCACACAAAATTCATATATATATATATGTATGTATGTATGTGTATATATATATATATATATATATATATAGTTTGTTAGATAACAATAAATGGGAAAAATGGGAAAAATAAATCAGGAAAGATAAACAGGGAGTCAGGGGGACAGTTTTCAATAAAATAATCATGAAAAGCTTTTCTGAGGAGTTGACATTTGAAGAAAGACCAGAAAGAGGTGATGGGATGAGTCACGTGGATTAATTTGGAAAAAAGCATTTTGAGAACAGCAAAGTGCAGGCAAGGCATTAAGGCAGGAGCATGGCAAATACACACACACACACACACACACAATTTTTTAAAAGATTTCATCCATTCATTTGACAGGAAACACAAGCAGGGGGAGCGGGAGAGGGAGAAGCAGGCTTCCCACGGAGCAAGGAGCCCGATGCGGGGACCCTGGGATCATGACCCAAGCCGAAGGCAGACGCTTAACCAAATGAGCCACCCAGGCACCCCGAGCATGTCAAATATTTTCAAGGAAACCTGAGGGAGCCAGCCAAGGTAGCTGGAGCTGAAGACGGGGAAGAGGGAAGGATGGACGTAAGATCAGACAGGACATGAGGAGTTCATCTTCAAAACTTTTAGGTCATTAGGACTTTGGCTTTCCCATAGAGGATAAAACAAAGCCACTGGAGAGATTTAATGAAGAAAGCATCCAAGTAGTAAGAACAGCAATGATTCCAAGTGTTTCTGTTACCTCATTCTGAGAAGAGAATAAAGTCTAGTAGCTTCAGTAGGAGACTAAACAGTCCTCACCATGGCCAGCAATGGAATGGGCATCCATAGCATATACTATGGAACATATGATGGTTTAAACAGTATGTCTGGTTAGGCTGGAAACTATGTTTCCAAACTCCCCTTCCCTGTATGATTGCCAAATGTGGCTGACCAGAAGGGGAGCTTCTGTGAGATTTGGAAGCTGAAAGTAGAGTAGTCCAGTAGTCATTACTGTGAGGGTCGCCATCATCAAATGCTGCGATAGACAGGTACAGAGGTACTTTGCAGGTTACAGCCTGTCCTAACTCTCCTCCACTCTACGTCTAGCATCTTCCTAGCTCTTGACCCTGTTGTCCAACAATGGCCAGGGCCACGCCACAACTAGGCAATTCACTGTGGAAATACAGAGGTGGCCACTTATCAGAGGCAACATTTGCCTAAAGACTCACAGGCAAGCTTCCCCTTGGTAGTCCAACCTGGCAGGTGTATGGTTTCTCAGATTGATTACTTCTCTGCTGATAGAGCTATCATTTCTGAACTTCACTTCCATGGCTCCTCCCACAATTGTACAAGGTCCAATTTCTTTGAGAAATTCCTTATCCCTTAACACTCATTAGTGACCACTCATTAGTAGACATCCCTGATCCAGTCCATTTACAGGAAACTGTCCATTTGCTTCAACATTTGCTAAACTTAGCAATTACTGGGAAGTTTTGAAAAATTGTAAAATAATCGTAAGTCCTTTGGCTTAGACCAATGATGTTTTGAGGTATTTTCAAGAAGGCTTTATTGTAGCAGACAGAATATTGATTTTATTGCCTGATTTAAGGTTTAAGAATAACATCTAATCCCAACTTCTGCTTCTGAATACTGTCAATTTGGAAAATGAGAGCAGATGTTGACAGAGATGTATTTGCCAGTCTGATGCCTCAGCAAACACTCTTAAGGAAAGACAACGTGAGACTAGATTGAATAAATATCCTCTTTTAAATTTGTTTTACCAATCCTTTTAGCTGTATCCCCCAAAGGTGACATCTCTAAGATGATGAATACAAAAAGGTGTTGCCGTTAAAACTCAGCAGAGTCTATACTTTAATACCAGAGCTTCGAACATAAGATACCCACATTAAAGAGAATTTTTCTGCCTGTTTTAGTTTGAAATGTAAATGAATGTCTGACTTATTCATCAGTAATTCCAGACTTCAGATTTTCTCCTTTCTAAATTTATTACGAGCATTCTAGTTGCAGCTCAAAGTGCTAATAACTACTATGTCTGAGTAAAACATATGTTGATATCCTTTGAAAAGAAACCGAGTTTGAGGAATTCATTTGATTTTTATTCAAGCAAAACCCCCATTTAATCTGAATTTACATTGTTTCTATCATTTGGATTTGGTGAAATGCAGACTGCCTGTAGAGAGCAGTGAAGTCTTCAGCAAATTAAGATTAAAAAAAAAAAAAAAAAGACTCAGATGTTACTCAATACTATTGATACAAAGTCAACAAGAATTGATTGAGCTAATATATATTATAGATTCTCTATTCTCTATTACAGATTCTCTAATATATATTATAGATTATTATAGGTTCTCTATTCATTTTATTCATTGCTGATGAGTAAGTCAGACATTCATTTACATTTCAAACTGAAATATGCAGAAAAATTATAGATTCTCTATTACATTGTTTTATTTAATCCTCCTGACTATTCTGTGGTCTGGTTTTACAGAATGCAGAGGTTCTGAGACATTAAATAGTTTGCCCATATTCTTAGCACTTACAATAAGCGGCAGAGCTACTGTGTGGACCTTGGTATATTAACCACAGATCAGCGTTCCTTCCTTCAATCTCTGTAATGTTAGGCATGGAAACAATAATACTGACCCCAATACTGTATTTATTTCTCATGCCCTTACCAGGGATGTGTTAATTCTCCTATTGTCAATTACATAGCCATTGACTTGAGCACTGAAGAATTAACTTTTAGCTGAGTGGCTTTGTGCTTAATTTTATTTAAATATTTCCATCAAGTAGCAGAAAGAGCTCAAAGCCTGAGGACGCCAGAGCCACCTCTTTGCAAACTTGGCAACATCAGGCAAATGACTCTCTGAGCTTCATTGTTCTCATCCACAAAAATAGCAGGCCGATCACCTTGCCCCCAAGATTGCAGTGATGGGTCAAATGCAGTCAGATATTCAATAAAGGTTAGATTCCTTTCCTTTCCTAAAGATTCCATAGGCAGCAGTAGTTGGGACACATTGTGGTTTTGGATAACTTCAGCACATACATAAGGGAAAAAGGAATCTTTGACAAAATTGTCCTGTATTACCAACAGTGATATTTCAGAAGCTTTTAATTTAGAATAGAGTTAAGTCTGGACCAGTGGAATGTAATGTTTTTTAACTGCGGGTTGATCTCCATAGCATTATGACCAGCCCACGAAAGGAGGAAAAGGGGATGAGGAGAGGTGCTGAGGTTGTTTGGGTGAGAGTCATAGTCTCCTAGACCTCTTCCAACTGGTGCTCTCAATCCACCGGTAATAGCTGACATGGGCCCAATAAGAATGGGCCCTGCTATTCAAAGAGTCTGCACTATTTCTTAATTTTTTATTTTTTAAAACCCATCTAAAATACTGTCATCTATACACATACTTCACTTTTGAAAGAAAATATTAGCTTGTCGTGAAACAGCATAAACCAAGAAACATCAGTGTTTTTAAGTGCTATGAATCACATTTAGCCTGAGACAAATACACTAGTTAGCAACATTTGTTCCTAAGATTGATGCACTTAAATGTAACACTTTAATAAAACCTGTACTTTCCTCTTAACTTCTTACCCTACTATTATAGCTCTTGTTTCCTATGATAATTTTTAGTATATCACCACCCCTTCTTATTTTACATGAAAAGTTTTTCAACATTTCACAGTTTTATTGATTTATGATCATAATTTGCTGTTGGTTAGTTATCCTGACTTTCTTCACTGGAGTTTTTGCAGTCACTTAAATCTGACTTGCTAGACATTTAAGTAAGTTAAAAAGGAAGGCTTTCAGTATTTTGGATTTTCTATTTCTCTGGCTTCCAATACTACTTCCCATTCAGGGTGCATGTGGAGTTTTTGCTTGTTTGTTTTATGGGGGAAGCAGGAGTGGGAGGGATTTTTGTTTTAGTTCCTGCTTTTGTTTATTGGTTGTTGAGTTGTTTGGTTCTTTTGGACAACTTTCTCAGGAGAGAGTCTGAGACCAGTGCTGCTTAGAATTTCGAACCCCTTGAATATAGACATTGATTTGTGACTGCGCCACTTTATTTTTTATTTTTATTTTTTTAAAGATTTTATTTATTTATTTGAGAGAGAGAGAATGAGAGAGAGCACATGAGAGAGGGGAGGGTCAGAGGGAGAAGCAGACTCCCCGCCGAGCAGGGAGCCTGATGTGGGACTCGATCCAGGGACTCCAGGATCATGACCTGAGCCGAAGGCAGCCGCCCAACCAACTGAGCCACCCAGGCGCCCCGTGACTGCGCCACTTTAACTGGGCTATTAATTTTCTAATAATTTAATGAGCTCCCCTTTTTCATGGTTCTGAAAACCTCTACTAAAACTAGCAATATGAGCCAATATTCACAGAATACTTGCTATGTGCTGGGTACTATTGTATGAGCTTGACATCTATCAGCTCCTCCTTACAGCAGCCCCAGCTGATAGGCACTATTACCTCCATTTAGTAGACAAAAGAACAGGTTTAAAGCTAAGCTTACAACAACCCCAGCAGATAGGCACTATTACCTCCATTTAGTAGACAAAAGAACAGGTTTAAAGCTAAGCTTACAACAACCCCAGCAGATAGGCACTATTACCTCCATTTAGTAGACAAAAGAACAGGCTTAAAGCTAAAGTCACTTATGCAAGGGCACACAAGGATGTAAAATCCAAAGCGATTCCAGAGCCAGGATTTGGCTCCTGAAAGTGTGGCTTCAGAACTCTCATACTTCTATTAGAAGCAAAACAAGTCTAAAAACCCATGCAGTTTTATAGATTGAGTAAAAGTTGGCATAATGTCTTTGAAAGTGCTTTAAAAATTAAGTATATTTGAAATAAAGTATTTTTGAATTATGTTTTTATGTTAAGCAAGAATTCTGAATATAAGCTACTGTCCAACACAAGTGCATCTGAATTTACCAAGCATGAAGCATGTTAATTTTGAGAATTATCTAGATGTTCAATTTTTTGATCTGAGTGATTAAAAAAATTTTGTTTCTCATCTCAGAACTTCGCAGGAATATTTTTAGAAATTAAAAAAAAAAAATTAACGTTTATCCTGGATGGAAATTTTATGGTGAAATAAGGAAAAAAGACAGATGGACGGATAGCTAGCTGACTAGCAAGGAAGGAAGGAAGGAAGGAAGGAAGGAAGGAAGGAAGGAAGGAAGGAAGGAAGGAAGGAACACACCAGGATAGGGGAGGAAGGAATTTGATCATTTATGTGTCAGGGACTAACTCAGAAGTATCATATACCTAATGTCTGGTGTATGTGCATGCAAAATAACTCCGTGTTCTTTGCCTATAAGCAACAAGTCACTGCAGATAGTATCACCCCTCCCATCCTCAAACACAACTCCGCTCATTGCTGCTCTAGAAAGACTGTGAGAAAAAACAGAAAACGTTACAGCTGTGGCTTCTGTTATATCCACTGTGGCACTCACATTAATCGCCAGAGTAATTTCCACAAGTATATACTAACCACTGTCCTTATAATGTTTTCTTTCTTTTTCTCTCACACATATGCTCTTCCATACATTTATACTCTTAAGTCTACTTCTATTGCCCATATGAGAAAAGAGTCTCAGACTCAGAGAGCTTTTTACTTGAATAAATTGCCTAAAGTCGCTGTCCTGAGACTTACCAAACCACTTTTTATTGTATCATTTATGTGTTCCTATTATTAATACATGATAATGCCTTTTGAAAAACCTAACTTCAAACTGCAGTATGATTTAAGTCTTAGAAGAATTTGACATAGAAAAATGACCTTATTAATATGTATAGAAACGCATTAATTTTATTTATTGATATCCTGTGGTTTTAATAGTTTTAAAAGTTCTGATTCATGACCTTGAGTAAAATACATATCAGAGGTAGTGAAATTACACTTTGTATTTTTTCCTTTTTAAGTTATTCATTGCACTTTTAGCTATTTTGCCCAGTCAGTAATTAAGAACGTGCTTTAGTTTTTAAATCATTAAAATGAATAAGTAACCACAAAATCTATATTCTTGGGCAGTGAACTCATTTCATAGATAAAAAAGGACTATTAATTAGCTTCAGATTAAGGTTTGGTTGTATAGTATCAATAATTTAATATTATATGATCAGTTATTAGATAACACAATTACTTTCTATTAAGATCTTTTTTATCATTACAAAATTTAGTGGATAAATTGGAATGAAATTGTTTAAAACTACACTTTCAGGAGTTTGGTGATGAAGGAAGAGAAGAGAGAGAAAAATAGAGAAAGAAGAAGCAGCAACAATTACAAGGAATTTGGAACACTGGTGTGTTTAAAATTTCTTGTTTTGGTTCCAAGGACACCTTTTATTTTCCCCCAAAGGATATCCCACTCAGATGGTTAAAGTAGGTGAAGTCAGTCCTGAGGTCAGTGCCCCACACTGGCTCCTACCAGTTCTTGAGTCCTATCTTCAGGACCCACGCTTTGTATTCACTGACTATTAACTTTGCAAATCTACAGTTCTAAATCTAGCAAATGAGAAGAATGTCAGAGAAGCTGTACATTCAGACTGTGACACGGAAGGTTCCTCTGGTCATACTGAGATGTGTTGCGAGACCTCTGTAGAACAGAGATTATTTCTCGTTATTTAATCTTGAGATGTGCCCCAAATAGGAGTTTATGTCTATGGGATTCATAAACATATTTAAGATAATTGTGAACACCTTGTTCTCACTGGTTCCACTTCTCCAGTGAGAGAGGAAAGCATCTTAGGTCCTACCTGTGAACAAATCTAAGAGCACAAGATCATGCATGTACTCTATGCACTGAATCACAGACAGATGTTAGCTATTTTACTTCTGTGAAGTGCAAGAGAGAAGAGTAAAAAAAAAAAAAGATAAAAGAGTAAAAATGCTGCCTCAAAAAATAAAAAATAAATCCTAAGACAAGCATAATCAGGCCCAAGGAACAAACAAACAGGAAATTTTAAATTCTATAATAAGTTAGCTTTGTAAAAAGTTGTTTATATATACCATGAATAACAATTAAAAAAGAGTCTGAATCTCATATATACTGCTGATCAGCATCACGACACCAGGTAAGTCATTTAATTTTTCTAAATCTTAGTGCTCCTGTCTGTAAAATGGGCATCACAGTCTGCAAGTGTTCTTGAGAGGATTGAATGTGTTAATGAACATAAGGTGCCAAGCCAAAGCACAGCACATAATAGGCAGCAAGCCCAACACTGTTTGACAAGTAGACCTTCCCATTGATAATGAGTGAATGAGAGTCCATTGGGATTGCAATATTTTGTCCAGTGAGATACTTAACCATCTGCCTCAGGTGAGCTTAGTGGACTCAGGCACCTCCTTAATGATAGCAAATTCAGCGGTTTTCTCCCTACATAATCCAGGTAATATAGCTGACCTGTGGTCATACATTACCCAGCTTGTGTTAGATCATATAACATACATGATGGCAAAAATAAATAAATAAATAAATAAAATACATGATAGTATTTCCCATCTCTTCTTCTTTTTTTAAAAGATTTTATTTATTTGACACAGAAAGAGAGAGTGAAGTAGCAGAGGGAGAGGGAAAGCACACTTCTCACCGAGCAGGGAGTCGGATGTGGGGCTCGATCCCAGGACCCTGGGATCATGACCTGAGCCAAAGGCAGACGCTTCACCGACTGAGCCACCCAGGCGCCCCTCCCATCTCTTCTTATCAGAAAAATATTTCTGAGGACAGGTACTACCTGTGGTTCCTTAGCAGTAGTAGCTATGTAGAATATACTCTATATTATGCTTAGCATTGCACATATGTGAACATTTAACAAGCCATAGTTCCTATGTACTAGCAACTGCAGGGTATCTATAAGAGAGCTGTAGTTTCAATAAAATAAGCTGTGTTCATGTTTGTTTGATAGTCATCACTCAGGACTTTAAAGAAAACCTGTTTTTATTTGATCATGTTTTATTTTAAAATTTTTATCTCTTTGTATGTAAAGTTGCAGCAGGAGATAGGAGATCAGAAAACACCTCCTCCTCTGACATGGCTTAATCTCATTTCAATCATAGAAGGTAGCCTTCCATGTGTAAAGCTCCGAGATACGTGCCACAAGGACACATAGATATTTAGGATGCACGCTCACCTGGTTGGATTACAGTCTAGTTGAAGGATGGCAAGGCAATATGACAAGTACATAATTATAAGGCATAATATGGCAAAGTCTCATCTATTGGAACCACAGAAGGTTGATAAATAGAATTCTAATCTCTCATAGCCTATGGCCACCAATAACTGTAGTCTTTTGCTATGAACTTGGATTTGTTCTCAAAAATTCCTAACATGGGGCACCTGGGTGGCTCAGTCGTTAAGCATCTATCTGCCTTCAGCTCAGGTCATGATCCCAGGGTCCTGGGATCAAGCCCCGCATCGGGCTCCTTGCTCAGCGGGAAGCCTGCTTCTCCCTCTCCCACTCCCCCTGCATGTGTTCCCTCTCTCGCTGTCTCTCTCTCTCTGTCAAATAAATAAATAAAATTAAAAAAAAAAATTCCCAACAATGTTTCATCAGAAACAATTATCTATTTAACATCCTTACATTATGATGTTGGTGATTGTCTCTGGAAAACCATAAGTCACCTAAGAGAACTGATCCATTCATTAGTAGTTATTAGGACATCAACATACTTTATTTGAACCGAGAAGTCTAACATTACTCAGCAGAAAACAAGAGCTGTCATAGGGGTGAAGAACTAACATATCTTCAGGGGCCAACTGATTATTATAAATGAGTGTAATGGGCTGGAAGTGAAAACCAGACTGGTTGGACTGGGGCTATAGCAGAACAGACACAGGGGCATTCAAATGAAACATTGTCAAGAACAAAATGAAAGCAAATTGAAGGAATCTTTGGACTATTTCTAGCCCATGGGCCACTGTTGCAAACCCCTGGTCTGTAACATAAATGTTACTGGTATGGGAATGAGGTTGTCAATGTCGATCTTTAAATGTGATAGTACAGTGGGCAGCACGGACCCACAGACAGCTGTGAGCTCCAGAAGCAAGCGCACCATTTTGCTTAAGGCAGGGCCTGTCTGCACTAGGGCTACTAACTAGATGTGCAGGCCACGTTCTATGTCTGGAAATTCAGCTAAGGTTAGAGAGAGATGTTATGGGGTTATGCAAATTAATCAGGTATATAACATGGATCTGGAAATTCGAATTATTGTATTAGCTGTCTATGGTGGCCCATTTCTGAATTAAAAGGGAGACTAATTCTGATTTTTTTCCTACTTGATAGATTAAAGTATGATAATGACAAGAATAATATTGCTTATAATATAAATTCAAGCACTCTTTAAAGAAATGCAAATTTATCTGCTTTCAGTAAATGACAAAACAAAGGTTGAGGAGCTTTGTCCCCTTGTGCCCTATACATACACTATATATAGATATAGTTTCTAGCACTTTCTTATTTTCCATAATAGAAACTTTCTTTCTAGAAACAAGGTAATTTATTTATTTATTTATTTTAATTTTTTTCTTTTGTAAATGTTTATTGAACTCCTTTACAACACCAAATAATTGTGCTTTTAAATCAGAAATTTACAACATGTAGATAAAAGCTTGTTTGTACAATACCATTTTTCTGGCTCATCAGTGGAACACACTGATTGAGAAAATTGACCTTGTTGTGTCCAGTATTAAATTATCTATCATTTTAAGTTCATTGCTTCTGGCGGCCTTATGAATTCCTTAAATCTGCTCAGATTCCTAAGACCTTGGGGGTAAATGGTGTCTTCCATTTTTGCTTAAGTCATTAAAGATAATACCCTCCTTCCTAGGTCTCACTGGAGCTGGGATAGAAATGAGAATTATTTTAGAAATAAAGTAATTTAACAAGAAAATAAAAGCAGTTGGTCCTAAGGCTTTTTAAAATTTACATTATTTTTTTCCTGTGAATTTACTCTCCCAGAGAATTTCTTTTCTTTCTTTTCTTTTTCTTTTTTTTTTTCCTCCTGGAAAATTTCTGAAGGAAGAGCTGTGGAGCTAACACTTTTGGAAGGAATTTCACACAAGATAACAAGATGAATTTTGTCAAAGCTTTCATTTGCATTATAATTGGTATAAATATAGTCAGATTCTTAAAGAGACACTCATGAATTTTAGAATATTACACATAGCTATTTCAAAGTCTTCATTGAACCCCTTATGTCTCTCTTTGATTCTGTCACTTCCTAAAAAAGTAGGCAGTCTGAATAAATCTTTTATTCAAATGTTTTTTAAAAAAATATTGTCTTAAAACAAAATCATTTTTAAGATTAAAAAATAGAAGTGTCCTATAGAATGTGTTAATGGAAGAGCTAGAACAATCTTTATAATATCTTGTTTTTCCTTATCAAGTGCTTAATATGTACCAGGTACTACACTGTAAATGAAAAGTGTAGGACTCATAAGGGGACCTCACAATTCAATAATGAAGATGGAAATTTAAATAATAAACAATAATTATGAAGTTGCTATGGGAGACCAGACACCCTGTTTCATCCATGCGTATATATCTATATCTATCTGTCTACCTATCTATCTATCTATCCATCTATATACACACATTAACATATATATATGTATTTCATTGTAAAAACATTTAAAATGAGATCTATCCTCAAAAAATTAAGTATACAAAACAGTATTGTTACCTATAGGCACGATGTTGTACGGCCGATCTCTAGAACTTATTTATCTTGCATAACTGAAACTTTATTCCTGTTGATTAGAAACTCCCTATTTCTGTCTCCCCCTTTCACAACCCCAGCCCCTGGCAACCACAATTCTACTCTTTGTTTCTATGAGTTTGACTAATGTAGCTATCTCATAGAAGTGGGATCATGCAGTATTTGTCCTTTGTCCTTCTGTGACTGGTTTATTTCACTTAGTATTAATTTCCTTGAAGTCAGTTCATATTGTCACATGTTGCAGGATTTCCTTCTTTTTAAATGCTGAATAATATTTCATTGTATGTATATAACACATTTTCTTTACTCATTCATGTGGTGATGAACATTTAGGTTTTTCCACATCTTGGCCATTAAATAATGCTGCAATGAGCATGGGAATGCAAATATCTCTTTGAGATCCCAATTTTAATTTTTTGGATAAATATCTAGAATTTGAATTGCTGAATCGTATGTAATTCTGTCTTTAGTTTTTTGAGGAACCTCCATACTGTTTTCAACAGTGTCTGTGCCAATTTATATTCCCACCAACAGTGCACAATGGTTCCAATTTCTTCACATCTTCACCAACAACTGTTATCTTTTGGATTTTTGATAATGGCCAATATTATTCTTGGTTTCCTTTTCTTATTTTAAAAAAAAATCTGGTTCCCAATTAATGACAGAGGATTTCTGTATCTCAAATTCTGGACAGATAAAAGAATTTCCAACTGTCTCTAATCAATACAACTGAAAGAAATGGGAATAACAGAAGACTTTTTTGAAAGACATTCTTGCTAGAAATTCTCAGTTTTGTCTTTGAAATAGAACAATGAGTTGACTTTTAATGCTTACTGATGATTTTTATTGATGAACGCTATAAAAAATGAACTCTCTCACCAGGTTTGCTGTTGGGTTATATTTGAGCAGAGTTAGTTATATATCTATCACCAAAGACCCTCTGAGTGAAGAATCATTGAAGAAATGTCTTTTATTTTTTCAGTACCAGGGAGAGCTTTGCTTCCCCAGAGAAACAGATGTTTTCTCCTTTTTAACTGGCCCTTTCTACATTTTCTTTAAGCTGTCAAGAAATTCAGTGCCAAATTCAATGCTCAAATATAGCAATTGTGGGGTCTGAATGGTGTCTATATTGTGTTTTTTTCTCCATAAATATTCCTTTTTAACTTTTGTAAAAAATTAAAATTCTGTTTTAATTTCAGGAAAAAATATTTTATTATTGAGTTGCATAGATCTTTGATAGAGCAGTTACATATTTCTTGTGAAATGACATGAAGCATAGGGAATAATCAATGAATTGATATAAAGATTAGGTAAACATTGATATCATCAATCGTTATAACTTAGATCTTAAATTTTTAGAAGACTTGTTTTGTGTGTCATAAATATTTATAAGTAGTTTTTCCTATTTTATCAGATAGTTCTATTTTAAAAATTATCTTGTATTTATAAAACTAAAATTTATCTAAAATCAGATATGAGTATACAAATGCTCAAGTTCCCCTTTTTTTTTTCATCCCTAGCATACATTTTGAGGCTCAAAGTAAGCCAAATGCCAAATTTCAGCCAATTTGTGTATCATAGCAAAGCACAGGTGCAACTGAAACAAACTGCTGTCACACAAAAGAACATCTTCATTTTTGGTAAAACAATTTGCGTGCCTGGTTTTCATTTCAGAGCCTTAGGAAATCCAGGGACCATCAATTATGCATTTGTCTTTTCTGTATTTCTGTACCTACCAGTGTTTATCTAAGTGTAAGAGAGTGGCTTTGTATTACAAATATAAAATACTTCATTTCATATATATATACATATATATATACACACACATATCTCTGTCTATACAGACACTGTGAATAGCTTCAGAATGGGGAGAACCAACTCAAAACCTTCAAATGTAAGAAACAGAAATATACATATTCTATCTTTTACCAGAGAAGTAGAGCTCTTATCAATACATCATCACAACAAACTGGCAGGAGCCTAGGGCGTACACTGAACCCTCTAAAAAGAAGAAAAAAAAGATGGCTGGTAAAAAACTTCCCCAGTTTAGAAAGGTGAGCTGCCCAGGTACAGCACTGTAGAAAAGGAAAGGAAATAGCTTGCTAAGGGCTTTTGCCAGATCATTTTAAGACAAGTTATGATCAACATTAGTATTTTCAATTTGTATTGTATATGCTATTATTACCTATGTTAGTTTGTATCTTCACCCATCATGTCCAACTTAAAAACTTTGATTAAAGCAGTTGAATTTCAGGATGCTTCAAGCCCTAATTCCAAATACTCCACTAAGTGCCCTTTGAAGCATTTAGCCCACTTGTCACAGTAAAGAATATTATTTCTTTATTATCCACCCGTAATGGAATAGAGTATTAATGGGTCAAATTACTATGTTTTAAGAAGGCATTAGTCATGTAGATGAACAAGAATAGCGCTTGTTAACACTAACAACAGCAGCAAAAAGCTGCAATGGCTTCTATTATTCCTGTGCTTTAGAAAATAAAATATAATAATCATCAATGTTGACATGAATGTTACATGTCGAAGTGCTAGGCCTTGGATACCTTCATGATGTTTAAAGCTCTTTGAAGAACTCTTAGCTTCAGAGTAGTACAAGTTCAAGTTATCTTGAGTTCTTGTATGCTTGTCCTGTTTATTTAAAAATTGTGTCTTGTGTGTCAGTGGGTTAGTGTTTGGAAAGGCATTTTTTAAGGTGACAGTAGTTAACAGATTTTTCTTGCTGGCTTGTCTCTCCTGGTAAGAATGGGAAAATGTACTCAAATAGTACATGCATATATTGACTTTTTATTTCACATTTTAATGTAAAATTCATGTTTTATTTCTTTTAAATCTATATTTAGGTTTATGCAAGGATACAGACAAGGGTTGTTCATCTTTAAAAGAAGGAAAAATTCATTTTGATGTATTTGGAACTAACTTGAAAAGGGGTAAATATGTTTACAAAACAAATGCACAATATTTTGTAGACTTAAATAAAACCATCCCCCAAATTAAATGAATAATAAAGTAGAAATTTATTATTGGGAATTTAAAATACAAAAAAGCTTTCCTTTCTTAACTTCAATATTTGAAGTTAACTTAAATATTGAGGGCACTAAAATTAATAACAGAGATAATAATTCTGAACAAAGTAATTTTTACTTACTAGTTAAAAAGAAAAATTTTTAGTTTACAGAAGCAAACTCTGGAATAAAAAATTAGTAAGATTCTCAAGTAATTTCTTAAAGCACCCTTTTTTCCTTACCAAGAAAGTCATATTCAAAATAATTTAGCACCATAAAAGTTACATAATCATTCTGACATTCTTAAAAGGCACCACAATTATTTTTCATCAAAATGGATGAAGGATAGTGAGATGCCTTAAAACTCACATATTATCTCATTCAGCAATTCTGTGCACATTATGAAAAGTAAAAGCACTGTGGTGGATTAGACATCCTTGCATCACAATAAACCAGGAGTTGTTTGAGAATGCTAAGCAGTGAACTCCATTAAGATAATTAATAATAATAATCAAACACTAAACTGGGAAAACCCATATCTAGAGGTCTTTCTGAAACTTAATGATTTAATAACAAGTAGTTGGAAGAAGGAGCCATGATTGTGCTTTAATGAGTTCCTTACAACCTTAGGACTTAATCACGGCCTTATAGTTAGCTATCCACTAATACCTGTTGACTTACACTGTTTTCTCAGTCTATTAGTGAATTTTATTCATCAGCACAATTATATTCCAGTACAAGAATATTATATTTCAGAGGTTTGCAAACTTTAGTGTGCATCAGAATCATCCAAGGGGCTTAAGTTAGAGATTTCTGGATCTTATCCTCAGACTTTCTGATTCAGTGGATCGGGGGAGAGGGAGAAGAATTTGCATTTTTAATAAGATTACTAGGTGATGGTGATGCTGATGCTGATGATTCTAGGACACTCTTCTGGTTTAATGATCTTCTAGTTTCTTTTCCAAAGAATAAGAGATACAGTATGATCTAAAGTTTACTAATACTCAAGTGCTTTGGGAAAATCTAGGCAATTACAGATTAGGTAAAGATGTCAGTAGCACTCTAGCTAAAGGACAGATTTATGTGCTAGTTACTGAGACTAAACACTCTAGCAGTTTCTGAATGAGAATCTTTAAGAGCAGACAAATTTTCTTCTTTCTCCATAAACTACCCTGCCTCTCCCAAGTCACCTTAGAGGCCTGATTTGACTTATCTGAGGCCAACATTTAATTCTCAATGGGGGTATTTTGACTTCAGCCATCTCTCTATATCAGCATTGTCCAAGAGAAATAAAATCAATGTCACAAGTGACATTTTAAGTTTTCTATTAGCTACAGAAAATGAAAACTAAAAAGAAAAAGATGAGTAAATTTTAAAAATATGCTTAATTTAACCCAACATCAAAAATAATAACATTACAACATGTAGCAATATACAAAACTTGTTAATGGGATATTTAAAAAAATTTTTTTAAGATTTATTTATTTATTTATTTGACAGAGAGAGAGACAATGAGAGAGGGAACACAAGCAGAGGAAGTGGGAGAGGAAGAAGCAGGCTTCCCGCTGAGCAGGGAGCCCAATGCGGGGCTCATGACCTGAGCTGAAGGCAGATGCTTAACAACTGAGCCACCCAGGGGCCCCGATATATTTTAAATTTTTATGTCAAATCTTTAAAATTTGGTGTCCATTTTATACTTTTAGCACATCTCGATTCAGATGCTAAATATTCAGTGGTTTAACTGAAAATGTAGTTTAAAAAACAATTTTGTTTAACAAAAAACTATTTTTTTATCTTTTTTTTTTAAGATTTTATTTATTCATTTGAGACACAGAGATACAGAGAGAGAGAGAGAAAGCATGAGCAGGGAGAGAGGCAGAGGGAGAGGGAGAAGCAGGCTTCTCGCTGAGTCAGGAGCCCAATGTGGGGCTCGATCCCAGGAGGACCCTGGGATCATGACCTGAGCCGAAGGCAGACACTTAACCATCTGAGCCACCCAGGCGTCCCGAAAAGTATTTTTTTAATTTAAATTTAATTTAATTTAAACACACACACACACACACACACAAATCAGCTTCTCAGTCTTACTAGTCTGATAGTCGTTTCAAGTTCCTGATAGCTAGCTACATGTGGGTAAGTGACTACCATAAAAGACAGTACAGTTCTATATATTTAACAACAGGATGGATCCATTTCTTTTGGCAGTAGACCTGGGAAGGCCTAGGAACAGGTAACTATCTCAGGGAAATTCCTCAGCCTCCAAAATAGCCCTTACGTTTTACTGAATGTGGCAGAATAAGAACTGCATGGCTTGAAGAGGAGCAAAACTCAGTGATGTGATGTCACCAAGCCAGAAGAGGAAGGACTGCATCATCTTTGGAAATGCCTTTTGGTCAAATAATACAGCATAGCTGAAAGCAGAATTTTCAAAGATCCGTAACAATTACCATTCTATTTATTATTCTTAATTTCCCAAAGATTTCTACTTTGAGAACTAAATGGTATTCTAACCTTAATATGAATAATTTTGACACTTCAATCCTTTGTGAAATAGTCAATTTATTTACAAATAAAGTTATTCTAAACTTTTTTTACAGACTCCTTCTGAAGGAATAACTAAATTACTTAAAATGTATTTCAATTTTAGATCATTTCTCCATAAATGAGAAATTTACTTCGATTAAACTAATTTTAAAAATGTAAAAAAAGGAGAGTAGGAATTTAAAAATAATTCTAGAATAGCTTTCATTGATAAACTAATATGTTAATAATAAATTTAAGGCATTTTTACTGACTTACCTCTCTTAGATATTTTAATTATAACATTGGATTTAACTCTTTACTCATAGATGGTTATCATCCTTGTTTTACAGATGGGGAAAATAACACAGAATGTGTACTTTTATCAAGGTCACATAGCTAGTAAACGACCTTTTCTGATTGTGGAGAAGCCTATGCTCTTTCTACAGTAAAATTCTGGTACCATGAAATAATATGGAATTTCACTTTGCAAAGACCTTATTCATAGGCCAATAATCTGGTAACCAGCATTATTTATATATGTTTCATTCTAATTAGAGACACATCTCTGGAACCTTAGTGACTGAAGAGAACAATTTTTACCTTGGTATATAATTCACAGAGCAACACTTAGAACAATAAAGGAACAAAGGAATTTACTGGAACTTGGACCTAAGCTGAAGCTGCACTTCAAATCGCTGGTGCTCTCTTTCCTTGTGTTCTCTTGTCTTCATTACTTAGTTATAGAACCTGTGGGCAAGGACACATTTGATAACATGCCAAGATGTCTCCAATCATCTCCAAAAAATAAGGAATTTTCCTCCAAAAATGTTTTAAAACCAAAGCAACTTCATTTTATTTTCACTCTCTCACCCTCAATTATACTCTTTCTGTGAAAATGAGAATGGAAATACCTAAGTTCCCAGACATTAAATTTCCTCATCTCACTGCCTCAAAGAATTATGCAGATTTATAAAATCGGTCTAAACTAACTCTAAGTTTAGGTAACTCAGTTTTAGGAAAAACAGCCTGTCTGTCCACACATAGTCTTCAATACAGGGGCTTTGGGATGAAGATAATAAAATGTTATTTATAATGCACAACTTTCTGAGTTTTTATTATGTGTTCTGTTTTGTAATACCAGAAAATAGTAGATGCCTTTGAATTGTAACTGACTCAAATTGTTACTGCAGTTTATAGATTTCCTTATCTCAGTAATTCATGGATAGCGAGCAGGCAATTACCAATAGTTATCATGACTCTCCTCAAATTCTAGTTGGTGTCACAATTTGCATTGTGCTTTAGAGATTCTCTTAAAGTCATCAATTGAAGAAATATTAGTAGTCTCAGACAATATAAGTTGTCCTAATAAAGAAATGATACTTTGTATTCCATTAGGCATTCACACCACTGGCAATAGTAGATGTTTGAATGGAATGTGTGGTTTCAGTAAAACTACAGTTGTGGGAATAAGGGATATTATTTTTTAATGAGGTTAAAGCCATAAAAATGATAATTAGTAACTAGATTAACTTTTAAAACAAACTAAAAGTACTACCTAAACTAGCTGCTATTGACCATATTATAGATCACTATATTTTAATGATTTTCTGTATGATATTTTTAAACACAGATTATATAGTGATCAAATTATAGGAAGTCGAGTTTCTGAAAACTTATGGTTTATTTGCATTTGTAAAACCCAAAGTTTAACATTCTTTTGCAAGTTGAAAATAAAGAAGGCATAAAGTGGAAAATTGATTTCTAAATAATTTATATAACATGGGCCTTGAAACCATTTACTATTTATATTCTTTGCATTCATTCACCCATTATTTTTCCCTCCCTCTCTCTCCTTTCTTTCCTTCTCTTCTTCCTTCCTTCTTTCTCCCTTTCTTTCCCTCCCTCCCTTCCCCTTTTTTTCTCTCTCTTTTTTTTCTTTCTTCTTTTTTTCAAGAGATTTTATTTTTTAAAGCAATTTTAGGTTCACAGCAAAGCTGAGTGGCAGATACAGCAATTTCCCTTATATCCCGACCCCACACATGCATAGTCCCCCTCCCCATTATCAACTTCTCCCACCAAAGTGGTACATTTGCTATAATCGATAAACCAACATTAATACATCATTATCACTCAGACTACATAGTTTATATTAGGTTTCACTTTTAGTGTTGCATACTTTATGGATTCAGACAAATGTATAATGATGTATACCCACTATTATAGTATCATACAGAGTATTTTCACTGCCCTAAAAATCCTCTGTGCCCTGCTTATTCATCTTTCCTTCCCCCTTAACCACAAGCAACCACTGATCTTTTTATTGTCTTCATTTACAGTTTTGCCTTTTCCAGAAAGTCATATAATTGGAATCATATAGTATGTAACCTTCTCAGATTGGTTTCTTCCATTTCGTAATATACATCTATGATTCCTTCATGTCTTTTCATGGCTTGATAGCTCATTTCTTTTTATTTTATTTTTTTTTTTTAAAGATTTTATTTATTTATTTGAGAGAGAGAGAATGAGACAGAGAGAGCACATGAGAGGGGGGAGGGTCAGAGGGAGAAGCAGACTCCCTGCTGAGCAGGGAGCCCGATGTGGGACTCGATCCAGGGACTCCAGGATCATGACCTGAGCCGAAGGCAGTTGCTTAACCAACTGAGCCACCCAGGCGCCCGCTCATTTCTTTTTAACACTGAATAATATTCCATTGTCTGGATGAACACAATTTATTTATCCATTAACCTACTGAAAGACATCTTGTCAGCTTCCAATTTTTGATAATTATGAATAAAGCTGCCCTAAATATCCACATGCAGATTCTTCTATGGACATAAGTTTTCAGCTCCTTTGGGCAAATATCAAGGAGTACTACTGCTGGATCATGTGTAAGAGTCCTTAATTTTGTAAGAAACTACCAAACTGTCTTCGAAAGCAGTTGTACCATTTTGCTTTCCTATCAGCAATGAATGAAAATTCTTGTTCCACCAGCATTTAGTGTTGTCAGTGTTCCAGAATTTGGCCATTCTAATAGGCATATAGTGTTATCTATTTGTTATTTTAGTTTGCATTTCCCTTATTTGCCATCTATAATCTTCTTTAGCAAGGTATCTGTTAAGTGCCTTGGCGATTTTTTAATTGAGTTGTTTATGTCCTTATTGTTGAGTTTTAAGTTCTTTGTATGTGTTGGAAAACCACCCATTATCAAATATGTTTTTTGCAAATATTTTCTCCCAGTCTGTGGCCTTTATTTGCATTCTCTTGACTGTTTCTTTTGTAGAGCAGAAATATAAGAAGTCTAGTTTATGAATATATCTTTATTGGATTGTGATTTTGGTGTTACATATGAAAAGTCAATGCCAAGCCTAAAGTCATCTAGATTTTCTCCTATAATATCATCAAAGAGTTTTACAGTTTTTCATTCCACATTTAGGCTGAGATTCAATTTGAGATAGTTTTTGTGAAGGGTGTAAGGTCTGTGTCTAGATTTTTTTTTTTTTTTTGCATGTGTCTATCCAGTTGTTCCAACACCATTTGTGGAAAAGGCTATTATTTTTTCTCCATTGAACTGTCTTTGCTCCTTTGCCAAGGATCCATTAAGCTTGTGTGTGTGTGTGTGTGTGTGTATATATATATATATATATATATATATATATGTTTATTTTTGAGTTTTTTGTTCTGTGTCATTGATCTATGTGTCTATTCATTTGCCAATACTATGCTCTCTTGATTATTGTAACTTTTTTTTAAAGATTTTATTTATTTATTTGACAGAGAGACACAGCCAGAGAGGGAACACAAGCAGGGGGAGTGGGAAAGGGAGAAGCAGGCTTCCTGCTGAGCAGGGAGCCCGATGCGGGGCTCAATCCCAGAACCCTGGGATCATGACCTGAGCCAAAGGCAGACGCTTAACAACTGAGCCACCCAGGTACCCGCTGATTATTGTAACTTTATAGCAAGTCATGAAGAAGGGTAGTGTTAGTCCTCCAATTTTGTTCTCTTTCAATATTGTGTTAGCTATTCTGTTTTATTTTTTCTTCCTTTTTTTTTTTTTTTTTTGACTCTCCATATAAACTTTAGATCAGTTTGTTGATATCCACAAAATAACTTGCTGGGACTTTGGGATTACATTAAGTATATAGATCAACACTGGGAGAATTGACATGTTGACAATATTGATTGAGTCTTTCTATCCATGAACATGGAATATCTCTTCGTTTTTTTAGTTCTTCTTTGATATTCACTCTTTTTTTATTTTTCCAACAAATATTCAGTGAAGGCCTGATTTGTGCCAAACATTGTGTAAGGCTTTGGATCTGTGATGATAGTCTTTACCTCATAAAACCTTTAGTATGGAAGGAATTCAGAAGGAGTTGATTAAATGAGTTAATCTCTGAGAAGTAAGGCTGGATTTTAAAGGGACATAAGAAAAACTCTTATTTTTTTCTCTACATTACATAATCAGTTTAGATCTTTCTTAAACTACATTTTTATTATTTTTAAAATATAATTTTTTTAACTTAGAAACTGCCAATTTTCATATGAAGACCAGGGCAAGAAAAATTATAACAGTAGAGTACAAATTTTAAGAGATTTTTAAAATGAGGTCCACTATCTTATAATCTATTTCTTCAGTTTACTTTGATTTTGAAATGTGCCATACATACACACACTTACACACATATGTACATGTATGCATGTGCATATTTATGTGTGTAGGTATGTAGATAGATGTACACATACATGCATCCATACAAATGAAAGAATCCAAATTATATTTTTCATAAGGTAATTTTGGAATTAGTTTCTCATCCCTAAGGACAAGCAGCTGAACAATAGAAAATAACAGGGAGAAATGTTCCAGGTTGGTGAAGTAAAGGCAACTGGTGGTTGAAGTTTGTCTGAGGTAAGACATCATGCTAGTCCTAACTTGGGTAGTCCAATGTTTGCTCTGCAAGTCTCAGTACTTGGAGGGTGAAGGATGTTTTGGTTAGAGAGCATTTCCTGATAGATTTTTCTAATGCACTAACAGTTGAATTTTACAGACAAATCTGAGTCAAGATTTAGATAGAATCATTTTTGGGATCCATCAACTGAGAATTAGTTTCACTTAAAGACAATTATTATCATTCATTAAGTAGTGATATAAAACTAAATCATAATTAAGCCTTATGTTATAAAAGAGAAAAAGCTCAAAGAAAAAAACATTTATCTGGCAACTGTCCCCACTCTTTTCTTGAGGCAATCTGAATAAGAAGTTAAAAAATTTATATCAGCTTAAGTCATAGATCTTTTGACATTCTTTAGCTTCTTGTTTTTAGTGATATGAATTTAGTAAGAACTAGATCTTTAAGAAGATGCTATCCCTTTAACTTGCAACACTGAGAGATACTGGAATGACATTTTAGAAATTTTTGTTCTCCCATTTCCCAGAATAAGGTCAAAGCTTTATTGAAATGCGACTTAACCTCATTGAAGGTAAAGCATTACTCAGTACTTATGATAACTATCAGGAAGATAGTTCAAGCTTATTTTCCTAAGAAACAAATATTGCACTTGTATATTAGAAGCATATTTTGTTGGAGATATTTTGGGGAACATAATAAGATTAGTGGATCTTATAAGAATTAAAGCTTTATAAAAGTATCTTTTTTTTTTTTTTTTTTAAGGATACCCAAGATGATCCAAGTCTAAGTCTTTCATTTCATGTTAACAGTTTTAGATATTTTTAGGGTAGTAAATATATATAAGCAACAGATAATTTTCAAATTTTCTATATTAATTGAGAGGAGCAGAGGTAATCTGGAACTAGAATAATATTAACTAATTTATTTGATTCTATAAAAGTTTTATAATCTTTTGGTTGATAGAGATTCACAGATTTCAAAATTCTTTTGTAAACTATGCATTCTCACCTATTCTTAATATACATTTGTAATTTAATAACATCTATAATATGCATGTGTATAGTCTATATACTATAATACATCTATATACTATGATATTCATATTATAGTTGTATAAACTGAACCCAACAAAGGTTATACCTTTAATAGATTGATGACACAAAATAACTTTATTATTCTAGGAACACATCTCTGAAATTGGAGAAATGTGGGTAAGGAAATCAAGATATGAAGTGGGTGTCAACAAACTCTGTCAGGACTTTGTCATCATATCAGAGGTTACATATTTACCACACATTAAAAAAACCAAATGAACTAGGAAAAAGAAATGTTTTATACTGAATTTAACTTAAGGTGGAGGTAAACTAACATTGATGGGAAAGTCATATCTATGATCATATTTGCTTATCTCACCCATCTTTATATAGCCTTTATATATATATAAAATATATATTTTTTATTTATATATTTATATATATAGCCTTTATATCTGCTATCAGTCTCTCTTACCTAATGCCATCTAACTGATCCTAGATAATTTATGCCAGTAAGTTCCACTGTTGGGAAATTGGTGAGTAAAAGAACTATTTTTTTAAAATTTAAAACACTTAACAGACATGATTTAATGTGTGTCACTTTTCTTTTAATCTGCATATATCATAGCACAGAAAGTTGAAAATGTATTTAAATTTAGTTCTAAAATCTGATGCAATATGTGCCTCTAAAACTCAGTGTCCTAGTTTATCTTAAAATACAAAACCTTCCTTTCACAAATTAAAAAAATAGCATCTCATAATTTGTCAAATAACTAGTTATGCTGAAGGCCAAACCAACACCCACCCTTCCAAAACAAAGAATTAGCTCAAAATATTTCTTTTTTCATTTCAGAAGCTTTTTAAATTTTTAAATAAAACATTTAAAATCAATTTAATTTGGTATAATGAACCTTCAAAGTTGATAGAAACAAATCTTATGATGAAAAACTCTTCTACAAAGAAAATATAATATAGAAGCTGCTTTTATCTCTTTGTTCTCTAGAACATTAGAGAGTCATGTACTGATTAATACAAGGGGTGACAAGAATTTGAAGGCATGCATAATTTCCATTTATTGTTTGTTAGACTTTGTCTCAAGAGGTATAAAATTTAGGGGTGCCTGAGTGGCTCAGTCGTTAAGCGTCTACCTTAGGCTCAGGTCATGATCCTAGGGTTCTGGGATCAAGCCCCGCATCAGGCACCCTGTTCCCCTGCTCGGCGGGAAGCCTGTTTCTCCTTCTCACACTCCCCCTGCTTCTGTTCCTTCTCTTGCTGTCTCTCTCTCTCTCTCTCTCACTATCAAATAAATAAATAAATGAAAATCTTTAATAAAAAAAGAAGTATTTAGAAAAATGTGTCTAGTAGGTAATCAGCATAGTCAGAAAAGTGCAACAAGGAAGACTGGAGAAAAGGTTGCATTTGAAAATATTTTAAACAAATAGGAAAAAAAAAACAAGCAAGAAAAGTGATAAAATGGTCATGAGCCAGGACAGTGTGTTTAACTACAAACACTCAGTGGGGGGAGGGGGGGAACGGTATATGCCAGGAGTTTTTGCAAATATTCTCATTTCATCCTTTTGGCAATTTTCTGAGGCAGGTTCTAGTGTTCCTGTCTTACCATTGACAAGGAGATATTAAGGTTTGTGCCCAAGATCACATAGCTTATAAATAGTAGAGCTAAGATCTGTACCTACCCCTCAGAAACCAAGTTCTTTTCAAGTGATCATATAAATCCAGCAGTTTGAAAAAGAAATTAATTGTAATCTTATTGTTCTATAAATTAAAAAAATAACTTTTTAGCAGCTTTGTTTTGACCACTTAAAATAAGTGCTATAGGGGATATAGTGTTATTCTTTATGAGTTTGCAAGCTAGATAGGAAAGAAAATTTATTATTATAAAACCATTATAAAATCAGCAGAGGATTATGGGTCATCTTGTGTAGGGAAGTTTAGAAATATTGTCCTTAGACAAACCATGAGAGACCTTTGATTCCGGGAAACAAACTGAGGGTTGCAGATAGGGAGGTGGGTGGGGGGATTAAGGAGGGGACATGATGTGATGAGCACTAAGTGTTATATGCAACTAATGAATCATTGAACATTTTATCAAAAACTAATGATGTACTATATGTTGGCTAATTGAATTTGAATTAAAAAAAACAGTAATAAAGGTTTGTTTTTCAAGAGGAAAAAAAAAGAAATGTCATCCTTCAGAGGAACTGGGATTTTCAGGAGCTCTAGCTGGCAGAAATGTCTTCAAAATTAGAAGATACTTGAACTGGAAAAACATGAATGAAAACTGAGAAACCTGAGTGCTTGTACTTGTAGGGCAGGGATAGACTCTTCTGGAGAGAGTAGATGGGGTAGAGTGTGAAGAAATGAAAGATCAAAGAAGGTGAACCATTTCAAACTGTGTGATCATGATGGGAAATCAAGTGAGGGGCTCATAAACTTCATATTTTAAACACAACAGGAAAATGAAAATAAATTGTATGTAGTATGTGTAAATATTGTTTCAGCAAACTTCTTTTCAAATATGTGAGTGTATACCACAGTGTGTGTGTGCATGCCCACACACCTGTGCACATGCCAGGTTACAATGTAAAATATGTATTTTTTTTTTGGTAATGGTTAAAAAAGTTTGAAAAACATCAGCCTGCAGAAAGGAGTTAGTTTATGAGCGACCTTGAAAGTTAACATATCAACAGAGACTTTATGGGAAGCAGAAAGAAAGGGGAGGTCCTCCAATATTTTTTTTTAAATGACAGAAATTGAGACCAGACTGTCAATCAAATACAGGATAACTGGAGTGAAGTTGAAATAAGCATTAGGCATTAGGAAATGGTACTTGACTATGGTAAAGTAATAGTTCCATAGGAGAGAATGGAGAAGTGAAAGTAGAGATGAAAGGTCAACAATGATAATAAATAATTAAGATCCAAAGATAGTAGAAGATGAGAAACAATCAGAGGGGAAGAACATTGCAACATCAAGAAAGATGAGAAAGGAGAGTGGCCTGGATTATATTCTGAAGAAGCGCAGGCTGACCTTGCAGTGAAAATATCCTTAATGACCTCTGAGAGTGCAGTTTCACTAGAATATCTGGGATTCAAAGATTTCTGGAACTCAAAGATAGAGAGAGTGATGAGGAAATGCAGAGAGAGGGTAGGCAGAGAAAAATATCTAAGAATTCTTATGTGGAAAAGGGGGACAAAAAAACAGAGAATAACCAATGAGAAAATAATAGATATCCTGTCTACCTCCCTCTGAAACTTAGGCAATATCTTTGCATGTTCAAAGTCAGAGAGGACAAGGACTATGGAGACAGGGGATTGGAAATGTTGAAGGTGAAATTGGAAAATATGGCAACCTCGTGTAGTTAACGTTAGATTGCTTTTCTCCCAGAATCCAAGGAGGGACAGGGATAATTGACAGATGTCAACCTTCAGTTCAAAGAAAGGTAAGATAATCATGGATGAAAATTAAAGCCAATTTGCCCTCTTCTGCTCTGCCAGAAGTCTTCCTCATCAGGTGCATCCCTCTACTTCTGTATACACAATAGTATCTCTGAACAGTAGGGAAGAAAACTTTATTAGATGGGCTGTAAAATATGAGGTTGCCATCAGGGTGATTGGTGAGGCTTATTAAAACATGGTGAAACTTCGAAAACCTTTAGATCAGTACTTTATGTCCATCATTCACTCTCTCCCAATTGTTGCTGGGAAAAGCCATAAAGAAACTAAGAGACTTAATTATTTCCCATCCACCATGAACCACTGCTCACACAGCTTTACAAATTTAACAATTCATCCAAATTTCTCTTAAGTCTGTCATTAGAAAAATTTTATTTTCATATCTGTATTCTCTTTTACATTTTATACACCAAATATGACAGAAGTATTTAATAAACCATGCCTTAGCATTATTTAGAGCTTCAGAAGAAATCAGAGTTGCAGTGAATTGTCTTATCGGTAATATTGTCTATCTCTTTCAAGACTGTTCCAATAACTTCCAAACTCCATTTACTAAGAAACCTCTAAACAGACATGGTAGTGTGGTTCACAAAAATTCCCAACCTTTTTTTCATTGAATAGCTGATATGGAGACAAACTCATATGTGCTGCAATAACTCAGCTGTAGTAAAAGAAATTGTGAATCATCCCATCAATACATTCTTGATAGAAAAATTCAAAATGCAAAAACCTATTATTTCAGGTGTGGGTGGTATTGTCTTTTTACATTTCCTCCCAATAAGTAACTCCTCTCACCGACCTAACTATTCTAATAAATTTTCTATGGGAATAGACAAAACATTTACCACACCAAGCTCTGCTAATGGAGGCTTGCATTCAAGAATGAAAATCACTAAACACTAGTTGTCTCCATTTCAAGAAATTTTGAGAACCCTGGTGTAACACCAGAATTCTAATGACTATTAGGAAATAATGTTGAACTTAGCTAATAAGTAATAGTTTCCCCTCATTCTAGATTTAAACCAATTAGGCATCCTAGTTATATACTGTTCATACTGAGAGAAAAATCCATATGCGGAATAAAAAATATAAAATGATGAGGCATAATGTGATATTTGTATATGATATATATATGTATATAATAATTTGGTAGTTACACCCAGTATAGCCATTCCTGTTAATAAAATTCCAAAATATTTCTGGGTACTTTGGTAAACAGCTACTAATCACGGCTCTTTTGATGTTGCCCACCCTACCTTGGTGCATCAGACCCAATACACTACCACATGATCCAGCTACTACAAGATTATTCCTGGCACATGGGGGCCTCCAGGAATGTGCTCCAGCATATGCTTGGCTGGCTCCCTACTTTTCTGGAAAGTAGTCTTTTCTGACTGGTCGTCTGTTTGGTCTAAGTCCATGTCTTACGGATCGATTAAGATTTCATCTCTCTTCTCATATAAGGAAAAAAAAAAACCCAGCCAGATCATTGTTATGATTCCCAACCTTAGAATCCTTTATCTTCTTAAATTCTATACATGCATTTTAGTGGCAATTATACTGAATTTTAATTAGTTTCTAATCAAAATGAGTAATAAGATTTGTATTGGAAGCTACTTCAATAATGATCCCCTCTTATGTTTAGATTTATCAAACACCTTGTACTACAACATAATAGCTAATGAGGAAAACTAGACTATTGAAATATAATAATTTCCTCCCCTAATTATCATTTAGGAATTAAAGGAAAAAATGATTTGGAAAAAAGTAAGCCACAGAACCTAAATCTTTGAATAAAATAGATAACATGACTCTCAGTACTATTATTTTTTTGAGGCAGAAAAACTCAACAGAACATGTACACAATTACAAAGTTAAAGTAACAAAGACATTATCTACCAAATGAAGGTAGCAGCAAAAGGAATTGTGTATTTTAAAACTCTCACCAAACACTTATCCTCTCAAGAGATGGAGTCTTAAAAAAATGAATGTTTCATTATTTTCCACAATTGGGTAAATTAAGAGTGCAATCAGCAGGGCAGATCATGCAGGAAGAAATTATCATTAACTGGGGTTTCTTTAATTGTCCCACCACCAGTGTCCTCTTAGGCACACCTGGGAGCTAAAAGGGCACAGGATGATCATAGTTTGCACCATGGTGGTGCTTCAGATAGAGAGGAATCTCTAAGGATTATATTCAATTTCTGAAACTGTACTCAGAAAAACACACGAACTCAGAAGTCTAGCTGTAACTAGAATGTACTGTCCTCATTTAATTTTTTTTCTTCACAGTGAACATGAATTGTTTTCATGGCACAGCTAAGCCTGAATGATGTTAACATTTCGTATAGATACAAATACAAACATTCCCCAAAACTATCTGCAACAGCTCATTACCCAAAACTACCTGCAAGAGCTCATAAAGCCAAGTAAGTCAGACTCACCAACTTAAACAGATTTACATTCTGTTTCATTTCTAATGTCCCTGTAGATGCTCTGTGAGATGTGAGTTCCTTTCTTAGAATATTGCAGTATCATTTTATGGCAAATAGTGATGCCTTACTATTTTAATATAGAGTACAAGTAGCACTATCCCTTCTCAAGGGGCTTAAATCAATTTATAGATTCATACACTTCATATATTATATTGGAAAAAGAAAGTGTCATGAAAGGTTGTTTAAAAGGCACCAAAAGAGCAAATGAAATGCTCAATAAGGAAATACAAAGCTATATGATTGTTCAAACTCAGTGAGAAATGCTGACTTGAAATTCAGGTAGAATGTTCCTCATCATCAAGAAAAAAAAAAAAAAACTAAATATTGATACTTGGAAGAGTATTGCTTATTTGAGAGCATGAGCAAGTAGACAGTGCTTTCACTGTACAATAATGGGAAATCAGCCTTATTTTAGAAATTGGAAGCTATGGGCCCTGGTCTTGATGCCAAGTGAGCTTGGGCAAGTTGCTTAGCATTGGCTTCTACGTTTGTAAAGTAAGGGTTGTTGAAAGAAAGAAGGAGGAGGAGGTGGGAGGGAGGGAGGAAAAGAGGCAGTCAGGAAGGAAGCTGGTTAGTTAGCATTGGGGGGGCTGCTACTCTGGGCCAGGAACCATTCACCCACTTCCTAGAAAGTATAATACAGGATCCCAGTTCCTTACTATCTTAAAATTTTGTGATTTTGCAGCATTTCATGTTTAGATAATATTTTTTTTTAAATTGACTCAAGGGTGGCAATGCCATTATCATCTTGATCTTGTTTTCCATGAGGTTTAATGTAGTTACTTCACCAAAGAGATGAGGTGTGGAAGGCAAAAATAGGCCCTAATTATTAGCTTCTACTTTTGAAAAAGTAAATCTGTTGTTTGGAACAAAGACCTGTTATCTATAGAGGGTAAGTTCTTTCATCTGTGTAACTGTCAATATATGGACTCACACAATAAGGTATAATGAATTCCAGTGCTGCCGCCTTTGTTACAGAGACAATTAGGGTGTCCTGTTATCCATTATTCATCACTCTTGCCTTAGCTCCAAATAGAACAGCAAACAGATCTAAGGAATAAATATTCTTCACACTGGTGTCTAGTCTCAGATAACCCTCTTGAACTTGTGCTTGTCGAGATTTCATGGGCATGTTTTCTTTTGAGGGCAGGAAGCAGCAGTCCCTCTCTCCCTCTCTCTCTCTCTCTTTGTGTATATTCTTCTTTCTATTATTCCCTCATTGCCTTGAAGCAGTTTTCCTACCCTATTCACTTTCCACTGCAGACTCGTGTACTTGTTTTCTGGGTACTTCACAGTTTTGTTTTCCTACATATTTTCCCCCATTTTCCATTTCTGTTTTTCGTTGTTTTTTGTTTGTTTGTTTGTTTGTTTGCCTTTTCCAATAACTGATCAGCAAATATGAACTGCTTTTTATACTCTGAAAATTATATTTTTTTTCACAAGAAGTAATCTCCCCAAATAGTTCAAATTTAAAGACCAGAGATCCTAATCTAATGTTTACACAATTAAAGGAGAGGATATATCTCATCCACTAACTTATTCTAAACATGTTGGTTCAGGTTATAATTAGAGGAACAGAATTACCAAAATGAAGCCTCTGTTTAAAGTAGGGAAGTTTTAAAGATTCCAAACCAATAAAAGTAATCAGAAGGATAATATTAAAAAATGAGAACATGAAACTTTTTCTCAATAAAGGTATTCAATAATCTTTAGTGGTTTATCACATGACAAAATAATTAGGATGTAGTTCAATTCTTATTATGATTAATGTGGGCAAACATTCTGTCATTAGAAAAATCTTGTAAAGTAATGCAATTGTATACGCACTAGGTTTTAGGTGTGGTTTTGAACTGATCTTAATCCATCAAACATAATGAGGAATAAAAGAAAGTAAGGAACACAAAAATTGGGTCAGAATGCCCTGATTGATTATGCATCCTTGAAAGCAAGGGGGGGCACCAAGGGATGGCCACTTAGGAAAAGTGTTGTCCTTTGTGTCAGTCTTAAATGAGTCAATAAAACGTTAAGTTTGCATCACAAACACATGTTTCAGCTCTAGCAGCCACAGATAAACTTTTCTTTAAAGATATTTATCAATTTAATCAACACCATCTCTTGGGGACAGGTATATTCATCTCAATATAACCATACATTTAAACATGCTCTCTTTCAAAGAAAGCTGGGTCATTCTAGATTTCAGTATTTTGGTGAAGAAAAGATGTATCTGACCACATGAGCAACATGTATGTATCTTTTGGATTACACAATTGATTTCCTCATAACTTTTATTCTCTAGATTTAAAAATTCTAGTTAGAAATCTGTCCTACCAAAGAAACCTTTTCTACCATTCCATTTTCCTCTTTCCTCTCACTTATTTTATTTTAGTAGAACTCTTTGGATCTGCATCTAACAACAAAAAAAAATGATTCTCATTAAAATTGTCTTTTCTGCCTTACCCATAATAGAATCTTGAAAACTACAAGCAGAAATCAATAGAGAGTACCCTACCCTGAAGGGCTCACAGATTACTGAAGATCCATTTGCCACTTAAAAATAAAAATAATGCCCTTAAACAAAAGTGAGATATCATTTACTAATGTAGGAAAGAATTAAATGCAATTGGTTTAGATATAGTTTTAAGAGGATGAAATATTGGATTTAAAATTATGAATTACCACTGTTACCAGGGGTGAAAGTCGATAGAAAATAGACCAACAAAACAATAGATTTAGTGCCTTTGAGGCATTGCTAAAATCTGAGAGACCATTGGGGAAAATAAACAAAATTAGTTGCTAATCAAATGTGTAACTCTTATTTCCTAATCATGAAAATAAATCCTGGTTGATATTTCAGGATATTACTAATGTCTTTCAACTTTAAAAAAAAAAAAAAAAAGACAGAAAATGAGTTACTAGTTGTGATTTTTACTGCTCTGATGAAAATCCAATCAGTAGAATATTACATACAATGCTAATTCCCCTATACATGAAAGTAAATGCCCAGAATTTAAAGGACGTATTTCCTTTGATGCATTTGTTTAAGTCATATTAACATACATATTAAGTCTGTAACAATCGTATGGTTACAGAAAAATCTATCTGACTCTGAATGTAAATAGCAACTTTACTACATTCAGGGAAAGTGTATATACAATGAAATGCAAATCTAAGTATACAGTTTGTTAAGTTTGGACCAATATAGAGAATCATATAATCAACACACCAATCAAGATCTAGAATATGTCCATCATTCGCAAATGTTTCCATGTGCTCTCTTCCAGGCAATTCCTACTCTCCCCGCTCCCGTAGGCAACTACAGTTTTGATTTTTATCTCTATAGATTAGCTTATTTTTCCTAATCTTGAGCTTTATATAAGTAAAATTATGCACTATTTATTCTGTTACTTACGGCTTTTTTTTTGTTCAACATATTTTTGAGAATCATTTATGATGTTTCTCTTTCATATTAATAGTTTGTTATTGTTTATTGTTGATTGGTATAACATTGACGGCTATACCACAATTTATTTAACTCTTCACCTGTTGATGAACACTTGGGTTGTTTGTAGATTTGAGCTGTTATAAATAACGCTACTGCAAACATTTTATACAAAACATTTTGTGGACATATATTCTCGTTTGTCTTGGATAAAGACATACCTAGAAGAGGAACTGCTGGATCTTAAGGTAGGTGCATGTTTAATTTTGTAAACAGTTTTCCAAAGTACTTATACTGTTTTATAATCCCACTGACAATGTATGAAAATTTCAGTTGCTCCATAGTCTCACCAATATTTGATGTTGTCAGTCTACTCATTTTATGTATTCTGGTGGGTATTAAATAACATCTTACTTTGGTTTTAAATCCTATTTCCCTTTTCATGTGCTTTTAAGGCCATTGTGTATTTTTCTTTTGTGAAGTATCTATATGAATCTTTTGCCCATAATTTTTATTTGGGTTGTTTCTCTTTTCATTACTGATTTGTAGACATATACATATATTATATGGCATATGGTATATATACCCATGTACTTAAAATATAATTCCTTAGTCAAATAAATGCATTGGTGATATTTTCCTCTCAGTCTATGTCAATTTTCATGTTCTTAATGAAAGTTTTTGAAGTACATAAGTCTTTAATTTTGATGATGTCCAGTTCGTCATTTTTCGTTCTTACGGATAAGGCTTTTGCATACTTTCTTAGAAATTTTTGCCCATTCAATGTTACAAACTTTTTCTTGTAGCTTACTTCTAGATATTTTGTAAAATTAGCCTTTATGTTTAGGTCTAGAAGCCATATCAAATTAGTCTTTGTGCACAGTATAATGTAAGGGTCAAGATCTACTTTTTTTCCATGCATTTTTCCAGTTAATCTAGCTCATTTATTGAAAAGACTGGCATTTCTCCCCATCGAATTACTTTGGTGTTTATCAAAAATCAATTAACTATATATGTGAGGATCTATTTATGGACTATTCTGTTCCATTGATCTATTTCATTGTACTATAAGCCAGTACTCTACCATCATGATTACTGTAGCTTTACAGTAATTCTTAATATCAGGTGGTTAGAGTTCTTCAACTTTGTTCTTCTTTTCTGTAATTGTTTTGGCTATTACATACCCTTGGCATTTTCACAAAATTTTTGAGTCAGCTTGTTATTTTATATAAAAAAAACTGCCATAATTTTGGTCAAGATTGCAGATTGATTTGGGAAGACTACATGTCTTTACAGTATTGAGACCTCCAATTCATGAACATGCAGTATCTCTGTATTTACTTATTTGCTCCTTAGCTTCTCTTAATAGTATTTGTAATTATTTTAATGTAGATGTTTTGAATGTTTTTATTAAATTTATGATATTGATGCTGATTTTAAGAGTATTTTAAAATTTCATTTTCTAATTTTTTTTTGTCAAACCATGTAAAAAAATGGCAAGACAAGTGATGAAAGTTAACACCAAAAATGGGCAAACTAACATTGGGTGCTTCTGCTAATGCTCTGAAAAGGATACAACATCATTTATATTTTATACATAACACAAATCCATAACTTGAATTAAGTTATGATGATTTGCCAACCAAATTCAAACTGAACATTCTACAAAACAATGAGTCCATATCATTAAGGAATGTCAATGTCAGGAAAGACAAGAAAGGCTGAGGAAGTCACTCAGTCATCCATTTAAAGGAGACTAAAGAGACAGGACAACAAACTGCAATATACGATACTGGTTTAAATCCTGAATTGTTAAAAACTAATTCGCTAAAGAGCAATATAGCGACAACTGTCAAAATTTGAAGGGTATATTAGATAACAGTATTGTATCAATGTAAAACTTTCTGAATTTGATAATTAAGCTGTGGTTACATGAATGAATTTTCTCATCACTCGTGGATAAAACATTGAAGTATTTAAGGATGAAGGGTCATGATCTGTGCATATAATTTTCAAGTGTCTCAGCAAAATAAGTAAATAGACATAAAAGAGCAATGTGTGTATGTCACACAGAAAATGTAGACAGAGATAAAGCCAATGTGGCAACTTGCAAACAACAGCTGAGTCTATATTATGGTAATATGAGAGTTCGCTGTAATATTTTTGCAACTTCTCTGTAGGTCTGAATATTTTCCAAAATAAAAATTTTAATTAAAGTGATCATATGATCCCTTTAGAGTCAGACATATGGATCTTTCCTGTAATTTTAAAAGAATAATGTTAATCTGGGTGCCATGTGAAAGACAGTCACACATTTTGCTTTCCAGCTGCCAAAGCTTTCTGCCATGTCCAGCTAAAATTTTGCTTTGTTTGGAGGACACTTTCCTTGGAATAAGGAGTTGAGAGAGAATGCAGGGTAAGGGACAAAGAGAAATCGCTCCTAAACCAAGAATATATGCTGCTCTTTTCTGTGAGTACATTAAGGTTAAATTGAAAATAATGCTGATTTGAAAGCTTGTGTGTGTTTGCTCCATCCTAGTTCATTAAGAGGGGGGTACATTTCAGCCAAAAAATATGATCACCCACAAAAATGGAACTTCCATTTTCACATACAAATCAATGTATTTATTCAGGTGTTTCTTTATTCCATGAACTTTTATTTAGCAAATATAGAGTGAATGAGACTCCACAGATGGACAGGAAAACAAAGTGTGGACGGTGTAATTCCCTATACTTCCATTTATTGTGCTCACATTTTCCTGGTAATGTTTCATTATGGGCAATGACCTCAACAACCAATAGTATTTTTAAAAAGACAGTTGAATCTGGAAGGAAAGAAGGACTTTTATAATTACTGTTATTCATAGTTGGTTTTTGTTGTTATTGTTGTTTTTCCTTTGTGGATTGTGGCACTGCCAAAGCTAAATTTGTTTACGAACCCAATTTTCCCATTAAAAATGACTTCCTTTATGTTTGTATTGGATCTGGAAAAATACCAACAATATGAGAATACCAGTTGTATCAGTTTTGCTTAACTTTCCTCTGAAAAACAATGTCTTACTCCTTAATTTTGATTTTTTTGATAACTACATCTTTCCCTTTAAATTTGGAAATATCAACTTCCACTTAAACTCATGAGAACTAATAAGTTTAGTGTGTACTGCAAATCTGAATGAATTAATTATTTTTAAAATTGCTTTTATTAGAATGTTAATAACTCTCTGTTTTAATGCTATCTGTCCCAACTTCTCTGGGGTTCTTCCTCCTACTTAATACATATCCTTTAGGCAACAAATTGTACACACAAGGAAGGCTAATTTTATCACAGGATTACAAACAGACTAACACATATGACTAAGGCCTGACAGAGAAGCTGGAAAAAAGATGGTTGGTCTCACACCCTGTACACACTCATGCTTTAACAGATTCCAAGATAAAGATCCTTTATAGGACCTCTGAGAGTCAGAGGTACCTTATAAAGGACTGTTGGCATTCAACAATGAACTCAGTCTCTTTACTTTTAGTCCATTCTGCTCTCATGACTCACTGTGGTTCACAGAGTGGCTGATGTTAAATCCTTTACTAAGAACCTTCAACATGGTATTTGTAGAAAGATTCATTTGTAGTCTTATTTCAAAGAGGTCAGCAGGTGCAATATATTCTTTGGAGGAATTCTGACTCATTTCTCCAGATCGCAAGATACTGTCTTTGTCTACACAGTAAGCATTTTAGGCATCACAAGAATGAGTCGCTACACTTTTAAACTTACTACTCTCAGACAGCTACAAAATGTTCATGAAAAGTCTGCACTATAAAATGTCACATAGTTTGAAAACCTGATACACAGAGCCAGATACACGTTGTATTTAGAGTGTTCATACATCCAGTTTGTCTGGACAGTTCTGGATTTTTCATGTTCCCCTGGTATAATTATTAGTAACTTCCCCTTTTATTTTAAAAAGAATCCTGCTTTGGGTAATAAATTATATGGTCACCTTAGCTATACTTGGGCATTTATATCCATATATTTTATTCAAATCAATAGGTTTCAATTAATTCCACATCTTTGTGCTAAATATTTCGTGCTTCCCACTAAGTCCTAAGGGGAGGAGGGGTGGACTGAGCTTATACCTCATTGTGACCTGAACTTTCTCTTTCAAAACACATAGGCTTCTGGAAAACCATTACTGGAATTGGTTGCAATGTAGCTGAAAGACATCTGGGCACAGAGTCCAAGTTGCCCAGACTGCTGACATTTTCAGGGCAACTACACCTAAAACGAGTTTCAGCATTTCAAATAGGTCTAAGAATAAATTATGCAGAATTTGAGAACATAATCTCCAAGATAAAATCTCTGGGATTTCACATTTTAAATTTTTAAGAAATACTGCTGATTTCTTCTTTTACCTACTGACATCAAAATTCGGTTCACATTTTTTATTCAGCCACACATGCAGCTCTAAGTTTCTTTTTGAACACAACAGTATATCAACTTAATATGTATTTTTAACCCGATTCCCTTTCACACATTTTTTTTCCTGTTCATATTATTTTATTTGTTAACAATCACATTACACTAACTGGCTACCAGGAGCAGTTGTAAGTGCTTTTTTTTTTTTTTTTAAAGATATTTTTTTATTTATCTATTTGACAGAGAGAGAGCACAAGTAGGCAGAGCGGCAGGCAGAGGGAGAGGGAGAAGCAGGCTCTCCGCTGAGCAGGGAGCCCGATGCGGGGCTCGATCCCAGGACCCCGGGATCATGACCTGAGCTGAAGGCAGCTGCCTAACCAACTGAGCCACCCAGGTGCCCCGTAAGTGCTTTTACAAATACGGACACATTTGGTCTTCGCAAAATCTGTAAGATAGATTCTATTATTACCAGAGTCTCCATTCACTAATGATGAATCTGAGGACAGGGTAGTTAGGTAACTTGCAGAAGATCACACAATGTATATGTTCACTATTTAGACCTAGGCAACCTGACTCCAGAATCCATGATCTTAGCCACTATGCTGTGTTCCCTCTTTATCAGCCTTTTCAAATAAGCAAGAGGTGACTTCTACTTTATTGAAGAAGTAATTGGCAGATCAAATGGTTAAGAGAGTTTGTCTCGTATTTTAATGAATTGATTTATTTAAAGAGATTATTTGTTGAGTAGCTACTTTTTTGCAAGGCACCGAATTAGGCAGTGGGGAAAGAGGTGAATTTATTTCTAAAACACGAGAGGCAGGTGCTTGTGTAACTGCATTTAAGAAAAGAAGATCAGAAGCCTCTAAATTTAAAACATTTACATGCCTCAAATCAAAAAAACAATTCATACTTTTCTGTCAAGATAGGTCCTGACTCTACAGATGTGTACACTGTGGGTGTCAAGGCCAACACACGGACAGGAGGCATGCCCAGAGGTGTCCTGGAGTTCTGAGGACACAGGCTCTGAAAGAAGACAACCTGCACTGAAACCGCAGCTGTGTTATATACTATTTGTGTAGCCTTGGGAAGTTTATGGACTTTACCTTTTCAATCTGTAAAATGGGAACACCCACTTCATAAGAAGTTATGAGGATTAGAGAAAAATGAAATTTTAGAAGAGTACTAGCACATTGGAAATGCTCAATAAATGATAGTTAATATTATTTAAAGTGTTCCAACCACACTGCATTATTCAGCATTGCCACAGATGGATAATTTCACAAGCCCAGTCTTAACTCACTAGCAAGATATCAGTGTGCATGAATGTAAACAGTCTAAAATCAACAAAAAGAGCACCAATCCAGGATCTAATTTTTCACTGAAGTTATGCTTAAACTAGTTGTGAAGATGGGCAAAGGGTGATTATTTCAATTCTGGAACAATGGGATTAGTAGGAAGGAGGCCTGGTTAAAATATTATAATGTCGTTACTTAAAACATTTTTTCCTAATTTTGTTAGTGTATGTTTCTTGGAATCTTTAACATAAGTTAGCACATATAACTTCTGCTGGAATGAAAATGAAATGTCTGGAATTTCTTTTGTTTGTTTTCTCCGGGTAAATCAACATGCAGCTAATGTAGCTAAAAGGTATGGCTTCATCTTCGTTCTTTATATTTTAATTTTTAAATTCTATAACCTCAGATATTCTAACTCAAATCTCTAAGCCTTCTCTTCTGGAAGAAGTGTTTTTAAATGTTATTAACAATTTTTCAAATGCCATATGAGAAGTATTTATGAAAATACTCTTGCCTATTCTTTTACACTCCAGATTAAGTTTCATTACCTGAGCTGTAGCTCAACCAAATATTTTTTGAAGACAAATTAAGAATGATAGTATAAAACTTACTTGGAAAAGATTTAGAGAACATAATCAGTATCCATTACACTTTTAAAAAATTAGATTAATAACATAAAGTATTAACAGAACTCTTTTACATGAACTCTTTCTCCGGAGGGAAACTGATCATTGAAGTTATTGGCATCCTCAAAGGAGCGAATAATTAAAACAAAATGTTGTGCAACTCACACTGTCCTCACATTGTTGTGAATATATTTAAAATAATGAATGTTGGTGGGTATGAAATTTCAGTAGGCCACCCTCTACTCACTCTGGAAACATGAACTGCAAAGAAACAAGTCCTGCAATTGTAGAGTGAGAACTGAGTAGAAGCCAGCTAACAGGACAGTCGAGACTGCGCATAATTAGTGGCATTTTTGTGTAGTCCTTCATTCAGGGAGCAAATTCAGAGAAGAGCAATCTAGGATCCATAAATCCTACTGAGCTTTGGTTAAGTGACATTCATTATAAAGAACACCTAGAGGGAAGACCCAAGAATTGAGTCACAGCTAGAAAGATCAGATTACCTGAGCTCTGCATGTCTTGGTTAAGTAAGGCAGCCTAGGAAGAGAATGCTCTTTGTCTGCAGTCATTTCAGTAGTGTTATATTGGATAAAGTTCAGGCTTACCTGCTACTATGTTGAGTTTCTGTCGTTTGTATATTTCTCACACATTATTGTGTATTTTGAGCATTTAATGTCATTTATGGTTTATAAGTACATTTCATTTCTGTTACATGGTATCTCTGCTGAATGTTTATCATTATGAGTTCACTAGCTTTCGTATCTCTCACTTTGAATCTAACCAAACTGTAAATATTTAAATATGTGTAGCTATATATGTATATATTCAGATGCAAACTACCAAATAAAAACTCTTTTCAATAATCAAGATTTTCATTGTTGTTTACATAGATAATACAAAATACTGAAAATAACTTCAAATCCAATTTATTCCAAATAGGACAAAATATTCACAGAATGCTGCTAAGTAGTCAATTAATTAGTACTAATTTCTGAATCTGAGGCTTGGAAAGCAGTCGGCAAGTTACTGAAATGAAAATGTGAATGTGAAGAGCCATTTTTGGAAAAGTGACCCTGGTGTGGGATGAGGGGTCTAGTCTGCACAACCGGCTACTCCGAGAGAATTCTATCACTCCCTAGGTTTGGCAATGCCGAGGACTATTTTCTTTAAAATAAGAAAATAATTTGCCTCAAATATTTTCTACATGTGTTTTTCGATGAAGACTGCAGGTTAAATTCAGTGATGAAACAATAAGATACACTTTTTATTGGGTCAACAAAAATTTAAAAGAATGCTCATCTTTACTATGTACAGTAAATGTGCAATTAGGTGCATCATCTTTGAAGTAGAATTTGACAAGAAGTACCAAAAGTCTTTAAGATACACATACTGTTTTACCCAGCACTTATACACTAAGGAAAACGATAGCACAAGTGTGCAAGAGAGCCTCTTTGTATGTGTTTACAATTGTGAAGTCGATAATAATAAAGTATTGTTGGTAATACTTTACTTCCTTTAATATAATACTTTGTAAATATTCAAATAATTTATGGACTGTCCATGTGTTAAATGTTATACAATCATTAATTTCTGAGTGAAGAAAACAGGCTACAGTTTGGTATAGATACTGCTGTCCTGGTCTTATCAAAGATAACAAAAAAAGTGTGTGTGTGTGTGTGTGTGTGTGTGTGTGTGTAGAAAATACACTTATTTTTTAGGTGCAAGATTATAGGTCTTTTTTTCTATTTGTTCTCCGTATTTTCTAATTTTTTGACAGTAGAGTTAAATCACTGTAAGAGAGAGCAGAGATACGAAGTCCTTGTTGAGGTGGTGAAATCTGTTTCAGGGACGTGACTGATGAAGTGTCTGCAGATACCAAACAGGCCTTACCATCTCAACTTATGACTCTGGGTTTGGGGAAAAGAATGAAATGTGTTGGGAAACCAATGTAAGTATGAAGCTGTTTTCAGTGTTTAGAGAAAGACTGAAGAAAAAGACATCAGAACAATGGCAAGGATTTGTAAGTATTTTACTCTGCATATTCGACTAAGGACATCCAGGGAGGGCTGGGATTGTTTCAAATGGTCATATATTGTTATAAGAACATGTAGACATATTCTTTCTTTTATTGACCTGAAGATGCCCCCATCAGAATCAGCTGACTAGGTAGGCATTAAAGATCTATCCGGACTGTCCTGACCCTTTACCTCTCTCCTTCTAGGCGAACTAGACAGAAGGATGATTAGTTGTTATGACTTTTTAGGAAGAGTTACAGATTAAGTATTAGAATAAATTGCTTCATAATATATAAACCACATGGCAGCAAGTTATTAAGTTAGCTAATAAACAATGTAGGTTTGTCAATTTTTACAATTCTCACATCTAGCAAGATGACTGGCACAGGATGTTGAATGAATGAGACTTCTCTCAAATTGCCACCTGACCTTTTCATTGGTAAACGGGTTATCTCTGGGTTCTTTTAAATTTATTTTTTGCTCTCCATTTCCTCTTTTTTTAAGTAAGTGCCTCAACAACAAAAAAGCCCTTCAAAGAGTTCAACACTGAGTGGAAGAGATAGACATAGAAACAAATTATTACAAGATAATTTCATAAGTGTTCTAACAAATATAAGGAAAAAAATGTTAGAAAATGTGGACAAGGTTGCCTGAAGGATTTAGAGAAGACCAGGCACAGGAGAGGCTGGTGGCCTCTGGGCAGAGCTCAGAAGCATAAGATAGTACGCTGTGTAGCAGAAACTGAGACTGACATTTGGAACCAAGATGAAGAAAATTAAAGGTGTTTTAAATAAACCAGAAACTCTCCACACCAGTAAATGTATGATTTCCCTTTTAAATACTAGTGGTGAATTTTGCCAAATCACATAATTTTTGCCAGGAAACAAAACTTTGTTGTGGGAAGAAGAGGATAAGAACACAACAGAGCTTCCACAATTGAATCACACTACCATATGAATTTTCTTACAAACTTCTTAGATAAGAACTAGATAAATAGTAGTTGAGGATCCCTTAACTAAAAATGTCCCCCAAATCTAAGTTGACCATATAATTTACAGTCCCAAGTGGGGACACTTTTAGGAGGAAAAAAAGAGTACCATTAATAATTATGCAAAGATTATAGGCATATACTAGTTATCCTCATTCTTCTGCAATTGAGCATCCTACCAGATAGAGATCCCTTTTGAATGATATAGTCCTGTTTAAAATACAAAACACCTAGGATAAAGCTTGCTTCGTTCACCTTTTGGTGTGAATTAAATCAATCAGATTCACACCTCAGATAATCAGTAAGAAACCATAATTAAGAACCACAATTAGGACATATAATATGGAGTAGGTTGAGGTTTAAAAAGTGTAGCATTTAGAGGCAATAAAGTAGAGGCAAGCATAGACAAATTTAGATTTTAAACTGATTTCCATTCTGGTCTGTGATCATTGGTACTTAATTTCTCTGAATGTCAATTTAACCTGTAAAATGGGATAATATCTATTCCCAAAGCTGTCATGAAAATCAGAAAAAGTAATGTATATAAAGAGCCAGTCACAAGATTGGAACTCAATTAACATTAGTCCTTTGGGAGAAGAGGAAAAGGGTGGAGGGCTATGGTCTATGAACTACAACCACGGGACTTAAAACCTGGAGAGCACATCTGTGTGTATAAAGGACCTAAATAAATATGTAGTTCAAGATTAGCTGATTAACACTATTAAAGAAAATGGATGGTTCATATAATCAGAAGAAATTTCAACTAATTTAGCTAAGGGAAGTACATGGGAACCTGATGAAAAATTATTTATATAACATATAATGTTGCATAGCTCTAACATTGATTTTATTGAATTGATGTGATCTTAGTATATTAAAAAACCTAAGGATTATGATTTCAATATATGATCTAACACAAATGGATTTTTATTTTTTTAATATAAATCCTTATTTAGTTTGTCTTAGATTTTATTCTTTACTTGATCTTTGAATTATTGGTTATGAAACCACCACTAATTTTATACTTTAATTTTTGTCATCACACCAATCATGTTGGGTCATGAGTACAGATTTCACTGATTAGAATTAAGAATGGTGTTTTGAACATAAAGGTCAAAAGTCAGCATGAGAAGTAACAGCCATTCTGAGTTGTCTTGAACCCATGTTGTTATTACATGTTTCTCAAAACCAATATTTCAAACAACATGAAAGAATCAATGTCCTATCAAAACAAATACACCAACAAATAGAAGCACTCCCAATGATCCTCAGGAAAGAAGAAAAAACGGAACAGAACGGGAAGAAAAAAAAACCTCAATAAAGTCAGCCATGCTGAGAGTCCACCTTCTATCACAACGTCATCTGACTGGTCACCCAGGGGAAAAAGCAAGTAAACAAGAGCAGCCTGGCTGGGGCAGCTTCGCCAGACCCCGCCTGGCACAATCTAGTTTCCGGGAGCTCACGGACAGAGCTGACCCAGGGTGAACTGCACGAGTCGTCCTCTCTCACTCCTCTCCAGTCCTCACACATCGAGCACCAGCCCAGGTTGTCTGACCCATTTTCAAAATAAAAAGTAGCGTGAGACTGTCTACGAAACAGTGGAAACCACGAAAAGGAGAGTTTGTTCACACGCAGACCTACTTTAAGGGAGGGAAGGGCACAGGGGAGAGCCTCAATCACCGTTTGGACTGCCCACGGAAAGACTACTTTGGGTTTTTGTTTTTGTTTTTGTCCTTAAGACTTTATCTATTTGAGATAGAGAGCGTGCGCGCGAGACAGCAAAAAAGAGAGAGCATGAGCAGACAGGGGAGGCAGAGAGAGAAGCAGACTCCCCACCCACCAGGGGGCCTGATGCGGGGCTGGATCCCAGGACCCTGAGATCATGACCTGAGCCGAAGGCAGACACTTAACCGACTGAACCACCCAGGCGCCCCTACTTTGGTTTTTTTAACTAGATATTTCATATAAATTAAAGGACTAAGAGAAAGATATGGAATGTTCAGTCGTAGCTATAGGAGCCTAGTACTTGGATTTCTCTTAACCCACCTGTGACAAGTGACAATTTCACCTTAACTGTTCAGTAATGGGGCAAATTTCCTCACTATGGTGATTAATGTCTTACTGCTGCCTGACTCTATTGTTTCTCAGTAGTTTAGCGCTTTTGCTAAATGCAGATAGTGCAGTAAAGAGAGAGAAGACATTCATTTGACGATCATAATTAATAATAATTTTATTATTATTAATAAACTAACTTTATTATTTTCGATTTAACACTCTCATTATTGAGTGGCCCTGAGAGCAAGCTTCACCGTCAATTAAGAATTTTCAAGAAAACACTGAGAAATAAAATGTTATACTAGATATAAAATGCCAACACTGTGCAACTTATGTTGTCTGTAGAGTGTGTCAAAAGCAGCAATAAATTTAAGTCAGAAAAGAACAGGAGAGAACTTTGGGTTTGGCTATTACAAAGTGATTGTTAGAGATACTAGCGGGAATCATTCTGATGCAGTGGTGAGCGAGTGACACTCGGGTAACTGGTTAATAATTTCTGGTTAATAGCTTCTCTCTAATGCCTTATTAAATATTTTCTAGCTATTTGCATAGTCATAGGCTATGAAGATGATTTATTCCTTAGCTTCTAAGCAAAGAAATATAGTCATTGATAAAATTCAGGTGAAAACTGTTCTTTTTTTTTTTTTTTTTTTAAGATTTTATTTATTTATTTGACAGAGAGAGACACAGCAAGAGAGCGAACACAAGCAGGGAGATTGGGAGAGGGAGAAGCAGGCTCCCGCAGAGCAGGGAGCCCGATGTGGGGCTTGATCCCAGGACCGTGGGATCATGACCTGAGCCGAAGGCAGACGCTTAACGACTGAGCCACCCAGGCGCCCCTGAAAACTGTTCTTAAGAACATTTTAGAAAGTAAGAAAAATCAAAACATCACATATTCCCTATAGCTCACTTTTGTCAAGATCTCCTGATCTCAATCTGTTTGTTTCCCCAGAGCTATGGTGCCATTTCTCATCTTCTCTTCATTCTCTGTGGGAATGCTACTTAAGCACATACTTCACACCAGGTACTCTTCCGTATATTTTGGACATAGAAATTAGTAAGACTCGGGGGCACCTGGGTGGCTCAGTCGTTAAGCAGCTGCCTTCGGCTCAGATCATGATCCCAGAGTCCTGGGATCGAGCCCCGCATCAGGCTCCCTGCTCAGCCAGGAGCCTGTTTCTCCCTCTCCCTCTGCCTGCCGCTCTGTCTACTTGTGCTTTCTCTCTCTGTCTCTCTGTCAAATAAATAAATAAAATCTTAAAAAAAAGAAATTAATAAGACTCAATATTTTCTTTGAATGAACTTTAAAAAACAGATAAAGTTAACTACAGTAATATGTAATGATATGTAGCGCATTTCAGGTGCTACACTGGAGGTTAGAACCAAGTGTTGTTAAGACACAGAGGAATGTTAAGTTAATATTCTGGAGCAGGTGGGCGGGGGGCATCAGGAAAGACTTCACAGAGAAGTCTTTTGAATCTTTTGATCTGTCTTTGGAAGGATGATAATGGTTTCTTTAGGGTGAGAAGCTGAGGGAAAGGCAATCCATTCAATGAGGCTTTCCACTGTTTATTACAGATGAAAGAAAATTTCTGAAGGATGAGCAAAGCCTCAGTGACATAAAAGAGCAGGGCTTATTTGAGAAACTCAGAGCAGTCAAATATTATTGAAACATAAGATATGTAAGAGAAATGGAGTTGGCAAGATATTCAACTAATTGATATTTATTGAGTATATATTATGGGCAAGAGACCAAGCTAGAAATAATGCTATGTATTTTATTGTATACAACACATCCAATCAGGCTAACAAAGTGGATGTTATTGTCCAAGGATCTATCAAGAAAGTAACTGAGGGGCAAGGAAGGTAAACTTGGTCAGACCTGTGAATTCAGCTGGTTCCTCTAAACATACCCTACTTAAAAACCCAAGCAAATTCAACTCTGAAGGGGATGAAAAATCCTATTAAAGAGTCTAGAACTATATCCTGAGAGTCTTAATGAGTTAAGATAGGGTTTTTAAGTCAATGTGTATCATAAGTGCACTGAGCAGCAAATATGGCAAAGTTGTGAAGGGCTCAGGCGTCACCACTTATAAGCTGTGTGATTCGGTGAACTCATTTCTCAGGGTCTCAGTGCTTTTTCTCATAAAATGGGGATGATGCGAGTATATGTTTTATGAGATCGTTGTACTCATTATTTAATATATGAAACTTATTTACAGTGATGCTTGGCTCCAGTAAGTCACCAGTGTATGTGACTCTTGTTTCAGAAATAGCTCTCTGATGGCATTGTAGAGAATGGACTGCAAAGGGAGGAAAACTTCAATCCTCAATATTCTCAAAGAAGAATGAAAAGGGCTTCAACTAGGGCACTTGGTAGTGATGGAAAAGTAAAGGTCACATTGGGAGATATTTCAGATGTAAATATTGAAAGGAATTGGTGACCAGTTGGGTTTAGGGAGGAGAGGGAGGAAAAAACAAAACAGAAATTGATCCAACCCCGAGGTTTCTAGTTTATATGGCCAGATGAATGTTGATGTCTTAACATTTCATACTTCAACTGCTCCTTTCCTGAATTAATTATCTTAGGACTCTCCTAGCTGCTGACTGCCAGTAATTGATTTAGTGACTATTTATAGTGAAAAAATAAAAATAAAAACAATGTTGAAAGCCATTAGAAGCCAGAGAAGTCAGTTCCTCCCATGAAGGCTAGCCTATCCCTATCGCCCTAAACTGACCCTGTTCTCAAGTCCCTTGGGTGTGAAAATAACTGAGCAGTTATCTCTGAAGCCTGCAGACAACGCAGCTTCTTTTTAGCACCAGAGCTGCAATAGGTATGGTGCTGGTGGGTGGTAAAAAGGGGACTGATGAGCATAGCCCAACTACAGTTTTGGGACACTTTGTTTTCATTTGGGATAATAGTAAAATAAAGTTTTCAAATTTTGAAGAAAATGTTTCTAGAGAAATCTTAGTTTCTCAATAAACACAGTGATCAAATTTAAGAGTAGATAATATCCAGAGTCCATGAGATGTTACAAAGTTTAGGTATATGAAAGACAATATTTTAAGATTACTGTTACAGTACTCTAGTGGATGAAACATGAGAATGTATAAACAAAAAGTTAAAATGAACACCAAAATAAATTCTAGGCAAGATACTCCCTGAAAATTTTTCTTATTGCTTGAATTACACATACATAGAATATATTTCCATTCTTCTCTAAAAACTGCCATCTGTATCTCTACTACACAATTCAGAAATTATGAAGGTCAAATATTTTACATGTCATATAACTTATATAGAACTATTATAGGATTTACTTTTGAGCTATTAAAGTTTTAAGTAAACTACATTGCTCCCTTTAATAAGTTAGTTATTACATATAAATAACAAAAGGAGACAGGAAATACACAAACACAAGTTTATTTTATAGTGGGGAGATAAAGAGTGGTGATTAATCCTAAATTCTGTTCTCTGTTTATATAAAAGCTTCTTAATTTCTTAGTCTATTCTTTTTCCTTTAAAAACAGTTTCATGAAAACATCTTGGGGTTTAGAAGATAGAAGTGAACCTTAGTCACTCCATATTACAAATATTCTGAAAGCAGAAATGAGTTTGTCTTCTTCTGCATCTCCTCCAATAGGATGTTCCTCTAGTGCCTAAAACATTACCTTAAAGAGAGGTGGTGGCACTCGGTACACACCTTCACCTCTACTTCCAACAATGTAACACTTTCTATCAGTTCTTTCCAAAAAACTCTCAGAGATGGTAGATTTAATGTTATCAAACCAAAACCTCTTTGGAGTTTAGCCGACTCAAACATTGCCTCTGGAACTTTGTCCCAACATGACTGGTGCCCTGTCTGGATCTGGTCCCTGTCTGGATCAAGAAAGGACTTCCCTCGGCCTCCTCTCATCCTTTAGTTCTTTGAAAGCAAGGCAAAGATAGGGACATTTCTGATTTGTTAATGAAATTGCCATTGTACCATGTCTGAGAGCATAATGGCAAAAATATAAGAATGTTCCTACCTCTAAAAAGAAAGCATTGTATATGTCCTGTTTTCCTACTGAGTTAAGACCTTTATTTCTTTTGGAGAAACTTACTTTGATTTTCCAAATGTTTAGAGTTGCTTGATAATTTAAGATAAAAATCACATGTCTACGTATGCCTGAAGTGGATAGGCACTTCAACTGCTAGCTCTATTCCATGACACACTCCAAACCTGACAAGCAATAAACTGAAAGATGACCGATTTCTCTGTTTCCTTAGTATTAGCATCAGCTTCAAACTACGATCTAGTTTAATAACTGAAGTGTTTGTTATTCCTCAATCCAATCTAATGTTAAAAAAATTGTTTTTATTTTCTCAGTAAGCTCTATGCCCAATATGGGGCTTGAACTCACAACCCCAAGACCAAGAGCCACATGCTCTACTGACTGAGCCAGCCAGGTGCCCCTAAAAAGTTGAGCTTAAAGTGAATGTATTATATTATTAAAATACATACCCATCCTTATATAAGGCTCAGTGTAATTATAGTTTTGTATAATTAGAGCTTTATGTCAAAAGATTTACAGCTTTATCACCTCAAGCAATATTTCACAGCTGCCAAGAATGATTTATGAAATAATGACTTAAACTGTAAAATAGAATCCTCAAAGGAAGGGCTGTCAAATATTCCTATTGCAAATAACTAGGTTTTTAAAAATTGATATTCTGGTAAACAGCAAGTTCAATTGTACCTGGTAAAATCACATAAAGTAGGATGGTAGGAAGTGCTGCTTCCTAAGAGTGATCATGTAACTCATCTATGGGAACTCATTACATAAATCATGGGTTTAAACATAAAGCCTCTGGCCAGTCTGAAAAACAAGCTTTCAGAAATAATACCATGCTCATGTTTTTGCTACACCAGCATGAGTGAATGGAAAAAGTGGAAACAATATCTCAACTTTTTGTTAAGTTGCTCATTGTGCTTATTACATTCCTATCTGTACTCCTATAAAGTGCTAAATAGAAAATAAATAAAGGAAGCATTTACTGTACATACTTAAGAAACCAAGAACTTCCCCAAAGTAAATGACCTCAATAATAAAGAATTAAGGAGACTGAGAAACAAACCAATACAAAATGTTGGCGATTTTATCCCTTCCTGCTTTTATAAATATAGAGTGGTTGGCAGGTCTCTAGGAGGCAAGACTATCAAAGCATTTGAACTTCACAAGCTCTGACTGAATTTGCAGTTGCCATGTGAATAAAACCAATGCACTTTGAAGATTCTATTCAAGGTATCTGAACTAGTCTCAAAAACAGGTTGATTACATTCAAAGCAAATAAGTCTGACTGTGTCTTTGCAATCTAAAAAGGTCATAAAATAAATCTTTCTCTTTGGAAAAAGAAAAAAAAAAGCTTGGCCCATCACCCCATCATCTCATGTATCCCATATTAATAAAAGTGAAATAGGCAGCATTTGTCATTAGCTCTAAAGATTACCAAGTCCTTGTAGACTGAGTCAAATCTGAAAATAAAGCCAACAGAATCAAAATCATCACCAAATGCTGATATTTATATACCTAAACAAGCTTTCAAGTAAATCCTCGTCTAAAACAAGAAGGTTTTAATTCATATAACCAAGTGCATCCTTCAGGTAGAAAGATGTGCGTTAATCAATGTACCAGCATCTTCACTGTAGAAACTTTTACATTCCCATTTGTAATTCCACATTTACTTGCCTTTCTTAGGTGTTTTGAGATAACTTTACACACTCACATTGCACAAGTCACACAAGGTTTTGAAATAACATCATTCTACTTGCAGTATAATAAATAACAACTTTCATTTCAGAATATTGTCTGAAAAATATGGGGAGTATCTAAGTGATCCTAACAGTCCAGATTCATTTTATACTTAAATTCTGTAAGTTAAAAAAAATCCTGAAATGTCCCAAAAAACATAATGACCAAATGTGGATCAATATGCCCTGTACAACCACAATGTAAACTGTGTCAACATCATGATAAATATTCAGATGGGGAAAAAATGTCAGACATTCAAATTATTCCAAAGCCCAAATTGTTGGCATCAGATACACTCACAAAAAAGATGAGTTGCATTTGGGTAGTGAGAGCCTTAGTCCAAGAAATGCTTTCAAGACAACAGAGCAATTAGGCTATTTCTAGAAAGCCAACACTACTGATTGAAAAGTGGTGTGGGGGGGCAGGATAAGAAGAACTTTAAAAACAATCTCTATGTTGGCTGATAATGATATAATTGTTTTCATTCCAGATTACTCCAAAGTTATACAAACCTGTTTTTCTAATCACAGTTTGCCACGTACACTCATTCAAGTTGATGTTAAGGAAAATCTAGTAATTAAGAATTACATTTTCTATCATAAAATATTTAATTGTAAGAAAATAAGAGGAAGAGTTAAACCTTTTCCGTGCTAGAATTTCTGCCGTGTATTTTATCAAATGATGAATCAGTATATGATATAAGCTATAACACATCACTCATTTTCTCATTTGCAAGACTAAGGGTTTCCTGAAAATCTGACTAGATATCCCTCTGCCTCACTGATTTGTCAATGGCAAAAAAAAAAAAAAAATGACAAGGCAACATCAATAAAACTAACTACAACATGCGTTTTTAGCTGATTTATCTTTAAGCACTAAATTGTCAAATATCAGTAACTGTGCACATTTGAGAATATGTATTCTTTTAAATGGGTATATGTGAATATTCATACATGTGAGTTAATATACAAAAATGGTATATTTAATGAGTGTATGTCTATTAAATGAGTATTTTTTGAGAACTATCATAGGTCTAACATATTGTGTTCCCATAGTAAACCTGAAAGAAGGAGGAGTGCCCTTGAAGTTGAAGTATGACCTTAAGTTTGAGACGCCAGTTTTGTTGCAGCTGAAAAATGAGTACAAATAACTCCACAGTATCTTAGTTCCTTTTGTCCATTTCTTATTTTAGGACAATTCTTGAATACATGAACAGCTTTTATTATCTGAATATACATAAGCTTACTAGACCAATTTTTGAAGTTCTTACATATCACCCTTAATGTTGTATAAAAAGGAGCAAAAGAAACAAGAGGTGTTGCAAATAAAGCTTTAAAGCTTTTATCAAATAAAGCTGAAAAGCCAAGAAACATTTATAACAGCAATAGTTTTAGTTGCAGATATACAGTTTTCAACAAGATTTTCTCTGTGAAATATTTTCAAGTTCAAGCAGATAAAACTCTATATTTCTCTCCTACCAAATACATATCAATGCAATCAGTAAATTATTGGCCTTTATATTATTCCCTAGAAAGGGGAGAGAGTAGAATGATTTGTGGCACTTTGTCCTCAGTGATAGTAAGTTACTACACTTTTGAAGAGTACAGAGTACCCTTATTCAAAGAAGAAATTGTTCCTACTAGTCCACTAATGACACTATCCATATTTTTGAATCCTGAAATGTATAAAATATATAAGCAAAAATACCTACAACTGAATATTTGGAGCTTCTCTGCATATGAACTTTTAGTAATCAGTTGTCAAAATTTCAATTCAATGGAATCAAATAAAAGGAATTCTAAATAGATGAACTTTACCATTTTTGTGATAGTAGGTGACCTCCACTTTCCTCTCCTCTGACCCCAGCAATGCCTGGGCAATTTGGGCAATATCATGCCTCTTGGTCTCAGGCCCATGGAGAAAGTCGCAGGTGCATGGCTTTTGCATGACATCTGGCCTGGAGAAACCAGTCATCTCGCAGAACCCATCATTGCAGTAGATGATGGCACAGTTTTGCACTCTGGCATTTGCAATGATAAATTTTTTATCTGTAATAAGGAGATGGTAAGACATCTTTTAGAGAGCTTCCACAAGATTTTCATAAACACTGGAGCAAATTGTTGCATAATAGGAGATCTAAAATGCAGGTGCTTCCCAAATTGCTAACTGCCCAGGGTTTTATTTTTTTATCATTATTATTTTTTTTAAGATTTTATTTATTTATTTGACAGAGAGAGAGAGAGCGAGAAAGGGAACACAAGCAGGGGGAGTGGGAGAGGGAGAAGCAGGCTCCCTGCCAAGCAAGGAGCCCGATGCGATGCGGGACTCGATCCCAGGACCCTGGGATCATGCATGACCTGAGCCGAAGGCAGATGCTTAACGACTGAACCACCCAGGCGCCCCTGCCCAGGGTTTTAAAAGGAAAAAAACAAAAACCCTAAATATGAAACTAATGGTCCTAAGCAGTTTTAACAAAAAGTGTTAAGGAACTACTTTTCAAATTTTGAGAATGTAATTTCCCAAATAGTCTAGTTCTCAAGCCTTGTGACTCCCAAGGGTCCTAAGGCACACTCAAACAAGCAACTGTCCCATTGATATTTCCAGAATGCCATTTAATTGTAAGATAAATATTTTCAAAGCCAAACAATGAAACATCCTGTAGCTGACAGATTTTTCACCTCAACCTTGGCCCTTAAAATTACAACTTTCTCAAAGTAGCTATTATTTTTGGATTTGGCTTTTCTCTATCCCTCTAAGGCATACTACACACTCATCATATTAAAAAACAAAACAAAACATGAAACTATTAGCAATAAAACTATCTCACGTTAATTAACAGTTCAATAATTCAAAGATTCACCTTTCATAATACATATTTTCCAGAAGATAAAAATATTTACACAGTTATCAGGTTAACACCTTTTCACTTTTACTTTGGGAGAACCTTGAATTCTTGTGTAGTAGTAGGTATTTTAATACAAAGGGCTTATTAAATTTTAATTATAAATTATATTTACTATTTCCATATAGAATGTGAACAGGGTATACTAGTTTATTTTGTACACAAGGTACTATATCCTCATGTCACTAAATACAGTGAATACAGCCAAAATAACTGCAAAATGTACAACATAACTTCGTGTTAATGTAGTTTTAAGGAAATGTTGAACATAAATTAACAAGGATTTAAAATTAATATATTTATATAACAATAATTCATTCCTTATAGTTAGTCCACATGAGAATGTTAAATTTCTCTGCATTCAGTTGTGGGATTTACTTACTACATTTCAATTTTCAAATTTCTTGATGGAAATTTAAGGAAATGATAAAGAGGTAGAAATATTGCTTTGAATAATGAACCATTTGCATTGGGAACTAGTACGGATCAGATATCGCTTTTTCCAAATTATCCTTCTTGGGATATATTTGCATTGATTCAATGCAAAGTTTAGCTTCTATAAATTAACAGCAAGCAAGCAACCCTGTCATACCACAGCTTTGCAATTTAACCAAGGTAAAAATATAGTTTGCATAGCCGTTTACATCGCTGCTACCATTTACATTCTCTTGTTCCAGTGGTATGCTCGGCTCTACTCCTGACTTTCAAAAAGTGTACAATTAAACAGCCTCAAAATATAAACCCATGTTATACTAGTACGTTCCCTTTAAGATAGTAGAAGAGTAGGACATTAAGTAGCAAGGCAGATAATGGAGCAGTGGGAGAGGAGGATCAGATTGCCTCCTATAATGGAGACCATAATCTAAAATGTAAATCAGAATTAATATCTGGGGGAGAACACTCCTGCTGCCTTCGAACCTCCTGGCTTGGTTTCACAGCTTGTATAACTTGCAAGAGCCCGGAGTTGCCGGCTCCTCAGCCTGTACGCTGCGAACGCCAAGTGCACCGTCAAAGCAGAAAGCGAGGGAGAGAGAAGAGAACAAATGAACTTACTTTGCCCTTCAAATTTCCGTATGATGGTCCCCAAAAATGTGTTTTGTGGTGCCACATGCCCCCTGCGAACAGGCATGTTGACCCCGGTCTTCCGAGGAGCGCTCCCCGCGAGCTCTGGAGTTCTCCCGGGATCTCTCCTCGGCTAGAGCCCAGGCCAGCGCGCAAGCCGCTCTTTGTGGCAGAGCATCCTCTTTTGAAACCAGAAATCTCTTCCCATTAGCACCACTTCTAGACACCCGCTTTCCCCAGCGGAGTCCAATCCATCCCCTTCACCTTCCGGAGGGGGCCCCCGCACCGGACTGCCGCGGGTGAGAGGGTTTGGGGGTGGGGAGAGGGAAGGAGGCGGGGTGAGGGGGGTGGCGGGGGAGGGAGGGAGGGAGCGGTAGGGGTAGGGTGGGGTGGGAGAGGGGCGGGGAGTCACAAGGGCAATCGATCTGTTTCTCTTCTCCCAAACAGCGCCAATTTCCCAGTGCAAATGGGCTTAACCTGGCGGTTGCCCAGAGCTGTGAGGATGGCCGAGGGGGGATGGAAGACTCGTGCGGCTTTTGCAGGAAGGCGAGAAAGAAAAGGAGGCTGGGGGGCTGGGGGGAGTTGACGTTTCTTTCCCCGCCCTCTCCCCTACACACACACACACACACACACACACACACACACACACAGGCACGCGCGCGCGCACACACACCCGCGCGCACACACACACACATACACACACACCCTTTATCCCGAGAGCTTGGGCGCCGCCACAGCTCGGATTACTCAAGCGTGCTTTAGCGGAAGCCAGCCAAGAAATCTCCAAAACTCAGTGACAAACAGCTACTCTGGGAAGGTGATCTCCACGGCCACCAGCCACAGGGCTCCATCCCTGAGCTCCTCACGCCGCAGTAGCTAAAACACCCTTAGCTGCAAAGAAAAGACAGGTGGGAAAACAGTCCTTCAGTGAGGACTATTTATAAGCTCTGGTGGCGTTCGGGAGTTTCAAGATTGAGGATGAGCCACTTAAGGGTACAGGTTTAGCCTGAGGGTGCAGCTCGGATCCCCCGGACTCCGCGGAGGTGGGCGCCGAAGCCCTAGCTGAATTGGCACTCCAGTCCCTGCCCGGAGCTGAGCCAAATCTCCCAAAGACTAAAGGCTGCTGGCGCCGCCGCTGGGCATGCCCGGTTTCATTGCTTGAAACCCTGAGGAGTTGCAACGTTGGGGGTTGACTGGGTCTCTAGGTGCTGGAGGCTGCGAGAAAGATGGGAAGGCCAGAGACTGTGCGAGCAACCGGTACAAAACAAGGAAAATGTTTGAAATAGGCGAGGCTGGGCGCAAGGGGGAAGGAACAAAAGGTGGGTGGGGCTAAGAGTTACCAGCCTTGGTGTGACCTCCAATGCTACTTATTTCCTGAACACACTAGGAACACCATTCTACTTACTCTCTTCCACTATTTCTAGGAAATTATCTCGTTTAGGATGGTGAAGCATTCAAGGAGCAGAATACAGTCCTCTTCGTTCTTGTTTCTCAGAGCCTGTCAAGGCAAGAATCCCACGTATGCGTACACTTCTGTCTAAATAGTCCTCCTGGAGACTTAGGAAATAAAATGTGACAAGCCATGCTAAAAGGATGTTTTCTAAGTTGTATTTTCTAGTTTTTCTTTCTTCGTTTCCCTTCATTTATGTTATCTCCTTTAACCTTTAATAGTCTCTCTCCACGTCCCTTTCTCTAAATGGAATTTGCTACTGCTACCAACCTACAGAACTACTAGAACACGGACAAACCTCTTGTTTCCAGCTGCCGCTAAAAGTCCTAAGTCCTCTATTAAAACATGTAGCTGCACGATAGTGTTGGGGGTTCTTGCAACTACTTAGCCTGTTTTGCCTATGCCCTGAGTTAGTCGGGTTCATATTTTCTCAGTTACAAACTCAAATCTGAAGTGAAAAAAAAAAAATGAGGATGGAACTGAAAAGGGCTGAGAGGGAGATTTAGTTTAGGAGGGTGAATCATGTGGATTGCAATAAATAACGAGGAAATAAACATGACTTTAACTTTATGTTGCAGAAAGCACAGCCAAGAAAAAAATATCCCCTAACCAAAAAAAAACCACAAAAAAACAACAAAACAAACAAACAAACAAAAACCCAAATAACCTAAGCAATTCTTACCCTTTCATGTCAGAGTAATGAAAATGAGTTAGAAACGTGAGACACTGCCTGGGAATGTTGACTTTTCAGGTTAATTAGCTTTACTTAAAAAAAGAAGCAATCTATGACAACCCGTAGGCTCTTATGGTAGCTTGGGCTTTCTTGAATCTGTACAGTTCCCTCTCTCGGAACATAAAAAGGCACCCTCCTCCTATGTACAGCTTTATTTTATTCCCTTTTGCAGTGTAAGTTGATCACTCTATCATTCTGTTTCCTAGCTGCAGCTGGGCTTGTGAAAAGCTGGAGTTCCTCTCCCAGGTGTTAAACGTGCGGAGCTATCCGTGGTGCTGACTCTGACTCAGCCGTCAGGAATTGCTCGCTGCCTACATCCAGCCACAGACAATAAAACAGCAAACTCAGGCAAGTGGCCCTGATACATTCACATACACTACTTGTCTTCACTGGATACCCACAGTGCTATTTGCACCTCATATCTAAAACACCTTCTTTTTCTACTTAGCTTATTAGCTAAATGCAAGCTCAAATGCATTCTTCTCAAATGCATTCTTCTCAAATGCATCAAGAACTCCAGAGAAAACTAAACAAACTTCATATTGTGCAGATTGTAATTAAGGTCTCAGGTACAGTATAAAGGCATAATCAAATAACACAGTAGGTTATGGCAAGGTCATATGGCAAATTATTCCTTTTTTCAAATCACAAGTAAATTCAGTGAGTGAATATTGCTTTAAAGGGAAAGAGGCATTTCCAAATGCAGTTTGAAACAGATTTATCTGCCATATGACAAGATGTATTGACATGCAAAAGGTAACAGTGCAAACTGTTTCTAGTATGAATTTGATACTTTCACAGTTTATTGAGTCTCAAAACCTTTGAATTCCTCCTTAAAGATGGAAAAGTGGCGCTTCAAGAGAAAAAGTGGCTTTTTTGCTCCCTGATATATTATTTCTTTCTCTACAACCTTCAGAGTGGTCTCTGTTTGTTTGTTCTGAGTAATTAAACACAGGATAGTTGAAATTCCATTGTCTATGTTCATATTAGTAATCTCTGTGGGCTTCACATTTTTCCCGACCTCATTTAGCTCTAAGATTAGTTCTATTAAGGATTCAGTGTAAGATCATAGGACATTCTACAACCTATGTATTGTAATTGATTGATCTGAGCAGAAGATTAAAGGCATCCTGTTTCTAAATTACCCCAGTAATCGTGTTCATGCATTATACATTGGTACAGTGGAGACAAGTACATCAATCTATATTCAGCCAATAATAGAATCAAACCAGAAGATGATAATCATTGCTGCTTGCTAGCTGGAAAATTACCCCTCCCCTCATCCCCACCATCTATAAAAGCACACTTCAGATATTGTGTTGAAGCCAGATTTTGTAAGTTTTTAGTATTTGGGAATTTTTTTTGGAAGTCCAAATATTGAACAAAGCACATGAATTCAACATTAAAATCCTATCAAGTGTACAGTTTAACACTCAACACAATCTACTTATGGGCAAAGATACAGAATAGATTCCAATATATTCTTAAAACTACTTAATTGTCCCTGTTACTGTAAGATTAAGTAGTTTAGTATTTATAGTATGTTAGAAACTTTTTAAAAGTGTTTACCACATAGTAAGTACTCCATAAATTTCATACACACAAAATTCTGTATACAAGTCCACAGAATTAATGAAGCCCGGCTTAAGAACTTTGCATTTGCAATTATTTAAGTATCATACATTAATGCTTGAATCTTTAGAGAAATAGTAGCAACCATTATGGGTTATGTAAGTGGCATTCTTATATTGACAAAGAATGAAAATTTTTGAAATCAAATAAGCAATGTAATTTTTTCATACTTTTGGAATAATATAGACTGTAAATCAATTAAATTAAAGTGAAGTCTTAATTTGGCAAAATTAGTTTAATAATCTCATGAGCATAATGCAACATTATAGAGGGTATTTTAGTGAGGCCTCCTATGGGGGTCCTGGGTATTATTCTAGTAACTGGGTCACATTTAACCTTAGAAACTTCTGGCTTTACAGTTACAAGTTAGGCAAATTTTGGCTTGTATTATTATACATAGCTCTAAAATAATAAGAGGCAGAAATTTTGAGGTCATCCATTAAAACAATGTTTCTGTGCAGCATGGGATAGTAAAGGGCAGAAAAAAAAAACTGAGTTGTAACTTGAAATTGCCATTATAGCAGAAACCAATGAAAATAGTTAAGCTCTCTTATTCATAACTTCTTTCTAAAATCAGTATAACAATCCCTAACTTTTTCTTTTTGTACAGAATAAATAGGAAAATGGATATAAAGTGCTTAGTGCAAACTCCAGCAAGTAGTGAACATTTAAATAACAGCTGTCCTATAATCTAAGCACTATATATTTTTTTAATTAGTAAATTAATAATATTAATATTAACATATAGGACTTAATTATTTTAGATTAAGGTGGGGCTAGTGGTGTGTGTTTGGGGCATGAAAATTAAGGTAGAGTATGGAGTAGGTAAATCATACTGTATTCATTAGTCTGAGTGATCTGGACTAATAACAGTGACTATTTCTAATACATTAACATAAGCATGCATAGTTAAAAAATAGAACATTCCTTCAGAAAATTTAGATCCTTTCCTGATAACATAATCTATTTATATGTTGCTTTTAATCCAAATGGTTATTACTTTACCTGCGATACTTTTGTAATAAGATACTTCACATTATAGTTTTTATGCAAATGGTTAATATTTGCCTCATCTCATTGAGTATATGTAAATCTTACTGTAAGACTAAGGTTTTCTCTGTGAGGAATAGGTGTATTTTTTTTATTTTGTTTTGTTTTCTTAGAGAGAGAGAGGAAGGGGAAGGGGCAGAGGGAGAGGGAGAGAGAATCCCAAGCAGGCTCCACACCCAGTGCGGAGCCCCACATGGGGCTCAATCTCACAACACTGCGATCATGACCTGAGACAAAATCAAGAGTCAGATGCTTAACTGACTGAGCCACCTAGGAGCCCCAGGAGTAAGGTGTCAATAGACACTTCCTTAAAACATGCCACCTATTCTTGCAGAAGATAATCTGTTCATATGTGGATTGTTAATACATTTGTCAGTAATTGATATATGAAAATAATGACCTAGTAACTCTTATAATTTATGAAATCTAAGTTTGTTAAAAAATTATATAGGCATTCTAGGTGAGTATTTGATTAAGTGTATTTATAAGGTTGTTTTAGAGATGATTTCTTCACTCAATTTATAAGTAATTTATCACATGGGACCAAAAATGAGTCAGTTTTTAACAAATTATAGCTTTTTTGAAGACTGAGGTAGTGGATGAAATTTATTTTATATCTGTAAACCTTAAAATTGTTTCTTAGTTAACGAGTGCACTCTTTGTTATCCAGATTATCTGTTGTATTCATTAAATCTAACTTGACTGGCCTTTGCACATTGTAAAAATACATAGCTTTTCCTAGAATTACACTAAATTGCATTGCTTCTCTTCTAGAATAAATACTCTTCAGTTATTTTTTTAAATGTCCTTATATCTTTAGACAGATTTATTGCACTATAAAAGTTCTATAATTTTAAGCAAATGTGTACACCAGGAACTAGATTTGTCCTAAACAAATAATTCTAAAACTATCATTTGGGCTTCCAGATCTGTTCATAATGGATGGAGTAATGGAGTCAGAATTTAACTTCTTACTTTTAACAACTGTATAATTGGACAAAAATAGAAAACAACAGTGTTTAGACATTGAACAATAAGAAACACAGGAGACCGTTTCCTGAAGGAAGGGCAAAAACAAGGTGAGCCCTACGGTTGCCCCAGCTTACGAGCTAAATAGAATTTCCAGACCAGAGTACATGAAGTGGGAAACCAAACAGAGCTCAATGGACTGAATTGAGGAGACAAAGTCTGAAGTTCAGGGAAATCAAGGCAGCTTGAATTTTCAGAGCAGAATGATGGAGAGAAGGAAGTTGCACAGAAAGAGAGGTCCAGATATCTTCATAGATGTCAACTCAAGTCTCATCTGATTTGTACAAGTGTGTGAGGAAACTACCCAAGACTAGAGAGAAAAACTAAGGAAAGCATTTGGCATAACAATTACCAAAGCTTACACAGGACTGGAAATAGTTGCTTATGCCACTATCTAAAATGAAAAACCTACTAATGCTTGGAGCACTGGTGACACTCTTCAGAAAGTTACTGCATTAAGAGGTGAAATGAAACCTTAAGTAGAGACTGATCTATCAAGCTCAGAAGCAAGTCTCAAAATTATTAGAGTGATATGTTAATGATGTCTCAGTACAAAGACCAGTATATTTAAAGGAATACAATAAGATCCAGCATATATGACACAAAATTAATAATGTGCAGCATCTAACCAAACATTATCAGGCACGCAAAAAATAAATAAATAAATACAGAGAAAAATCAATCAATAGAAACAACCAGAAAGAATATGGATGATTGAATTAGAAGATAAGGACATTACACAGTTATTATAAATATACTATCAACGTCCAAAATCTAGAAAAAAAACATGAATCTGATGAAAAAAAGAAATGGAAGATATAAAAAAGATCCAAATCAAACTCTAGACATGTATGTATAACATTTTTAAAAATTTTTAAAAAGTACTAGGGATGACTTTAAGAGCAATTCAACACTACCAAAAAAAAAAAAAAAGTGAAATTGAGGACACAATAATACAAATTTTCCAAAATGAAACATGGTTGTCAGATGCAACTAAAGCAGAATTGCAAGGGAAATTCATAGAATTGCTCATTTTTTTTAAAAAAAGAAATGTATCAAATCAATAATCTAAGATCCCCACATAGAAAATGAAAAACAAACAAACAAAAACACACCAAAACAAACAAACAAAAAGAACCCTACAAATCGTGCATGAGGAGGAAAATAATAAAGAGCTGAAGTAATAAAATAGAAAGCAGAAAACAATAGATAAAATCAATGAAAACAATAATTGGTTCATTGAAAGGATCAATAAAATTAATAAATTTCTACCCAGAAGGATCAGAAAAAAAAAAGAAAAAAAGAAAGGAAACATAAACTACCAATATCAGGAATAAAAAAGGAATCAATGCTTCAAATCCTACAGACATATAAAAAATAATTTTTAAAATTATGAAAAACTTTACACCTACACATTTGTCAAATTATATGAAATACACACCAACTTGAATGACATAAATTAAGAAAACCCACTCAAAAAGAAATTGATAACCTGAATAGTTCAATAATTATTTTTTTTAAATTAAATTTGCAGTTAAAACTTTCCTAAAAAGAAAATTCCAGTTTCAGTGGCTTCACTGGTGAATTCTATGAAACATTGATGGGAAGAATAATACCATTCTAAAGAAATTTTTACAGAAAGGAGAAGAGGGAAAATTTCCAGATCATGAGAGAAATGATATACTGCAACCAAATTACAAGAGACCTCAGAGCACTCACCCTCATAGAACACAGATGTGAACCTCCCTCACCTAAATTTTAGAAAACTGAGTGGTTTCTCTCAAAAATCTAAAGTTGGTTTGATATTTAAAAATCACCATATTGGCATAAAAAGAAAAAAGTGATCTTGTTAACAGATGTAGAAAAAAAACCCTGACAATAATAAATTTCAATTTATCATTTAAAAAAAACAAAACCTAAGTTAGGAATACCAGAGAATTTCCTCAACATGATAAAAGGCATCTTTAAAAGCCTTTTTAAATATGATCCCTAATGGTGACAAACAAAATTATTTCCCTCCTAAGATCAGGAACAAGAAAAGATGTTCACTCACAGCTTTTATTCAACATTCCACTGAAGACTGTGGTCACTGGGAAAAGGCAGAAAAAAATAAATAAAAGTTACACACACTGAAAAGGAAGGCATGAAATGATATTTATTCATAGACCAAATAATTGTTTGGGCAGAAAATCCTAATTAACTCACAATAAGCCTTAGAAGTAATAATTGGGTTTATCAAGCTTGTAATATACATGCAGAAATGGAAAAATCAGTTGCATGTTTTATATATTACCAATGAATATTTGGAGATTCAATTAAAATACAAGACAACTTAAAATAGCCTAGAGATTAAAGGCTACATAGAGGGATATATTTAAAAATATAAACAAATCTTATACACCAAAAATTACTAAATGTTGTTGAAAAAATTTAAAGGAGGCATAAATAAAATGGAAAGATACACAATGTTCATAGATCAAAATACCTACTGTTGTTTAAATGTCAATTCTCCTTAAATTGATCTGTAGATTCAATACAATCATAATAAAAATTCCAACAGTTTTATAGAAATTAACAAGTCAATTCTAAAATGTATATGAAGCCCCTCCCACTTAAAATAGCCAAAACAATTTTAAAAGTGAAGAACTAAGTGGGAGGACTTAAATTATCTGATTTCAATGCTCACTACAATGTTACATTAATAAAAGGCAATGTGGTGTTGTGTAAAAATAGATACATAGATCAATGGAACCAAAGGGAAAGATCAGAAATAAACCCAAATGTATATGACTATTAGATTTTCAACAAATGAGCCTAGGATAATTAAATGGAGAAAGGGTAGTCTTTTCAATAACTGGTGCTAGAACAATTAAAAGCCATATGGAAAAAAATCACACTTATGTCACACTACAAACACAAATTAAATCAAAATAGATCCTATATCTAAACATGAAAGCTAAATCTATAAAATTTCTAGAAGAAAACAGTAAAAAATCTTAATGATTTTGATGTAGGCAAAGATTTCTCAAATAGAACACACAGGAAAAAAGCCCACATTATAAAGAAAAAAAAGTAAGTTGGAATTCAACAAAATTAAAACCATTTGAGAGAATAAAAAGCAAGCCAAAGATTGGGGAAAACTGTAATGCATATCTCCAATAAAGTGCTTCTATCTGGAATGTACAAAGTTTTCTTGAAGTCAATAATAAGAAAAAAAACAATAAAAATGTGTAGAATATTTGAGTAAACACCATGCTAAAGAAGATACAATGATGTCAATAAGCGCTTGAAAATATGTCCAACATTGTGTAAGACTGTTGAATCACAGACCGGTACCTCTGAAACAAATAATACATTATATGTTAAAAAAAAAAAAAAAAGAAGATAGAAGGAAGGGAAAAATGAAGGGGGGGAATCGGAGGGGGAGACGAACCATGAGAGACTATGGACTCTGAGAAACAAACGGAGGGTTCTAGAGGGGTGGGGGGCAGGGGGATGGGTTAGCCTGGTGATGGGTATTAAAGAGGGCACATATTGCATGGAGCACTGGGTGTTACACGCAAACAATGAATCATGGAACACTACATCAAAAACTAATGATGTAATGTATGGTGATTAACATAACATAATAAAAAAAAAAGAAAGGAAGTTAAGATTATTGAGGTCAGTTTTTCAAAAAAAAATATGTCCAACATTATTAATCATTAGCAAAACAAAGATCAAACCAAAATTAGCTTCCACTTCATCCCCAATAGAACGGCTAAAATTTAACAAGAAATGTTTGGCAATGCCAAGTTTTGATGAAGGTGTGGGACAGGTGAAACTCTCATACATTGCTGGTAGCAATAAAGCATGGTATAGCCACTACTGAGATAAGTTTCCTACAAAAGTTATAAAGTTTCTTATAAAGACTTTCACATAAAATTAAGCATGTATTTTACCACATGCCCCAACAGAAGTCCAAACAGAGTCTTGTATATAAATGTTCAGAGTAGCTTTATTCATAACAGCCCCAAAGGTCCAAAAACTAGTGAATGGATGAAAGAATTGTGGTTTATTCACACAACTGAGGAATAAAATGGAACAATCTACACTCAACAATATGCATGAATCTCTAAAACACTGAACTAAAGGCAAGAAGTCAGTCATAAAAGCATACCAACTATGTGACTCCATTAAAATAAAATTCCTCTTAAAAAGGCAAAACTATACTAATAGAAATAGGTAAGTGGCTGTCAGAGGGTAGAGAATGAAGAAAAGGATTGAATATAGAGGGCCCAGAGGGAAATTTGGGGGATGACGGAAGTGTTTTATATTAGTATTGCAGTGTTTATATTTATCTAGTTGTAAAAATGAAAGCGAAAATAGGAGAAATTCAAGCCTCACAATCCTAAAATATTATCTTATAAATAAAAGATCATATATTAACCATACCTAATATAGTATGTAGTATATATTCTCAATTATTTGCTGAATGATTAGTGTGAAGATCATTGTGTAACAAATTTAGTAAATAATTCACAGTGTATATTTGATATATTGTTAGTAATAATGAGTCATTTGTTCATCTGCTGAGAAGAAAACAATAAATTCCCATTGAAAAGAAATAATGACATGTATAATAGTTACAGACCATTAGTGAACCATTAAATCAACATATATTCTCTTTAATAAAGAAGAAAAAGCACATAGATCTTATTATTGCCATTTAATAATGTATTAGGCCAAAGAGACACATTGATCAATGGAACAGAATAGAGAGCCCATCAATAAACTCACTCTTATGGTCAATTAATCTATGACAAAGAAGTTAAGAATATACAATTGGGAAAAGACAGTCTATTCAACAAATGGTGCTGGGAGAACTGGACAGCTACATACAAATGAATGAAATTGGACCACTTTCTTACACCACATATAAAAATAAACTCAAAATGGATTAAAGACCTAAATGTGAGACCTGAAATCATAAAAATCCTAGAAGAAAACATAGGCAGTAATTTCTTTGATATTGGCCATAGAAATATTTTTCTAGATATGTCTCCTCAAGCAAAGGAAACAAAAACAAAATTAAACTATTGGGACTACACCAAAATAAAAAGCTTTTGCACAGTGAAGGAAATCATCAACAAAACAACAAGGCAACCTACTGAATGGGAGAAGACATTTACAAGTGATGTATCTGACAAGGGGTTAATATCCAAAATATAAGAACTTCTAAAGCAACCCCCCAAAAACAAATAATCCAATTAAAAGTGGGTAGAGGACCCAAACAAACATTTTTTCAAAGTAGACATACAAATTGCCAATAGACACCTGAAAAGATGTTCAGCATTGTTAATCATCAGGGAAACACAAATCAAAACCACAATGAGATATCACCTCCCACCCATCAGAATGGCTAAAACCAAGAAAGACAAGAAATAACAAGTGTTGGTGAGTATGTGGAGAACACGAAACCTTGTGCATTGTTGGTAGAAATGCAAATTGGTGCAGCCACTGTGGAAAACAGTATGGAGGTTCCTCAAAAAATTAATAATAGAATTACCATATGATTCAGTAATTCCACTCCTGGGTATCTACCTAAAGAAAACAAAAACACTAATTTGAAAAGATATATGCATGCTTATGTTTATTGCAGCATTATTTACAATAGCCAAATTATGGAAGCAACTCAAATGTTCATTGGTAGGTGAATGGATAAAGAAGGTGTAGTATATATATACAATAGAATATTACTCAGCCATAAAAAGAATGAGATCTTGCCATTTGTGACAACATGAATGAACCTAGAGGGTATAATACTAAGTGAAATAAGTCAAAGAAAGAAAGACAATATGATTTTACTCATATGTGGAATTTAAGAAACAAAACAAGTGAACAAAGAAAAAAAAAGAGACAAACAAACAAAAAACCCAGACTCTTAAATATAGAGAACAAACTGGAGGTTCCCAGAGGAGAGGTGCGTGTGGGGGATATGGGTGAATTAGATAAAGGGGGACAAGAGTACACTTATTGTGATAAACACTGAGTAATATATAAAATTGTTTAATCATTATACTGTATGCCTGAAACTAAACATAACACTGTATGTTAATTATACTTCAATAAAAATAATGTATTAGGTTAAAGTTTTTTTTTTTTTTTTTTGAGAGGGAGGAAGTGGGGAGAGGTAGAGAGAGAGGGAGAGAGAACCTTAAGCAGGTTCCATGCCCAGTACAGAGCCTGACGCGGGACTCAATCTCACAACACTGAGATCATGACCTGAGCAGAAATCAAGAGTTGGACGCTTAACTGAGCCACCCAAGCACCCATAGGTTAAATTATTAATTTACTATAATAATTTAGTTTAATTTCTTTCATTCAATTTCTTGGGTCCAAACTTTAAGATTTCAGACTTGTCTCACTTCATATCTGTTTTTTTATTTTTAATTTTAGTTATTATTTAAATTTATTTAAATATTTAAATATTTATTTAATAATAATTATTTTATTTAAATATTAATTTAAAAAGTTTTATTTAAATATTTACTTATTTATTTAATAATTATTTAATAATAATTTATTTAAATATTTAGTTATTATATAAATTTAATTTTATGAACATACAGTGCAATACTGGTTTCAGGAGTAGAATTCAGTGATTCATCACTTACATATAACATCCAGTTCTCATCACAAGTGCCCTCCTTAATACCCATCACTCATCTAGCCATCCCCCACCCACCTTCCTCCATCAATGCTGTTTGTTCTCTATCATTAAGAGTCTCTTACGGTATGTTTCCCCTGCCTCCGGCAACGAGTCACTTCATATCTGGATCATCAAAGTAGTCTCCTATATTTTTCCCCTGTTTTCAAACTATGTAACTCTAAATTGTCTTACTGATTAATATCATATTCATATTCTTTGAAATACCAACTTTTTATTGTGCCCATATTAGAAATTTTAGTAGCTTTTTATTACTTGTTGGATAAAATATCTAAACTTTATTCATTATGAAAAGCTCTCTATAATTGTCCTCTTCATCTATATATCCCCATGTACCACCATAACACTGTAAATTCACTATCATTTCTAACCCAATGCCAAATATCCTCCCTTGTTATTAGGGTTTTATATTCCTCTACCCCCACCTAATTTCTCCACAGGTTACTCATGTCCCACAATCTTTAAAATTCCCTGACTAATCATTGTTTTTCTCTGCACTTCTGAAGCCCATGGTGTATGTACACTCTTTTCCACCCACTAAGCTACTTTCTTTGTATTGTTATGTAACACTTTGAAACTTATTTAATCCTCACAACTTATAAGGTAAATTCTCTTATTTTCACTACTCTATATTCAAGAGAACTAAGGTTCAAAGAAGTTAAGAAACTTAACTAGGATCACACAGCTAGCAAACAGCAGAGCTACAATAATGTTCCTGAAGGTATGGATCATGTTTTATATAATTTAATAACTTCTGAAATGCCTGGTAAAACATTATCATTAAATAAGCACTTAGTATATTTTGAGTTGATTTAGTAGGGTTATTAAATTTGTCTTTACTTTGAAGGAGGAATTCCAGTTTGTGTCTAACTGGTTTTTACAGTGTGTTTGAGTACTTCTGGCAGAAAGATGAGGCTGCCCTACAAAAGCCTATTTGTGGGGAGGGATTAGGGAACCTCTGGAGAACACATTAAACTTAAGTAGAAAAGCATGAAAAGCTGATTTACTAATAAAAACCAAAATCAAGAGAATGCATAAATGTTTCCGGCTACTATAGGAAGGGCAAGGACCAGGATCTTGTAATAAAGTAATTTAGAACTTTTTCCAATCTCTATTATTGATAGTAGTGGCATGTTCTGCAAGTTCTTAGAATATTTGTGTCAGAATCCAGAAATTTTAAAATCAACTTTTGGTGGGGTATAATTGACATTAAAAAAGCACCAACTTTAAGGGTACAGCTCAAAGAGTGTACAAAAAAAAGTTTTATTTTGAGATCTTGAGATGTATTTTATTGTACATGTGGATCTGCATGTGGTTGTAAGAAACAAAACACAGTGATTCCATACACTTTCACCTAATTGTGCTCAATGGTATCATACTTACATAACTGCAGTATTATGTGTGGTCTGTAGAAAGTGTAGTAAATGAAATAGTTAACTCTTGGTGTCTTAAGGTTCCCCAAGACCACCTTCAGGCTTCATGATTTACTAGAAGGACTCAAAAAACTCATAAAGTTGTTATTATACTCATTGTTACAGCTTATCACAGTGAAAGGATATACATTAAAATCAGCAAAGGGAAAAGACACATGGATGAAGTTCAGGAGAACCAAACACAAACTTCCATGTGTCCCATCCCAGTAGAGCCACATGGAGACAGGCTTAATTTTCCCCAAAAACATGTGACCACATGTGCAACTGCTGCCAACCAGGCAAGTTCACCTGGGACTTGGTGCCCAGGGTTTTTATTGTAGATCAGTCACATATGTAATGCTCATACAACTGACCTCAGCTACTCGCTCTCCAGGCCTCTAAGATATCAGATTGACAGAATGGCCCAAGACCTCAGGGAAACAAAAACATTTTTATCAGGCACGATATTCCAAGGATTCAGGTCAGTTCCCTGGAGCTGAACTAAGGGCCAGGCATGAAGACAGGTCTTTCTTAAGAATATGCAGGGTTTGAGAAGCCCAAGTAAATCTCTGGTGTTCGACTAATTCAAGCTCTCTTCAGAACGAACTTTCTTAGGACAATATGATGAGCTATTAAGAGAAAGAGCTGAGATCTGCAGAGAGAAAGTCTTAACAGTTGTGATAAGATCTAACACAGTGTATCACAGTAGGGGGGATGCTCACTGGCGGCACTAGATATCTATAAGCGGTTTCTGAAAGTAGAAATGGAGGATAGAAGTGGAATATTGCTCACAATCCTCATTTTTCTAACCCATACTTCTTTCCTCTTTATGTTTTTACTAATAAGTTTTACATTTTTCTTTCCTCCTTGTAAACATTCAGTTCCTTGGAGATCATGTATTATTTATTTCAGGATGCCTAATATTGGGCATGCCATCTGGCATGTAGTAAGTATCCAATAAACGTTTGTTATAAGAAAGAAGTAAGGAAAGCATGAAGGATAAACACATGAATATATGGATGGAAAGGAGGCAGGACCCATGAAAGGAAGAAAGAGAAGCAAGGGGGATGGATGGTTAGAACTGAATCAGGACAGTAAGAAAGAAAGAGAAGAGATGGGAGGATATGGGGATGGGAAGGAGAGAAGATGAAAAAGTGACAGGAGAGAAGAAAGAGAAGGATGGGATGGAGGAAGACAGGTGGGGACAGATACAAGGAGCAAGAGAAGGAGAAAGGAAAAGTGAAGCAAGAGTGAAAGGAAAGAAGGAGGGGTAGAAAGAAAAGAAGGAATAGGGGAAAGAATGAAAGAGGGAAAGAAAGAAGGAAGGTAATCATGAGTTCACCATCACCTTTCTGGAAGATGGCCATCCCTACTGTTTTAAATGATCCAATAATCATTTAAAACAGTACCACCAAAATTCACACCACCCCACATAGCATAAAAGAAATACCTTATTTCCAAGTATCGATAAGATTCTATTTCTAAAGAAACATAGATGTGTTTTATTCAGATTGATATACAGTTATATCATAAGCTTGGTACTATAAAGGTATCTAGAAATAATTTACTACAAATTGCCTTCTATTTTAATGACATTATAAAGAAGAATAAGCATGTGCATAAGTAAAATACTTATTGACAATATAAAATCAGTTCTGCCTTGGAACCATTAAATGAAAATACATATTTGCAATTAAATAGCTGTGCTTGACTACAAACCAAATGTGATCATAGTTGCAAGTTGTCATTATTACAACAGTAAAATCTAGGGCTTATACATACACACCTGCATGTGCAATAATGTTTGTTTTTAGTGCCCTTTTCTCTTCAACCTTCTCTGCATTGACTTTCAAGGGAACTTCCTGCCCATGGAGTAAGGCAGGTTAAGGAAACAAGAACCACTGATCTCTATCAGCTCAGTTTTACAGCTAAGGAAATCAAGATGGAGAAGAGGCTTTCGGTCACAAAATGAGTTCAGTTCAGTTTATTTCCCAACCTTGTAACTAATACATGAATTCCATACCCTTACTAACTGCTAAAACAGACTCCCTCTTCCAAATCTGTTAAATTTCTAAATTTGATAACTAATTTGAATGTTTCTTTTTAACCAACACTGCATATGTAAGCCATACTGCATATTCAAGCACATTTTGGTAATGTTTTACAGCACTTTGGATTTTGAAATTCTTTGAGATGCTTTTACCCAATGTGGACATATTTAATCTTTTCAAAGATAAATTTCCATTTCTCTTGCTCTAATTTGTCTTGACTGAATATTCTGTCTCTTGCTGGACAAAATATAATTATGAAACTCTTCATGCTAATATTTTATTTCAAGTCTTCTGCATTAAATTCTTCTGCCGAATACTGTTAATGTATTTTACACAGAAAGCTAATCTAAATAACAAAACTGTAGTTCCATTAAATTAGTCATTAACATTGTTAATCTTGGATAGAATTAAGTACTGGAAATAATTCTCACCTGCTAAATACATTCTTCTTACTATATTTTTAAAGATTTAATTTCTTACCTTTTAAAAAATCTAAATTATGATTTCATAGCATAATGCTACATTGCAGAAAATACTGGATCATTTTCCCTGACAGATCATTTTTTACTGTCATCTCTCATTATGCTGTTAACCATAATCTAAAGAATAAATTCAGGTCAAGAAAATTCCTTTCAATTCTTTTTACTTTTGTTTCATGATATTTTGTCATGCACCATTATGGGCCAAAATAGGGTTTCTTCTACCTTATTCTGGCAGACACTACATTATGAAACCTGCTAAAAATAAACCTAGGAGAAAAAAGACATACAGATGGGAATTCTTTGCTCTAAATGATTGTTTAAATAGTCCATGAAAAAAAACACCTTGGGCATTATGTTGTTCATGTGTGGCATTTTTTATGTTGAATAAATTTCCATAATAAACAGTCAGGATAGTTTTAGAATCCTTCACCTTTACAAAAGGTAACATTGGTATCAGTATTAAGCAGTATTAAGCAATGTGACATTGGCATTCTCCTGGGTTATCCAATTGGCTTTGGCATTGCAACAAGATTAGTAAGTGATGGAGGAGGCCGTCCCCTGCGTGGGGAGATTGAAAGTGTATCTGTTAGAATTTCACTTGGCTACACGCAACAGAAAACTCTATATTAATGTGCTTGACTCAGATAGAAGTCTATTAGTCTCAAGCCATAAGAAGTCCTGGTTAGGAAGTCCTGGGCAGTACAACTCAAGCATATGCCATTAGAGACAGAGTTGTCCTATCTTACGCTTTAATATTTTTTTCATATTTGTTTCTTCATGACTACAACATAGCCCCTAATCAGCATTCCAAGCAAGATGAGTTAGGGGAAGAAGAAAAAAGCAGACAAAAAAGGCATAAAAGGGTATACCAGCTGAATCTGCCCTCCTTTTTTTTTTTTTTTTAAATTAAAAAAGCCTTCATAGTCTCAGAAATCCCACCTAGCAAACTATCGCCTATGACTCTTTGAGCAGAACTACGTACCATGGCCACCCTCAAGAGGTTAGAAAGATTCTTTAACAGGTTGTCTTTGATATCTGAAATTTCTACCACAGAATTTTATCCCTCTCTGTCAAATGCAAAGGTCCTGAGAAACTATGCAAATGCTCAAGTTACACAACACCCTCATTCTATACCCTCATATAATTCCCCAAAGAAAACATGCTGACAAACATATTTTTAGATGTTTAGTGACCCAATACATTTCAGAAGCACTTAGATTTCCAATATTTAAATCAAAAACACAATTGCTAATAGCAAAATTTAAAGGATATAATAGGAAATTATTTGGAGGAAATTCTTTCAAATGCCCACAAATCCTGTTACCTTAAGGTAACACAACAGCAAATCACATTAACAGAACCACAAATACACACAGAACTACCTTTTACCTAGATTATGATTATGATTTCACCTTCTTTCATTCTGTTATATCAAATGAGCATAATGATTTCCTACTATTCTCACCAAAACTGGAATCACCATATGGTGATTCAACTGATATGATCAGTATTTTTGCTGCCTTGTCAATTATGTCACGGACTGAACATGATTGTACATAATCTATGACTTGCTAATCAGAAAACTGTAACTTTGGAAATGGAGAATACAGTAGATCTGCAGGTACAAATATTTTCACATCTGTAACTGTACATAACTCTTTGGTTGTTAAGCTGTGTAGCTTTAAGAGCCATTATTTTTGCAGTGAGTAAAAATTCAATTAGGGTTATAAAACATACTTGCCAGTTCCTACAGTGCGTTGTTGGGTGAGATTAACCGGGCAGTATGTCACCGTAATTTTTTTTTTAATTTTTTTATTGTTATGTTAATCCCCATACATTACATCATTAGTTTTAGATGTAGTGTTCCATGATTCATTGTTTGTGCATAACACCCAGTGCTCCATGCAGAACGTGCCCTCTTTAATACCCATCACCAGGCTAACCCATCCTCCCAACCCCCTCCCCTCTAGAACCCTCAGTTTGTTTCTCAGAGTCCATAGTCTCTCATGGTTCTTCTCCCCCTCCGATTCCCCCCCTTCATTCTTCCCCTCCTGCTACATTCTTCTTCTTCTTTTTTTCTTTCTTAACATATATTGCATTATTTGTTTCAGAGGTACAGATCTGAGATTCAACAGTCTTGCACAATTCACAGCGCTTACCAGAGCACATACCCTCCCCAGTGTCCATCACCCAGTCACCCCCATCCCTCCCACCCCACCCCCCACTCCAGCAACCCTCAGTTTGTTTCCTGAGATTAAGAATTCCTCATATCAGTGTCATCGTAATTTTAGTTAAGTTATAATTTTTACAAAGCTTTATGTTTTAACAAATAGTTTTTTCTTTTTGCACCTCTTTGTTTTTGTATTTTATTTAGTAGAATCATGACTCTCTAAAAGCTCGTAACTATATTACTTGAGAAAGAATAGTTCATAAATGTGCAAAAATTATTCATGGAGACATTCTTGTACTAGGGACATTTGATATGAACCAGTACTTTTCAAAAATAAAAATAAAATGTTAAGCAATTTATTATTTATGCTTTTGCAAGTATTTGAGAAAGACTACATTAAAAAGAAAGTAATGGTTTTAAAATATACTCTACATGTGAATACATATCCTAACATCTTTACAGTTTTCAAATATACATTTAAGTGAAAGGAGAAACAAATACACTGATCATTTAGCTTAGTGTAAATCCTATGATTGAGAATCAAAGTTAGCTTTATGCTTTTGAGAACTTAAAGGGAAAAGACAAATGTGTCCTGTTACATAATGTTTACTGTTTGATAGATAATTCAGTATTTGAAGATAAACCAATATTAACTGGGTGTAAATTCTAAAAGCAATATATCATGTGGTTATTTGTCATGAAACACATACAAATGGCCACAGAAACACACACACACACACACACACACAAATAGATAGGGAAATTCCGGTCTGAAGATGAAGAAATAAGTCCTTAAAGAATTAATAGAATTTTTGATGAATAGAGAAGGGGAAAGGTTTTATAATTGATTAAAGAGCTAACATTTCACATTTCATAAGATTTTTTTATCTATTACATTTAATTGTTTCAAACTATTGATCTTATAAACAATGATCTGCTTTTACAAAGAAGCAAGTGAATATAATTATTCTGGCTGTGAATAATATAAACATTTTCAGATACAATGGAAAGAAAGTGATTTTAGAAATTTTCAACCTAAAGGGGCTAAGTTCAGTGTTAAAATTAAAGAATTTCATGCCTAATTTTCATAGCAAAACGATCTTCATCAAAGAGGTAATGCATGGGGCCAAACTCAGCTGAAGCTTGGCTGGAGTTTAGTTGAAAGCTGGAGTATTGTGCATCTGTGGAATTTATTTGTATCAAAGTACACTCACATTCACTTGAGCTTTAGGGTTGAGGGCTCTAATTTACATATCAAATTTGTACATGTTCATCTATCATAGAGCAAACACAATGGGGAATTTATACAAACAATGACATTTTAAAACATAATTTACTGCAATTTTTTAGCATTATTTTTTTTAAAAAATCCACATATAACTTTTAAAGAGATTCATCTATTTTGTCTCATAACTTTTATAAATCACTAAACTACTTGGAGGAAGGTTTTGATTACGAGATTTGGACTATATTTGAGCACATCTCTGGCATATAACAAAGTATTTTATAGCTCTATCATATATTCTTGCTAACATGACATGTGCAATCTCTATGAAGCAGTTTTTTTTTTTTTCTTTCTGTTGTGTTTACCACTATATCCTCAGGACTTAAAGAAGAGTGTTTATCACACGGTAAGTAATTAACATTTATTTAATTAACACAGTCACATAGCTTCTTTCTCTTGTATTACATTAGATATAATTAATGAGTGTTTATAAAGTGTATGTTTATACACTATTCCTATAGTCCTGCCACGACCTCTGAATGGTTTGAATGATACTAAAGCCCTTATTCTGTTGCCTCTATTAATCCATTCTCCAATATTTTCCACACTGTTTTTACCCCCAAGAGGCAGAACCATATGAACTATGTTAACAGGACTCTTTTGCCTTATGATTTTAATTGGGTTTGTCAATGAAAGCACCAACCAGAGTTAAGACCAAGGTATTTATTCCTTTCCCAGGTCCCATGCAGGACTATCAGCTCCTGAACCAGTGGTCACTATTCCTCTCAAGGCAGCTGATTATAATTTACTTTTTCTCCTTCTGAGTTCTGGTATCTAGTCCTTCCCTCTTATGCCTTCCTGCCTAGGGATGGTATTAACTTGCGGATGCTATATCCGGGTTATTCCACAATCCCTTGCACCTCACCTCACCCGCTTATTAATAAACAGTCCCTTTGTAAATCAACCCTCCTCAAATTATCTTACTTTGCGTGTGATTGCCATCTGTTTCTGCTTGGGACTTTGACTGATATTGCTTGAAACTTATTTGGGAAGACAAGCTTAGCATATATTAGTCACTAGGATATAAGACAAAAATATATGAATGTATTAGATTATGTGATATAGATTATTAATATTACAGAAAATTTGAGAAGGGGATATCTGGTTAGGACTAAAGTGACCAGAAAGAGCCTTTCTGGAGGAGGATGGACTTGAATTATGTTTGAAGAATGAATAAAATTTGGACAGGGGAAACTGTCCAAGCCCCACGCAAAAGGACCAACAGGAGCAAAAGTTACAAGAAGGGATTTAAGTATACAATTACTTCTCATGGGACAATGAGGAAATTCACTGGGCTAAAAGAAAAGCATTGGCAGGACTGACTTCCTTCCTGAAACTTTAGAGAAGTATCTACTTTCTTGCCTTTTCCATCCTTTAGAGACCATAGCTCATGGTCTCATTCCTCTATCTTCAAAGCCATCATAGGCAGGCAGATTCCTTCTCATGCTGCCATCTCCCTGCTTCTCTCTCTTCTGCCACCTCTTTCACATTTAAGGATCTGAATGATGACACTGGGCCCACTTGAATTATCCGGGATAATCTCCATCTCAAGGTTAGCTGAGTAGTAACTTTATTTCTATATATAACCTTAATTTCTCTTTGCTATGTGTATTAATTTTCTAGAGCTGCTCTAATAAATTACCACAAACAGGGTGGCTTAAAACCAGAGAAATTTATTTTCTTACAGTTTAGGAATCCAAACAACCAAAATCAAGGTATCCATAGGGTTGAGTCCTTCTAGAACCTCTGAGGGAAAAAATCATTCTGTGTTTTTCTCCTAGTTTCTGGTGGCTACTGGCCATCCTTGGTATGGGGCTTATAGATGCATTACTACAATTTCTGCCTTTATCTTTACATCACCTTCTCTGTATCACTGTGTGTCTTTTTCTGTTTCTTATAAGGACACTTTCGTTGGATTTAGAGTCCACACTAAACCATTATTATCTCATTTTGATCCTTGCCTTAATTATATACGCAAGGATTTTTTCCCATACAAGGTCATATTTTGAGGTTCCTGGTGGACACGAATTGTTTTAGGGGACACTATGCAACCCTCTATACCACATAACCTAGCATATTCACAGTTTCTGAAGATTGGGATGTAGGTATCTTTGGGGGTCCATTATTCTGCTTTACATGCTCACCATCTCTCCCCTGTTAGAGACCATACAATGAGCCAAGGGAGAGGTTTAGGTGCAACAGTGGGATATATGGCACCAGACCTAGTTTGCCTGGCCTTGTGGTTCATATTCTTTGCCCTTCTTCTATCTGATTCAAAATGAATGACTTTCATCTCGTGATGAATTGGTGCAGATTCCACCTGATGTTATGACTTGGTGGGTCCGATGGAACTCAGCTCAAGATGAGCTACATGGTTGCTTAATAGCCCTTACCAGGCTCCTAGTCCATTTTTACTAGGGCTCAGTATCATACCAGGGGATTTTTTTTTTAAAGATTTTATTTTATTTATTTGACAGAGAGAGAAAGACAGCTAGAGAGGGAACACAAACAGGGGGAGTGGGAGAGGGAGAAGCAGGCTCTGGCCGAGCAGGGAGCCTGATGCGGGGCTGGATCCCAGGACCCTGGGATCATGACCTGAGCCGAAGGCAGACGCTTAATGACTGAGCCACCCAGGCGCCCCCATACCAGGGGATGTTTTACAATTGGTATACAATATTCTGCCTTTTCTGGAACCCCAGGATTATGTGTTGGAATTCTACTGGACATTGCTATAAACTCTACACAGTACATTTTCTCATCACAGGTACCGCTCTCATTAGACGGTCTGCTGGGTCATGTGTCCCAAGTAGCAAAATTTCATGTGTTGTATCATAGCCTCCAGGGATTTGTCTCTTTTTATTCATTTGGTATGATTAATTGATGTCATTAATATGGTGAAATGTGGAATTCATATGAAATGTGCAAGTGGTTGGGGTCCCTTTAGACTCTATTACGATGAAGACTGAAGAAATCAACATAGCCCGTGTGCAAGATAATAAATATTTACTTTATCCATCTCATGTGAATGTGAACTATTTCTGGTTCCCCATCCCATAGACATGAAAAAGCGTGCATTTGTTAGATCATTGGCTATATACCCGCGACCACGTTAATGTAGTCTAGCTAATCTATTATCTAGCTAAGATACTACATGAGACACCACCGTTATAAATAGGCTATTAATTGCTCAGGTTTGAGGTAATCTACTATATCATCCTGGATATGTCTGCCCCACGTAGGAGTCAGACTGGAAAATTAAATGGGTGTAAAATGAGGATATTACTCTCACATCCTTTAGATATTTAAAAGTGATAATAATCTCAGTCATTACCTCTGGGAGGAGTATCGTTTTTATTTATTATTTTGGTAGAGGAGGGTGTTGACAGTTTCAGCAGCTGCCACTCTGAATTCCCCACTTATTACAGCTCTTACCCCGCAGACCAAGGAACCAGTGCTATGGTTCTGCCAACTACCATTTGTTGTGCCTGACAATTATATATTCAGGAACACAGAAATGATCACCAGTTCAGTCTGTGGACCCAGCTGACCCACTATGAGCTGGGGCTGTGTCAGGACACTATTACCTGCCCCCACATAAATCTCTGTCTTGATCAGCAGACCATGATGATGCATCAGGCTTGCTGGTATCAATATCAACTTCAAACCTGGTCCAAAAGTCCTCAAAACATTTGGACATGCTTTTTTTTTGCCAGTGGATGGTAACCTGAGTAAATTTATGTATGTTGCCCTGAGAAAGGACTCAGAAAATCATTACTGCATACACTTGCCATGGTGTTACTGTGTTCTGCCTCCTGAGGATCCAGCTTTTTCTCCAGTCGTCAGTGGATTTGGGGTCTAAGAACTAGCTCAGGTTCAACACTGGGTAAAGAATATTTCTTGCTGAAGTGATAGGGTTCTTCTCAGTCTCCTGGACATTTATCCTTGTATGAATTAAGTAGTATTCTTTTTTAAGGATTTATTTGAGAGAGAGAGACAGAGCGTGTACGCACTCGAGGGAGAGGGAGAGAGAAAATCTCAAGCAGATTCCCTGCTGAGCACAGAGCTGGATGCGGAACTCCATCTCACAGCCCTGAGATCATGACCTGAGCTGCAATAAGGAGTTGGACATTTAACTGACTGAGCACCCAGATGCCCTGAATTAAATAATATTACTATTTGCTGCCCATCTATTAATCATCTCCATAGTTCCCTGCATGTCAGGGTCTTTATCACACCAACCTTTGTTGGATGCTCTAAAAGGCATGTACAAGAATATTCATGAGTCTTATTTGCCATATCCTCAAACTGAATACAATCAAGTTTTTCTGAAGGGTAATGAATAAATTATGGTATATTAACACAATGAAATAATGTGTAGCATAAATTTAGTGAACTACAATTATAGGAAATTATATGAATAAATGTCACAAGCATAGCGTGGATTGAAAGAGGACAGACCCAAAAGGGCTTCATTTATATAAAATTTAAATACTTTTTACATAAATTATAAATATATACACATATTTTATAAATCAGACATAACTAATTCTACTGTTTATAGATACATGCTTAATTAATAAATCTATAAAGAAAAGTAAATAAATATTTCCCATAAAAGTCAGGGTGTTGATTACCTTTTGCAGGAGGGAAGAGTGGGATTAAGAAGTAACTGGAGGGTACTCTAGATGCTGACAATATTCTATTTTCTTGACCTGTAGAGATGTTAACATGGATAGTTCCTTGTTATAACAACCTTGTTAATGTATTTTGTATGAGAGTTTCCCCTCAAAAAGTTAAAAATGTATTTACAACCAACTTAAAGGAATACACTTTTGACCTTTTCAAATAAAACTGTTTGTGTTCAATTTTCAAATTTCATTTTCTCTCATTAAAGCTGAGCCACATTAAAACCTGTTTGACATCAGCAATTGGGTATATATAATGTTTTCTTTTAAATCCTAGATCATAAGATCCACTTAGGACAAGCAATAATATGCTTTCTGTGTATTTTAAAACCAACCTCCAGGTATAAAAATTAGATTGTTATAAGCTATAATTTTTCAGCAAGTTGAGTTTTGAAGGAGGTGGAACAATGGTGTGATGAATTATTTTTCATAGAAAATGGATATTAAAATATTGAGTGGTTTAAAAAAACAGAATATCACTCCCTCATTTTGTATTGCTTTATTTCATCTTGGAATTTGTTATAAAACAGTTTCCAAGGTGCAGAAGAAGTAATTTCTTTTTTTTCCCTTTGTTTTCCTAACTGCCCTTCAGTTTAGTCTGAAAAGACAGTGGTAGTAGTAACAAAGGTCCATACTAAGAAGTAAAAAAAAACAATGGGTGTGGCTAAAAATGCCAGAGGAATCCATCCTGATGCCAACCCACTCTGATGATCTCTTTTCAACTGCTACTCTAAGGATTCATACATAGTTTTTAAAAAATTAAATAGTCAATCCATTTCCTATTTTAGAATGGCCAATGACTGACAGGGAGAAAAGAGTATCAGAAGAGGAGAATATGATGAAAAAATAAGCAAATCTTATAATTATGTTGATTAGCACTCTGGCAACCTGGAGAGCCAACATTTGCTCACTCCTTTCAGGTGCCAGGCTCGTGATCTCTGACAACTGTAACAAACAGTAGGAAAATTACCTGTCCTGACTATTGTGAAAAGCAGTGGTTTTCAAACTTTGCTACGAGTTTTAACCAACTGGAGAGCTCTAAAAGCATTCCAGTGTTTAGGCTGAATCCAAGAATCAAATCAGATTCTCTAGAAGTGGTACCCAGGCATCTATAAGTTTTAAAAAACAACTGGTGATGTCAGATGTCAGATCTCAAGTTACAGGAAATAAATGCACTTTAATTTAAAAGAGTATATGTATCATAACATTTTGGTGCCCCAAATTTTTAAAATATTAATTTGTGTATTTAATATTATACTTACATATAACACAAAAGAAAACAAGTCATATATGTAAGTTTCACTCAGCCAGGTATCCTAGCCACCCAAAAAAGACACTGTAAAGACCAGTAGAATAATTTCCCTAGATCATAGGAATTCTAAAGGAAGATATTCTCAGATCTAATAATAATTAAAATGGTAATAATCACCCTCATGGTTGATTATAGCAATATATTTTTCATACAGGCAGTGTGTTAGGTTCTTTATATACATTATCTCTGATCTGAAACATAAGATATATATTATTATTGCCATATTACAAAAAAACACTTTGATATTTTTTAACTTTAAAGAGAGCTATGTATGAACCAATATTGAAATAATACAGATTATCATCAAATAAACTTCAGGAGAATTTCTTAGAATTGGAACGGGCTATTTGTTAACTACAAGTAGGCTGTATTCCATGTGGTAAGAAACCTGAAATAAGACTGATGTCAACAAGATAAAATTTTATTTTTCTCTTCTGAATTGAAGTTCTAAGGGAGGCAGTCCTGAAATGATATGGCGACTGCTCTGTTTCAGGGACCCAGACTTCTGATTTGTTTTTCCTCTATTTTTAGTGCATTGCCTCAGGATGGCTGCCAGAGACCCAACCATTACATTAAAATTCCAGGCAGCAGAAAGCAAAAAAGAAATAATAAGAGTAAACCCTTTCTTTAACGGCACTTTCTGAAAGTTCCATGTAGCACACCCATTTGGATCTCATTGGCCAACATCTACATCTATTTACATATTTTGATTGGCCACACTCAGCTAGGGAATGAAGTTTTCTATCTGCATGGCAGTGTGCCCAAATAAATGTCAGTGTTCTTATTAAGGCAGAATAGCCAAAGGGATACTGGGAAACAGCTAACACTTTTTGTCACAGACTAAAAGAAGAAAATTTTTAGAACTAGATGTACGGAAGGTGACAAGACAAAAGTGTGCATTATTTTCTGAGAGGCATTTGTTATGTTGAAACATTTGTTATCGTGTGCTACTGTGTTTATTTATTTTTATGAGACTAGATGTGAAAAATAGCCTAGGACAGTGGTTCTCAGTGAGGCAGATTTGTCATTCTGCTCCCACCTCTTCCCTCACCCTCCACCTCCACCTCTCTCCCCCTCCGGAATATTTAACAATGTCTGGAGTCATTTTTGGCTGTCACAACTATGGGGGTGCCTCTGGCATTTAGTGAGTAGAAGCTTGGGATACCAAGAAATATCTTACAAGGCACAAGACTACCCCTAAAACAAAGAATTATCCAGCACAAAATATCAATATCTGGGGAAAGACCTGGATATTTCTCTTTCTTTCCTTTTTTTTTTTCTTTTTGTCAAGATAAAGCCTATATCCAAAATGTAAACAACTACATCAAAAACCGCAGCAGCAGCAATAACAAAATGATATTTTTGATAGTTGTGTTAAAGAAAATACACAACTTGAAATAAAAATGAATCAATTAATATACAAATACTAAGATATCACAAATTCAAAGCCTTATGAGGACAAAAGGCATCATGCAAATTGGGGAAACTGACTGAGCATAAGATGGCAGATGGCACTGACACTTAGCCTTTATGACACAGAAACCATAGGAGAGGACAGGGTTTTTCCTTAACTCCTGGAACCGAAGATCATAAGCCCCATCTAAAGGGAGCAGCCTGTGTTCATTTCTTGCCCATTGTTACTGTATTAGTGTCTTAGGCTGCATAATAAAATACCATAAATTGGGTGGCTTAAAACAATAAAAAATTCTTGTCTCCCAGTTCTGGAGGTTAGAAGTTCTAAATGTAAATGTTGGCAAAGTCATGTGCTTCTTAAAGCCTTATGGGAGGATCCTTCCTTGCCCCTTCATAGACAGCTATCCTAAATGTTCCGTATCTGTAGATGCATCACTCTAATCTCTGCCACAACGGTGTTCTCCTTATGTCTGTGTATCTTCATACAGTGTTCTCTTCCATCTATGTCTCTGTCCAAATTTCCCTCTTCTTAAAAGGACACCAGTCATTAAATTGAGGCCCACCTCGATTCAGTTTTACCTCATCTTACCTTGATTACATCTACAAATAAGACTGCATTCATAAGTACCGGCAGTTAGGACTTCAATGCATCCTTTAGGGGGGACACAATTCAATTCACAATAGTTACCATGCAAGAACTTGGGCTTTAGGTTTGTTGGAACTTACTTTTCAAGGTAAGCTGGAAATTTAACTTTTATGTGAAATCCTCAAATTGTTATAATTTGGGTTTTGAAAAATACTTCTGTGGGTTGGATAGTTTTTGTCTTTGTCACCTTGCTACTTCTGTGTTGGTGGAAGAGAGTGTGGAGAGGTGAAGTATGCCTTTATTTTCTCCAGGGACTGGTACCAGAGATAACTAAGAAAGGTGATGGCAGAATAAGAAGTTTGGAGATGGAAAGGAAGTACGGAACTGCCAGGACATCTCAGAGGAAGGATTGTATGACTGATTAAAAAGAAAAAGAGTCAGGAGTCGAAAATAGCTGTTCTGCCATAAACACCAAAAGAATATCAACATATAGAATATGCATAAGGATCTTCTAGGCAAAAGTTCAAGTAAGTTTTCACAAATAGTATGTAAACTTGCATCCCATCCAAGGACTCATTTGCATGGGTAGATGATTTTATTCAGCTCTGAAAGTAATGAGGTCATTCATAGATTAGACTTTTGGGATATAATACTTGCTGAATATTTAGTAGACATCTTAGCTTTGTTGATACGTATGATAAAGGAGTATACAATTTCACTTCCAATAGATGTATTTCTAGAAACCATACACCACACTTTTTCTATTTCTGAAATATTTGAGCTTTCAATGCTTTCACATTCAGAATTGGCAGAAAAATTTATACTTGTATTTTCAAAATCCATATGTCCAGCCCTGAAGCCAAGTGTGGAATTAATTCCACCTGAACCACACAAACTAAGAGTAGAAGAGGGTGGTTCCTAAGGAGTCCACTACTTTAAGGATGGATGAACAGATGGATGACTTCTGGGCTAGCACCATATCTCTTCCCTTCCTCCCTTCCCCTCTTCCTTTCTTAATTCCCTACATTCTTCTAAGTACGGAGTGACTAAGGTCAAGCTCTATTCTAAATAGTAGGAAAATATCAATAAAAAAACAGTCCATTGCTCGAAAAAGATGAGTCTAGTGACAGGATACAGACCATTGCAAAACAGTGTAAGTGGCTATAGAGCCAAGCACGAGTGCAACGAAAGCAATGAAGAGGGAAATCGGGCTGTCTGCATATGGTGTCTGGGATGGTTTTTCAGGGAGGTAAGATTTGAAATATGTCATGAAATATGGGTAGGAAAAAGTGGAATAAAGGCTTTACTAGAAGATGGGATGATATATTTAAGGTATGAGGAAGAGAATGCAGCAGTCAGGTAACTTGCAAATAATTTGGTATGGCTTCATGTCCGTGGGTGAGTGTTGGGTGAGGGTGAGAAGCAGTCACCAAGACACATGCAGGACATGGTAAGAAGTTTGAGTTTTATCCTAACGACCACTGCAAAATTTTAATAAGGCAAGGGAGAAGAAATGAGTGTTGTTACAAAACTATAGGAAAGGCAACAAGAAGACAGGATTGAAAGTTCAGTAAGCCAGTGGAAGGATACTCATCAGGAGGGTTTTGAAGTAATAAAGACAAAAAAGGATAGTGTCTTGCACTAAGATCACAACAGTGCAGAGAAGAAAAGGGATGGGTTTGTTGCAATAAGAGGAGACCAGAGGTCGAAGGAAAACTAGGAAAGGATATTAATGAGGCAAGGGATATGGCTAGAGTTTAAAAGAGAAAAAAAAAAAGTAGTAAAATATTTCTGGGTCAAAAAGTTAAGAGTGGGATGACTAAAACCTGCGCCTTGAATTGGGGATGTCCCAGTTTAGTGGGATGCTAAGGAAAGTTGCAGTGAACTGAAACACTGATGGGAAGTGAGCAAGTGAGATTTTCAAAACCATAATAATGAAGATGAAGAAAAAGATTATACAATAGCAGAACAGGGGCTTGAGGTGACCTGATAACATTTTTTTTTTTTTTTAAGATGAAAGGAATTATTCCATGTAAATAGGCAAAGGGAAAAGAGGCAATGTACTGGGAGAGGTTAAAGAAAAATAAGCCAAATAAATAGCAACAATCAAGAGGTAAGACTTGATTTTAAGCACCTTCCCAATTTACACACTTCCTATTGCTCCTCTCCTTACTGTGCTATCAACCGCAGCCTTATAGTTAACAAAGAAATGTTCTGAGCCTTTTCAGTGCTATTAAGAAAAACTATTGCTTCCCATTCTTTATCCACAGCACCAACTCTGGGTTCAGAAAGGAAATGTTTGTGATAAGACTTCTAACTTGAATGTGTTTTCTTGTCTTTCTTTCTTTCCTTTCTTAAAAACAGTCTCCTTCTGCACTCCAGAATGAGGAAAAATGGTTCACTGAAACTGAACCTATGGTCAGCCCCCTGTTCCTAAGGTAACTGATAAGATGTTAACATAAGGGGCGCCTGGGCGGCTCAATTGGTTAAGTGTCTGCCTTCGGCTCAGGTCATGATCCCAGGGTCCTGGGATTGAGCCCGGTCGGCGGGAAGCCTGCTTCTCCCTCTCCCACTCCCCCTGCTTGTGTTCCCTCTCTCGCTGTGTCTCTCTCCGTCAAATAAATAAATAAAATCTTTTTTTTTTTTTTAAAGATTTATTTATTTGACAGAGAGAGACACAAGCAGGGGGAGGGGAGAGGGAGAAGCAGGCTCCCCGCGGAGCAGGGAGCCCGACGTGGGGCTCGATCCCAGGACCCTGAGATCATGACCTGAGCCGAAGGCAGACGCTTAACGACTGAGCCACCCAGGCGCCCCAATAAATAAAATCTTTTAAAAAAAAAGATGTTAACATAATATGTGAAGGTGGTATTACTGGCATAAAGCCATATTTTAACAGTAGAATCATCCACCTTTAATTTAGTAGCAGAGCAGGTCACAAGGATCCTTTCTCCTAACAGTCACTATGGCAAAGGCAAATGTAGATAACACTGGGGAGCTGGATCTACATATGGTGCAGGATTCGATTTTTCTTTAATTTCTTTATGGGAAATGTAATTTGATAGCAACTGGCGCGAGGAAGGTGCAGATGGGAAGTGTCAGGCAGATCTTATTACCTGCGAAGACCAAGTCCAGCTTGCCTTCGACAGCTGTAATTGGCCTCCTCTGCCTCTTTGTAGCTGGGCTAAGAACATTAACTCAGAGTCCTTGGTGTTTCTGCAAGAAGGATGGAATGGTTTATTTTTCACTTACTCCTTGTGACAGGGAACTCTAAGAGGATGAGCTGGCCTGAGTTCAAGAGAGACAGCAATTCTGGATGAAAGCCTCACCTCCCAGGAGAACAAACAGCCATAAAGGTGCGCATAATTCAAAAATCATTTTGTAGTTATATCAAATGTTTGGCAGGAGTCAAATGATAAAATTCTTTTAATTGGTCAGTTAAATGTCCACACCAGCTGCAATTATTTCAAATGGTTCCATGAATATAGAGCAACTCTGTGAACACATGGCACTCCCAAAGCTTGCTTTCCCCCAAAGCTCTCTCTCCTGGCATGGGGACTTAATTAAAATTGAATGTGCTGGCCCGTTCATTGCGCTGAGGCTTGTGGCCAGTCCTTGCTATCAGATCCAAGAGTTCTGACAGCTTTTCACTGATGATGCTGGATGCTCAAATAAGGTCTGCACAAGTAAAAATGGTTTAGATTATTTTTCCCCCTCCACTCACCTTTCTAAGTAAAGCCCTGAAAGAGTCATTTTTATGCAAATATAAAAGGTTGAGTTTCATTTTCAGGCTCCTTCCTCCAGCCAGATTCTAAGGAAGAAGACATGAAAAGCAGTGGTTCACGAAAGGGAGATTTTTCTCTTTCCATTTGTGTCTAGTTGGAGAGAATCTCTCTCTGATAGCTCTTGACAGGACACAAAATTCGGCATTTAAATGCCAAGATTTAATGCATCTTTCCATGGGGAAACATTTGTGTTCTTACATCAGAGACTTTACTACAACTTTTTCTCTCCCAAAGTTAAAACCTGTCATTGCCCAGAGTCTTTCCTGTAATTGTATATATACACTTTAAAGTACAAAACCTCACCACCAACTGATGATTTGCTTATTTTAATTTTCTGGAATCAGTTTAAGGTTTAATTCCATTAATATCCACTTAATATTTAATGAAGGACTCAGTAGGGTACATGGCACTTTTATAAACCTCCCATCCCAGTGAATACACACATCACAGGAAAATAGATCCCAGCAGAAGACACAAAACAGAATTGTCATTTATCTAAATAAGGCCTTCTTCCATCAGGATGCACTCATCTAGTAATCCAGCGCCAGTAACAGGTCTGGAAGTAAAAGGTTTAGGCCTGTGAAAGAAAAAGAAGCCTACAATGACAAATCCTTTGGTAACTGAGATCAGCATTCAGTTTGGTTCACTTCAATTAAATAAAGTTATTCAAGATCTATTACACTCTAGGTGGGAAGTGTGCTAGGAGCAGTGGATATAAATGTTAGCAGGTATGTTCAATTGAGACAGGTGTCAAACACACCTCTATGAAAGGCTAATTAACCTATTAGAAACCCAACTTTGTACTAAGTATTAGCCAGCCAACAACCTTCCAAAGCTTTAGAATTATGAGGTCCAAGCAAAGAATACTGCACATGTAACAACTTAAAATTCTTTTGTACAGCTGCTGTAAAATTCCTATCTGAAGAGCTGCTAAAGACAGATGGGAACATACACTGAGAGTCATAGGGACATCAGTATTCACAGCTACACTCTAGGCATAAGAGCAAGAATATTCTAGAAATGAATTCCCCAAGGGCATGGGTCATGGGCAAGCGCATGTCCATTTATCTATAGTATTTCTAAATTCTAATACATAATAGGAACTCAAAACATAAATGGTGAATAAATGAATGTTTAAAAAATAATTGGATAAATTTGTAGATTTTACAATAGAAGTGCATTGTAAGTTCCTGAAATCAGATAATCCTTTTTTTCCCTCCTTTCTAATCCCTATACTTACTTTAGCAAGTTACTTAACCTCTCTAAAGCATCAGTTTTCCCTTTTGTAACTAGGAATAAAACCATACCAACTCCATAGTGTTATGAGGACTAATGAGAGAATGTGAGTTAAGTGCCCAGCACGTATAGACTGAATTAGTGTTAATTATTGTTGATGTTGGTCACTCTTATTAACCATGGCTGCACCATGTTGCCATCTGGAGAATGTTTTAAAAATGCCTACATTTCACCTCCAGATTGGATTTAATTACTTTAGAGTGAGGCACAAGACTCTCTCGCTTTTAAAAGCTTCCCAGGTGATCCAGGTGATATAATGTGAAGTCAGGGTAGAAAATCACAGTTGTAGGAGAAATACACATCACACTTACACTCACACCCCATATATTTTCTTCTTAAAAAAATCAACCAATCATTAAAGCCAGACAACTGTTTTATGAGTTAATTTTTACTTGTACGTCCCTTCATTCTCCATGTACTTCTGCATTGGGTACAATTAGGTATCTTTTTCTCTCACAAATTTGTTCACTTCTTGTTCAAGTTTTTTGTTCACTGTAACTAGACTATAGAAATCACTATTCAATCTCTGGTAGTTTATTTTTCTCTAAAAATCAATTTTGAGTAAGAACTGAATACTCCTGTCTCTGTATTATGGAATCAGAGAAGAATCATAGTTCAACAATTTAACATTTGATGACTCATGTTCCTAAAGACTGGATCTTTTCAATTTTTTCATTTTTCTATCAGACTAGAGATATATTATATTCTCTTTTTAGTAAGGCAATTTCCTTGTCTAACTTGTAGACCATCTATTATAATGCTTGAATTTCTGTGACACTGAAAACCATGATCTGAGTGTGCAGTGTTATTTTATTATACTGCGCATGCCTGACTATGGCAGACCTTTCATTGTATGCCATAACCACAGCTATTTCTAAATTACCATCTTTTGAACATTAAACTTAAATGCACAAGTGGAACTTACTTTGTAAAGGAAATGCTCAGTGATTTGTTTTATGAAGAAGATAGTTATCTACAAATTTATTTTTTGTAATTTCTACATTATATATTCGCTTCAACATAATTATATCTATTTATGAGAGTTAAAAATAAATATACTAAGGGGCTCTTGGCTGGCTCAGTTGGTGGAGCATGTGACTCTTGATCTCAGGGTCATAAGTTTGAGCCCCGCATTGGGCAGAGAGATTGCTTAAAAAATAAAATCTTCAAAAAAATATACTGAGATGTGCATCACTTCAGTATTTGCATAGAAATATGAAATTTGTTTTCATTATACTAACCATTTCCTGGACTTTCAAAAATAACTTTACTCATTTATCAGATTGTTTTATGTCTATCTACATAAATGTTCCTTCTTGGCTCTGAATCCTCTCTTCTGAAACATTAGCCCCCTGCTTAGCAATGTCTTTTTCCCACAGGTGTCTTCTCTATATTTTTGCATAAAGCAAGTATTTTGGCCTAAGCCTGCTACTGTAAAGTGGTTACTAGGTGACACTTCCTGTTTTTCTCTCAGGCCATTTATTGCCCTCTCTAAAAGGGTGATAAATTCTTTTCTTAGATACTGAATTGGTTAGAATCTCTTGGCACCTGGCAGTGTCTCCTCAGTTCTGAGTCCTGGCCAAAACCCACTCACTCATTTTTCTTGCCTACAAGCAATGTGTTACATAGATAGATTTTGCTTATGTGATCAGGACATGTATGCTGTTTCATTAACACATACATACATGCATATACATGCATGTACTTGTGCACATTCACACACAAACATACACACTATATCCAGGAATGATCATATAATTATAAGGCTGAGTTTTTATTTATTCTACAATTTCTCGTCTGCTATGTTAGCTACATATATTGGATTTGGTACAGTTCTGAGTTTTATATGTTTGCTTGCTTATTAAACCTGTCTTGCATAGTGCTAAGAATAAGATAGGCTCTCATGTACTGGTTGGATGGAACCAAACTAACTAATTATATGTGCCTGTAAATAAGGGAACTAGATCTGCAAACATTAAGAACACTTATATATTCTTCCTAATCAGTGTTAATATGGCAGTGATAAAGTCATTGCTAGAAACTTAACAGGAGATGGTGTGGCCTTGGAATTCAGGAGTGAGATCTGGCAGTCCATTTCAGGTAATCCATCGTCAGTTCAGTTTATCTTTGAGGGCCTGTCTTCAGTGCAAGGCTGATGATCCACAAGGATCTTGTGAGCTTCATATTTCCTTCTTAATAATAGCTATTTGTAACACTTACTATATGCCCAGTATTGTGCCAAGAGCTTTGCATAAATTATCTTTAATCCTCTTATGAAACCAGAAAGGAATGTGTTATAATTCTAGTTTTTCAACTGAGGCCAAGTCCTGTATCTTGTAAAACCCAAGGCAATGTTCTTTCACTCTTTCACACCTCTTTGGGGGTGTTTTCAGGAACATACTGAATTCACTTAGTGACGATGGATTTCAGTGGGCATTAAAAACAGAAAGAATTGCCCCATCATTTATTCTGATGTATAGAAATAAGTCTGGCATCGGAATCAGAACTCCTAGTTTCAACAATTTCTTACTCTACCAATTTATGTTTCTGTTTTCTTTATTTATGAAATGGGGATAATTAGTCCTATTTTCCTCCCTCTTTCTGCCACAAGACTCTTTTTTGAGAACCAGATGTAATAGAACATATAAGGAAAACTGATAAAAAATAAAGAAGTTGCTATAAGAGTAGAGCTTTAATGTTTTCACTATAACAACACCAACAACAAATGGTATTTATGTGAAGTGAAGAATGTGTTAATTAATCTTATCACGGTAAACACTTTACAACATATATGTCTTTCAAATTATTACATTGCATGCCTTAAACTTACATAATGCTATATGTTAATTACATCTAAATAAAGCTAGAAAAATATAAAGAACTAATTTACTACTTAATGTATACATGCACGTAGACTCAATTCTGTTACAGAAATATAGTATATGTGAAGAACTCAAATGGGATATCTATGTTATATAGACACATACATACAATGGTGACAAATGTAGAAGACTGAACTGAGAAATTCCTCAAATAGGAAAAACAGACCACAGAAGTCAACACTGGTATTCCATGAGATTCATTCATTTAAAGCATGATGAATTTGAAAAATGTGAACAGCAAGAGCCAAAGTGATAGTCAGTGGTATTTTCTTAAATACATATTTTCCAGAGGATATAATGAAATTTCTAGAAATTGAAAAATGCCAATCCACATATCTCTATCCTAATGTGAAGAATAATATAGAACAGCTAGTAAAGAAGACCAGAGCCTTAAGCTAAAAGCAATGATTTTAGTCTTGAGGCTTTTAGCTTAAGAATGACTTAAGCCACAAAGGGAGGTCATATCTATTTGATTTAAAAAAATTATGTATTATTGTATATTGTATGTAACATTGTATATTTTCAAATATTGGGAGCTTGATTTCCTTTATCTACAGAGTGAAGTCATATAAAATTAAAAAGTTTTTGAAAAGTTTACCTTTGAAAGTTAAAAATCACTTAAAGAAAGCATTCTAAAGTTATACTTCAAAAAGTAGATCTTTAATATCTTATTATTTAAATATTTTCTTCAAAAAAGGCATATTGATTAATCATTGAAAATTTCATTCCTTGTTTTTTAGGGCTTTCTGTACAATTTATTGAAAGAGCTATACCTGAGACATGAAAAATGCTTCTGCTAGGGGTCTTTGAAAAAAATCTGAGAACATGTGATTTTTTTATGCTATGGGAAATGACTCAACTGGTCGGTCATCCATCCAGTTTTGCTGCCTTTTCTATACTCTTGCCACCAGGTGGCAGTGAGACAACACATAAGGTTACCATGTAATTTCTCACATTTTAGTATGAAATGGAAAAAAAAAAGTACTGAAGATACCACTGAATTAATCATCAAGAACCAAGTTGTTAATATAAGGATGCTCAGAAAACATAGAAAATGTCAATAGGTTATACATACAATGACATACGCAGAAATGCATGGATGAACACATGGAGAAGTATGACATGTCCTATTTAGACAGTAGAATCATTGTCAATAAACACAATTTGCAATGATTATATATACAATGCACAAAAGGATACTTTTGAAGTTAAGAGGAAATAGAAATTTTCAGAAATTCATGGCTATCAAAACTATTGCAATAGTACTCATAACTAAAAAGAGCCTTGAAGATCAAAGATCATCTTATAAAGGTTGCCAGATGTCAAAGAAGAGATGTAGATGTCCATGCTATTTATTGCCTGTGGACACTTCTGAGAATTAAAGTGGCACTAATAGCATATCATGACTGTGACCAAGATTACCTTGAGTACACTAGAACAACAATCTACAGATACAGGTACTACGATAAGGTTTATTAATTGCCAATTGATGCTTCTATGGATACAGAAAAAAATAAGAATAATATGTGAAAGATTTCAACTGCATAATCCTTCCAGCCACGGAACATTCATAGAAGAATTTGCTTCTAGTGGAATATGTTTCCTCTACCTTTCCCTATAAACTGTCTCTCTCTTTTCATAATTCAGCTCAATCACTAATCTTTTTTAAAAGGAAGATTTTCCTGCTTTCTTAGATTAAGTCATATCTCCCCATTATAAGTCTTCCTCATAGCACTGCACTTCTTCAATCTAATTATTTTAGTGAACTTTTAATTAATATCTGTATCTATCACTTTAATCTTCATGTGGTAGAAAATATGTCTAGTTTTGATTAGTGCTTATTTCCTATGTGTATCATCACTACACATACATATACATGCATATGTATTTAATAAGCGAGCGTACATTCCAATCACTGGGAATACAAATTATAATATTATGATTTTTTGCAACAAACAAGGTTAACAAATAGTAACTTGTCTTCCTAGTTCAAAGAGAAAAACTGTCATTTCCCCTCAATTTCTACGTGATAGAATTTTACAAAATTCCTTTGTAAAGGTAAAAATATCATTTTGAAAGAAAACCAGATCTGTCTTTAGAAGTAAACTCTTCTCCATAATTTCTATAGGAAAGCACTTGGCTTCATTGTATGCAGAGAAATTCACACCATGCGCAGCAGCTGTCTCATTGCCATGTAGTCTTAACTTTAAGATAGATTCCTAACCCATAGTTTAAGAATAGATTTGGGTGCTTTGCTGCTCACTCTGAAATATTAAGAAGAGTATGTGTATGTGTACATGTGTATGTGTGTATACATACTTTTACTAAAAGAGTGTGTAATACTCAGTAAATTATTAAATAACTATGCTATAGAAGCATATATTAGAATTATAATTAGAAGAGAAAATGTTACTACAACCCCACATTTAATTCAAACACCCCAAAGCGACACTGCAGTTTTTGTGCACAGTATATGTCTGTACAGCTCAATCTATTGTGATGTTATCCTTTAAAGTATCTATCTGATGAAAGACTGGAGACAACACAGGCAAAATAATACATTTCTTCAAATATCAAGGTAATATGAGGTATTTTATGGCCATCATAAAGCTTTTACAGTTTGTCAAAGTTCAACTGTGAAAGGAATCACCTTAGTTTTAGAACCCAAAGTAAAAACTAATTTATTCAGACTATAATAATGTTGAAACTTTGTTAATTTGATTAAAAACTCAGATTATCAGCAACCTTTTTCTTCAAATGTAGTTAAAAAGCATGATCTGTAATAATAAAGGATGTAAACAAACACGAGTCCATCAAGAGAAGACTGGTTGCGTGTACTGTGATATATTGAAAATAGAGTATTATGCAACTATTAAGTGGAATGAGAAATAACTCTACATACTACTATGGAGTAATCTCCAAGATACTTTAAATGACAGAAGCAAGGAAGAAAAAAAACTATGTCTAGTGTGCTGTCATCTATTTAAGAATGGGGGGGTTGCAAAATATATATATGCATTTGCTTGTATTAAAAAACAAACAAACAAAAAAAATATTTTAAAATATTTACGAAAGAGAAAGGAAGAAAATGAGATTGAAGAAACACGGATATAAGTTATAGGTCTCTGAATATACTATATTTGACTTTGAAAAATAAATATTTTACACAATTATAAATCCAAATTAATTATATTAAGGCAAACTTTAAAAACTGAAAACAAAATATGAAGCAAATAAACCTGTGTTTTGAGTTGGTGACATAAGTGAACAAAGAGGATTTATTCTATGAAATGTTAATATACAGTAATTTGATTATATGACTTTAGTAAAATGTATCCTGAGGACAAAAGCACTGCACAGAAAGTTCAAACTAATTTTATTTATCATATTTCATGGTAATACAGTTATTGTTACTTTAAACTAGTATGTGCATATAGCAGAAAGTGAATTTCAGTATGACAGAAAATGGGTAAAAATGAAAAATGTCCTGAAATTTAATTGGAAGTATCAGTATGTACTTACACTATATATTATTTTAAAGAAAAAAGAAAGGCAAATTATTTCCTATCTCCATCTACTGGATGGCCTAGAAAAGTGATAAACCCAATATTAATGAGCATGTCTAATGTCCAGATTGTGGTCTCTAGATACCAGTTACCACTGAACTAATCAGATCTCCTTTTATAAGTGGATAAAGGTAGGTCTGAGACAGGAAATGTTAAGATAGGCCTGGAATATCTCACCATAACAAAAAACAAGGTAGTCATCAAAAACTTGTAAGGTCATGTAAAAAGATTCAGCTATCAACTTGAGAAGGTTCCCTTGAGAATGGTTCCCATTGACCAGATATGGGACAATTTGTGCATCAGTAAGTGTAATATATACAGGATAATAAAGAAGAAAGAAAGAAAAGAAAGAAAGAAGAAAGAAAGAAAGAAAGAAAGAAAGAAAGAAAGAAAGAAAGAAAGAAAGAAAGGAAGGAAGGAAGGAAGGAAGGAAGGAAGGAAGAAAGAAAGAAAGAAAGAAAGAAAGAAAGAAAGAAAGAAAGAAAGAAAGAAAAAGGAAGGAAGGAAGGAAGGAAGAAAGAAAGAAGAAAGGAAAGGAAAGGAAAGAAAGAAAAAGAAAGAAAGAAAAGAAGAAAGAAAGAAAGAGGAAGGAAGGAAGAAGGAAGGAAAGAGAAGAAAGGAAGGGAGGAAGGAAGGAAAGAAAAGAAAGGAGAGGAAAGGAGAGCAGAGGAGAGGAGAGGAGGAAAGGAAAAAGAAAGGAAAGGAAAGGGAAAAGGAAGGGAAAGAAAAGAAAAAAGAAAAGAAAATCCTCTCACTGGTCAACATCTGAGGGAATAAAGGTAAATATTAATCAAAGGATTAGAATAACAAAGCAAGGTAATTATAGTCAATAGTTTTGTACAACACAAAGCAAAAGACAAAAAGCAGATAAAAAGAAAAAGGAGCAATATGGTAGACTTAAACATAATAGTATCAATAATTACATTAAATGTAAGTGGACCATGCACTCTAAATAAAAGGTAGAGATTATCAAACTGGGGAGAAAAAAGGAAGAACGAAACTATGTACAATCTATAAGAGAGGCATTTAACATATATTTTAGAGAATCACATGGCTATCTTCACCCTTTTTCACATCATCTTCCCTCTCTGAGTGCTTGTCTTCATATGGCCATCTCCTTATAAGGATTTTTAATTGATCATAAGTAGCTTTTGAATTTTTTCAAATGCTTTTTTTTTTGCATCTATTGATATCTTCATATGGTTTTTATCTTTTATTTTATTATGCAGAATATTGCATTAATTGGTTTTCACATAACCAACCTTTCAGTCCTGATATGCCACTGGGCACAGTGTATAATCCTTTTTATATGTTTTATATATCACTGGATTCAATTTGCTAGTAATTTGCTGAGAATTCTTACATCTCTATTTACAAGAGATATTGATTTTCTCATGATGTCTTTGTCTGGTTTTAAAATCAGGGTAATATTGACCTGATATACTGGCCCACATAGAGGGATTTCTGGAATCAGGGAAATACTCTCCTTAGAGAAAGTAAGTGTTTTCTCTTCTATGTTTTGGATCTCCAGTCAGTTGTGATATTTTGTCTCTAGATTTGTCCAATTTGTTATCTAATTGATTAGCATGGTTTTATATGTAATATTCCTTTATAACCCTTTTTATTTCTGCAATATCAGTAATAACATCACCTCTTTCATTCCCGGTTTTAGTTTTTGAGTCTTTTTTTTTTTTTTTAAGATTTTATTTATTTATTTGACAGAGAGAGAGACAGCGAGAGAGGGAACACAAGCAGGGGGAGTGGGAGAGGGAGAAGCAGGCATCCCGCGGAGCAGGGAGCCCGATGCGGGGCTCAATCCCAGGACCCTGGGATCATGACCTGAGCCAAAGGCAGATGCTTAACGACTGAACCAACCAGGCGCCCCAGTTTTTGAGTCTTCTTTATTTTTTCTTAGTCTAACTAAAATATCTTTAGCATATCTTTGTCATTTTGATGATTTTTCCAAAGAACCCACTTTTGGTTTTGTTGAATTTCTCTGCCATTTTTCTCTCCTCTTCATTAATTTCCACTCTGATCTTTATTATTTTCTTTTTCTTCTGCTTGTTTCCAGTTAGTCTGCTTTCTCTCTCTCTTTTTAAAATAGTTGTAAGGAGAGGTATTTGGCTACTACTTGAAATTTTTCTTCTTTTTTAAATATAAGCTTTTACAGCTATAAATCACCCTTTACAAAATGCTCAAAATGTTTTAGCTACATCTCATATGTTCGCTATGTTGTGTTTAAATTTTTATTCATTTTAAATTATTTTATAATCTCCCATCGATTTCTTCTTAGATCCACTGTTTATTTAGGTGTGTGTTGTTTAATTTCCACATATTTGCAAATTTCCCAAAATTTTTCTCTGTTATTGAGTTCTAATTTTATTCCACTGTGGTCAGAGTACATACTTGGTAAGATTTCAATTCTTTTATATTTATTGAGGTTTCTTTTGTCATGTAGCATATAATGTATTCCAAAGTACCATTTATGTGTACTTGAGAAGAATGTACATTTTGCTATTGTTAAGTGAATTGTTCTGTAGATATGTGTTAGGTCTTGTTGGCTTATAATGTTCTTAAAGTCTTCTATTTCCCTGTTTATCTTTTGCTTAGTTGTTCTATCCATTTTTGAAGATGGAGTCTTGAAATTTCCAACTATTATTATTAATTATCCATTTTCCCTCATAAGTTTATCTTTTTTTTTTTTTTTTTTGCTTTATTATATTTGGGGCTCAGTTGTGAGATACATATATGTTTATAATTGTTAGGTATTCCTAATGAATTGACTTTCTTATCTTTTTTTAAAAAAGATTTTATTTATCTGATGGAGAGATACACAGCTAGAGAGGGAACACAAGCAGAGGGAGTGGGGGAGGGAGAAGCAGGCTTCCCGCTGAGCAGGGAGTCTGATGCGGGGCTCTATCCCAGGACCCTGGGATCATGACCTAAGCTGAAGGCAGACGCTTAAAGACTGAGCCACCCCGGTGCCCCTTGACCTTTTTACCTTTATCTTCTTTATTTCTAGTAACATCTTTTTGTTTTGTTTTTTCTTAAAATCTATTTTGTCAAAAAAAAGGAAGAAAAAAAAAATCTATTTTGTCTGATATTAGAATAGCCACTTCAAACTACCTTACGGTTGCCTTTTGAATGATAAAACTTTTTGCATCTTTTTACTTTTCACCTATTTGTATCTTTGACTCTAAAATGTTTCTTGTAGACATCATAAAGTAGAATATTGTTTTTTAATTTAGTCTGTTGATCTCTACATTTTGATTGTATTGTTTAATCATTTTACATTTACTATTATTGTTCATATATTTGGATTTATGTCTGTCATTTTACTTCTTTATGTGTTTCATGTCTGTTCCTCTGTTCTTCCTTTCCTGCTTTCTTTTGTATTATGTAAATTTCTAGTGTAACATTTTAATTCCTTTACTTATTTTTTCATTATATTTAAAAACTTATTTTCTTAGGGCTTATCATATATCCTTTAGGGAAGTTCAGATAGAAAAAGAGACCAAGTATATATTTTACAGTGTGATAGTTTACATTTTTATTTAACATTTTGATTTACTTAATTAGCTTGTTCCTGTGGATTCAAGTCACCATCTGATGTTATTTTCTTACTCTAGTACAGCTTGCTCCCCACTTCCTCCTTTGTGCACATATTATTGAATGTATCACATTTCTATATATTACAGACACAACAATTCAATTACATACATATTATTTTATAAGATTGCTTTTTAAATTAGTTAGAAAAATTAAGGAAAAGAAATATACATTTTTACGGTGCAGTCATCCTAGGATGACAGATGACAATGATTTTATAGCAGGCTCTCTGAGTTTGTTTTTGTTTGTTTGTTTCTGATTTCTCTGTTAAATTGTCGGCTTCTGTTGGTATCATACCAGTTGTTAGGCTCCACTAATTGCTAGATGATTGTTCTCTTGTTTTCAATTATGCCTTGGGGCACAAACTGCTCCATAGTCTGATCCAATTAAACCCAGGCCCCTTTGCGGGGGCAGCTTTTAAGGCCCTTTAATGAAGTTTTCCTTACCCTGGAAGGGCTTTTTTTAACTCTTTTTTTCCAGCTTCTCTCTGGTAAACTAGCTACCCTACAGTTTAGCTCTTATGGAGCTGTTAGCCTCTTCATAATTGCTTACCACAAAAATCTTCATTGTTTTCAAGTGTGTCCTTAGACTTGGAACTTTTTCACTCTGTTTCAAATAAATTTGGTTTCTTTGGGGAGAGCTTTGGAGCACTCCACTGTTATGTCCTGCTTCCTCCACTGGGCAAAATCTCTGTAGTGAATGTGGGGACTGTGATCTGCTTCTCTAGGAGTAACACCCTTGGTTTATAAGCAGTATGCTGGGTTTGAGTGATAGTCTCTGGTTTTCTTGGCTTTCTCTTCCAACTTCCATCCTATGAGTAAGCCGGTGTAAGGGTGATTGGGTCAACAGTATCCTCAGCCTGGCATACCATCCTTTGAGTAGATGCTGACTGGAAGAAGGGAATCACCAACATTTTGATTATATTTACTAGGATGTTAGTCTTTGCAAATCAAGGCTAAAGGTGGGGAATGATAAATGCTAGAGGCATATCTCTCTCCTGGAGAGATACACTATCCCTTGCCCAGGAGTGAGAAGAGAGGGGTCCCTCCCCGTCCTTTACTTGGTCACACCCACACATAGTGGAGTATCTGTCACGCTAAGATGGGAATAGGAAAGGAGCAGGTTGTGGCTCAAGTTCCACAGACTCTCACTGTTCTCCCCAAGATTTAGTGGATTTTCTTGAATAAATGTGCTTTCACTTTCTGTATATCCTTAGGCCAATTTCCAGAAACTTTAAATGGTCAGCTTTTCAGAAAAATAATTTTTCTTATTATGATTGTTTAGCTGAGGATTGAGGCCATGGAGATCCACAACTGCCATTCCAGAGGTGGAATCATCTTTTTTCTGGGTTTTTCCTTTTAAATAATTTTCACTGATCTGTTTTACAGTTCATTGATGCTCTTTTTTTTTTCTCCTGTAGTATTCAATCTTCTGGTTGGTCCATCCATTGGATTTTTCTTCTCCCACATTGTAGTTTTTAGTTGTAGAATTTCCTTTTATATGTGTATATATTATATAACATTATTATAATAATACATTATATATGTTGATATATATATATATATATATATATCATAGTATATCTGCTAAGAGTACTCATCTTTTCACTTTATCTAGTTTTTCCCTTTAGGTCATTGAACTTTTTTAAAATAGCTGTTATCAAGTTCTTACCTGAATTCTAACATATGAGTCAGCTCTTAATCTCTATTGATTTTTTTTTCTTGATTATTTGGCACACTTTCTGGTTCTTTCACATGTCTAGTAATTTTTTAATTCAATGCTAGAGATTAAAGGTGCTACATTGTAGGTAATTTTTTTAATTCAGTTCTAGAAATTAAAGGTGATACCTTGTAGGTAATTTAAATACTGTTGTCTTCCTAGAAAAGGTGTGGTGTTTTGTTCTGGCATATGGATACTTTATGAGATGCTCTTGAATCTGCCAGGTTTCCTTTTGTTTATCTGTTTGTTTTGTTTTGCTTTATTTTGTTTTAGGGCTATTTCAGTTTTGCCTTTAGTGCTAGGGTGTCATCTTTACTTTAGGGTGGAGCCCCTAATCTTAAAATCTAGTCTTTCTGTGGTCTCTGGACTGAATGCCCAAGGTACTCAGTGAGGTCGCTCTACTTTAGATGAGCCAGAATTTCAGCAGCCTTAGCCTTGGATGATTTCTGATAGTTCCATTCAGGTTTCAGTTGCACAGTATCTATTCTCTGATAAACCAGTGAGTTTTGGCCTGCTCGTGCACAGCCAAGGACCACAGAAAAACCCTAAACAGGTTTCTGCACCCATCTCTGCTGCTCCCTATTTCCATTGCCCTGTTGCAAATCCCAGACATTTTAGAGAGTCCAAACTCAGATCTCTTGACTCCTCAACTTACTAGGATCTCTATTCTTTCTTTGAGCTCATCTTCCCAGTGCAGTGATCCAGAAAATTCTCTCAGGCAGGAAGTGAGAGAAACATGGAGCTCACTTTGTATGGTTCTTCTCGCTGAAGAATCACAGTACTGTACGGCTTGATATGCAATGCCTCAAACAACAGACTCCTACATTTTGTCCAGTTTTGTACTGTTTATGAAAAGAGGGTAAGTCTGGTACCAATTACTCCATTACAGTAAGAAGCAGAAGTCTCAGCAATTAGATTTTTTTTAAAAAAAATTTATGTTCGAGTTCTTAAAATGCCTGTATATAATAAACACTAACTCACAGTTTTTGAATAAATGTCCTCTATTTTTATTACTTTTTATACTAGAGAAATAAGCCTAGGAAACAAACTGGGTGAGGTTTAAAATTAGAACAAATCCCAAATGGTAGCTCTGTGAGTTTAGAAAAATGTATTAGGCCCTCTAAGTTTTACTTTCTTTTTCAGAAAAAATGAAATAACAGTACTTTCCTTAAAGTGATGCTATAATACTTGAGGATATGTGTGTGTGTGTGTGTGTGCTTGTAAATATGTAAAATCTGTTACATAAATGGTAGAATTTTAGGCATTTATAAAGGAGATATCAGGGAAGAAAAATATTTGGTGTAGGGGTTAAGAATGTGATATATGAAGAATTTCAAGCCTGCGTTTGAGCATAGCTCCACCCTTGCTAGCTCTGTGACCTCAAGTTACTTAACTTCCCTGAAAGTCAGGGTTGCATAGAGCAAATTAGTTAAAGGTAGTATGTACCTCAGATAAGGAGCAGGTGTGAAGCATTTATTTCAGTGCTTTAATTTTTATTATAATTATCATTTATAATTCCTCTCAGAGAGCATAAATTTAAAATCAGTCTTGCCAGTTAAGTGTCACTTGAATAAGTGTTCTAAAGTTTCACCAAGGTGCTGGAGAAAGTGATAGAAGAGATTCCCACATTCCTTGAAGAATAAATATGAAATCCAAATATTCCCAGACTACTTTTGGTCAATTTATGATTAAGATTCCATCTTCCTATCGATATCATCAATAGTCAGTGGGGACTATGTTTTCCTCTCCAGTTTCCTCCATATATATATATGATTTCTGATAGTTCCATTCAGGTTTCAGTATATATATATACTGAATATATATATATATATAAAATAACCTTGCCAACCAACCATTTCCTTAAAAGAATAACGAGTCATTCTTGATTTTTCTCTTCACTGACTTCTTGTCTCTAATGTACCCGTTCATGCTGCGGAACTTACCTCCAAATATATCTTAAATTCATCTATGCTTTTTGTATCTATTGCCATTTCCCAATACACCATAATCATATATAGATTATTGCTTTATTTCCCAGTGATCTTTGGCATTTCTGCTCTCGCCTCTTACAATCCATTTACCACACAACAGACTAATACATTTTTTTTTAAATTATATCATGTCATACTCTGATTTAAAGCCTTCTGGTGTCTGAATTTCATTTAGAACAAATCCAAGCTTTCTAACAGAGCCAATAAAGCCCTTGAATCCTGTCCCTGTCTACGTCCTTGATTTTGTCTCTCATCACTTAACTCTTTTCAGTTATACTCAACTTTTGTTTGTTCTCTGATTATCAAATATGGTAAACTCATTTCAACTATGAAACCTCTACATTTGCTGTTCCCTCTGCATGGAACACCCTTCTCTCAAATTTATCTTTATTTTTTACAAAGTGAGATGTTGTGATCTGAATGTTTGCATCCTCCCCAAATTCATATGTTGAAACCTAATCTTCAGTGGAATGGTATTAACAGGTAGGGTGTCAGAACCGCTTAGGTGATGAGGTGAAGCCCTCATGAATGGGATTAGACTCTCATAAAAGAGACCCCACAGAGCTCCCCAGCCCCTTCCATCATGTAAAGACATAGCAAGAAATCAGAAGTCTACAACCAAAAGGGGGCCTTCTCCCTACCATGATGGCACCCTGATCTTAGACTTCCAGGCTCCAGATTGTGAGAAATAAATTTCTGTTGTATATAAGCTACCTAGTCTATGATATTTTGCTATAGCAACCCAAACAAACTAAGAGACTAACTGTATTGGTTTTCTATCATTGCCATAACAAATGACCACAGACTTAGTGGCTTAAAACACCACAAACTTATTATCCTACAGCTCTGTTGGACAGAAGTCTGATATGTCTCATTGGAATAAAATAAAGATATCAGCAGGCTTGCTTCTTTCTGGAGGTTCTAGGGGAAAATCTATTTCCTGGTCATTTGTCTTGTTGACAAAATTTAATTCCTTGTAATTGTATAACCAAGGTCTCCACTTTCTTCAGCCTGTGAACCGAAGGCCATTCTCAGCTTCTAGGAGTTGCTGCATTTCTTGGTTCCTGACCCTCTTCCTCCATCTTCACTGTCAGCAATAACAGGTTCATTCCTTGTCATGTCTCATTTCTCTGACCCACTCTTCTGCCTTCCTCTTCTATTTTTAAGGACTCATATGATTAGGTTGGATCCATCCAAATATTCAGGATAATCTCCCTATCTCAAAGTCCTTATGTATAATCACATTTGCAAAGTCCCTTTTACCATGTATGGTAACATATTCACAGGTTTTGGAGATTGGGCCATGGACATTTTCAGGGCCATTATTTTGCCAACCATACTAGTTTATTCCCATCATTTGGATCTTAGCAAAATGTCACACCCATAAAAAAAATATTTTACCCACATCACCAGTCATTCTCTACTACATCCATGTAGTGTATTTCTTTCAAATGCTGTGTCATTCTCTGAAAGACCTTGTATCATTGGTTTGTTCATGTATTGTTATCTAACCCTACTAGAATGTAATCTTTATGAGGACAGAGGTGTTTTCTGCTTGCTCATATTCTTATCCCCAGCACCCAAAACAGTACTAGGCTCATGGAAGTTCTCAATAAATCATTTTTAGTTGAATGAATGAATGGATGGTTTTAATTATTTGTCGTTGTTCAAAACTCCATGATGGCTTTGGTGAAAACAATTCTATTAACTCTTGATGGGGTATACTATTAAATTTACTACCCAGTTATTTCTTATTCTATCCAAAGATATTTTAAATTCTTTTTACTTGGTACAACTGAGTATCTGTAGTAATTGATAGAATTTTGCATCTGCTTTTTTTTTTTTTTTTACTCCTACTGCCCCAACAGAACTGGGAAATTTTATATTTTCAATTTGCTTACAGTGATAGTAAGATATAATGCCTTTTTTACCAAACCACTTAAAACCAGTTCTCCTGGTCATAACTTCCTATTAAGTTTCTAAAATTATTTTAAGTTCTTGGATATAAAAGTCACTACATCCATGCAAAATATTACTTTTCACTTCTTTGCCTAGAAGTAGCCTCAGAATTGCTGTAACAGCTCATGTAAATGTAAAGGTATGTCAAATCTTTCTGGGAGTAATCAGTTCATATTTAGCATAAAGGTTGACAATTATTTTCCTTATTAATACCTTGAAAATGTGTTCTATCTCAGCATAAGAATAATTCTGTATCTTTTAACAATTCTGTGTCTTTCTGTATCTTTTAATTCTTTATCTTTAATTAAAGATAATTCTGTATCTTTAATAAAGCATCTTTTAAAATATGCTTTTTATGAAAATCAGGAAAAACTAGGGCTCCTGGAGGTAAAAGACCAGCTTATTTTTATATGGTAAGTTACTGGTAGAGCCAGAACCATGACCCAGGAATGCCAGTTCCAGCCCAGTGTTCATTCATTCCACTAGACTCCACTGTCTCAATGCAAATGGGAAGCCATACAATCAATTACAAAGCATTATTTATTAATAATTATTTAATATCAATAATTAATAATTTAAGAATGTACATAAAAAGAGTCCAGATTTAATTTGTAAAGTGGCATGGTAGGATGCATACCGAATGGTCTTTTGTTCTTAACATGCAATGACTTTGGTTTTCTAAATATCAGTCATTAAAAGAACAAAGCCCAGAAATTTCTAGGTTGAAATCAATCTTAAGACTAGTTAGCAACTTCAATTATAATTATAGGATCAACTCATCTCATGAATATAATTACTCTGGGCTATGTTATTCTGACATGATCTGCAAGCACTCATTGCTTCAGGTGAGGGCCACAGAGTAGGCTGGGATAGAGGGCCAGTTTGTCCACGCCTAGCCTTCGCTAGATGACTGCTGAGTTACTAAACAACAGTCAACACATTCACAAATACATACAAGCACAGCTGGGCCTCATTATTTGCATTTTGACCACCTTGTATTGAATAATCAAGGAAGCAAGTATGGTAATGGTAAAATGAGGAGTTTACTCAGTTCAACGTTGAAAGAATATCTGCATATGGCTTCAAGTTATATGAAGTGATATTTCATTGTTATTTTTCTTGTAATTTAAATACATACATATTTATGATCTATTATATGTTCTATTATGTATCTACTATTTTGAGTTTTAGGATTTCCTTTCCTAAAACAACTCAGCATGATTGATTACTCTCCTTTTTGAAATTCTATTCTCCTTTAATTTATTATAACTGTCCCTAATTTTTCTCCAAAATTCTGTTCACTCTTGCTCAGTTTCTTTTCTTGTCTCCTCTTGCTCATTAAAATGATGTTGACCTTAGATTATTGAGAGCCTACATGGTTTTCTCAGGCAAGCACAACTGATAGCATTGAAAATACTACCCATAAAATTGTGATTTCCCCAACCCACTTTCTTCCTACATAGCATGCCAATGGTCCAAATAGATATCTTAAAGCTACCTTGAACTCTCTGTTCTAGGTTGAATTATTTCCTCCCCACCTCACCCCCAAAGATATGTTGAAGTCCTACCTCCCAGTAGCTCAGAGTATGGTCTTATTTGGAAATAATTTTTTTAGATGTAATCAAGTTAAGATGAAGCCTTGGGATACATTCTAATCTAATCTGTTTGGTGTCTTTATAAGAAGGAGGAAATTTGGATAAAAACACAGGGGGGTAATGCCATGAGATGACAGGGGCAGAGACAGGAATGATGCAGCTGCAAGCCAAGGAATGCCAAGGATCAATGGCTACCACCAGATGCTAGGAAGAAGCAAGGAAAGATTTTAGCCAGAGTCTTACAGGGAGCCTTAATTTCAGACCTCTTGCTTCCAGAAATATGAGAGAATAAGCTTCTGTTGTCTTATGCCTCCCAGTTTGTGGTCATTTGTTAGGATAGCCTTAGGGAACTAATATACTCTCCTCTCCCATCCCACAGCTTTTCTTTCTTACATTTAATTGCTCACCAACTCTCATGAAGCTTGCGTTTATCTCATGGGGAAAAAAATCAAGAAACACGTTTCTGATGCTCCTATTAATTTCAAGTTAATGTTTTAAGCCATTAGATTTACGAATGACCACACAATGGCAAAATAAGTATTTTATACATAATCAAAGTACAAGGGGGGATATTGGACAGATTTTACATGTAGGATTAATAGTAAAACTCTTTATTGTTCATAAGCAATTCTTACTAATGTTTAAGCACATACAAGGGAGCAACTGTATTATGGTAATATTTTTAAATCATAAATCAAATAATTCATGCAAGTTGGATTAGGCATTTAATAGTCCACAAACAAGAGGCAAGAATTGCTAAATTCTTAAAGACAATTTTCAAACCAAATTCTGAAATTTTAATTGTGAGTAGATTATCTTAAGCCTTAAAAGCAGTATAGGTAGTTTATATGTTTTAATCTTGCTATTTGAAAAGTTCAATAATATACTAAGATAGTCAGGCTATCCATAGAAATAAGTAGATAGTTCTGGAAAAGTGAGAAAGATAAAAACTCAAACCCAGGTCCTAGCCTGTTGATAGTAAATGACATGAAAATGTGAAAATGTTTGGGAAAAAAATCAAGCAAACCTGGAAATGCTACTTTAAATCCCACTAGAATTCAGGCAATGCCTTAACTGACTCTTGTCTCGAGAGAACATTGATAAAGATTCTCTCCTTGACCCAGACTGAGTAGACTCATGCCACTTTGAACTTTTTTTCAACTAGGCCTTGACATTTAAATTCCTGTGTTCATCTCTGAATTGTCCAGTTTTAGCAAGAATCCTGCTAAGCCAGTTTAGCCAGAATCCCTCATCTTCCATATCTGATCACTTTTAATATCTAATCAGGTTCCTCATCTTCTACCATCCTCCAAGGTGATGTCTGATCACCCTCGTTTGCCTCCAGCAAGAATCCTATTAGGTCAGGTTAGCTAAAATCCCTCCTTACCCCTCATATTTCCACCTAGTAATTTTCCATCCACTGACCCCTTACCCTGCTCCTTGACTATAAATTCCCACTTTTCCTTGTTGTATTTGGAGTTGAGGCCAAGCCTCTCTTCCCCATTGCAAGGTCTCATTGCAGTGATTCCTATACCTATAACCATAGTCTCCTCTTTAATAAAGTCTTCCTTACTCTCTCTAACAAGTGTCATGAATATTTTCTTAACACCTTAAGGCAATGAAGTTGCCTTTATCATCAAATCTAAGATGGTGCTAGAAATATGTTGAATCAGAAGTATTTATTCTAATGACAAGCTCAAATCAGTGGCAGTGACTAGATAATTTATTTATCCAAAAGAACGTATTGATCTTATAGATATGACTGAAGTTAAAATTATAAACAAGACATATTAGGTCCCTACTCTCCTGAAAATTATATTCTATGGGAATCTAAGTTAAAAGACATGGGATGGTTAGGAAGAGCTTGGGTGAGAGAAAGAAAAGAAGATATAATGAAAAATTAAATTTAGATTGAGTAACTCATGTGTGTCTTGAGGGATTCAGCAACTAGAATCTGAGGAGTATGTTCCAGAAAACTAGGAAGGATGCTGATAGGAAGAAGGAAAGTCCTACAGGGAAATCTCATTCCTTCAAAATCATATCCCAAGCTCCGATTTGTGCCTTCCTTTTGCTAGTGGATAACTGTGAGACTAATGTAAACAATGAATTAAATATAAGACATGATCCCTATCCAGAAATGCTTCACTAAACACCACCAATAACAACAAAGTTAAAATTAATAATGTAAAATTTTCCTAAAAGCTAGATTTGGTAATTTATACATTTGGATCAGTTGGCCTCCTGCCCTTTCTTTTTCTTTTTCTTTTTTTTTTTTTATTATTCTCAGACTCATTCAAGTGAGTCTAATATTTGACTGTGGAATTCAAAAAGTCATAGAAATCACAGTAGTAATAGATTAGCATGTGGCACTGCCTATGAAAAGCCATCACTGCCATGCTACCATCAGCTGGTTGTATGTTTTGACTTGTTTTCCTAGTAGTGATCATGTATTGAACAGATGCACCCTTTCCCTGTCTTACAGACTTTTGAAGATAGGTGTGGGTCAGTGGAGGTAGGGGCAAACCAAGGATCAGTCAGCCTGCAAGCTAGTTGAGGAGTGGCAATTTTTTGACTATGGATCTTACATGCAACAGAACCTGGCTGTTTCATCAGAAACAAGGGGCTGAAACAGATTTTGTATCCACACATGAAATATATTTTGTTATGCCTGCTCAGTGATCAGAACATGGAACCCTAGTTATACTTTATAGGTTTGGAGATAATGTGTTGATCATGTCTCAAGGATCTATGTTAAATAGAGGTTGTGCATATTTATGCAACACTTGTTCCCTAAACTGAAAGAACTTTTTTAAACATTCAAAAAATTGAACGAAATATATTCAAGAAATGTATAGTTCAGTGTACTGTGAACGCCCTAGAAAGAAAGGAAAAAGAATTAACCAGTTATGTTAATAAGTGGTTGCGAATACTTGGTTTTCTATTCATCTTGCTTATCAATGGACTTATTTATCTAATTAAGTCAATGCAGTAAAATAACACTTTCAATTTGCAGCACAGTATTTATAAAGTTAGGATCTCAAATTGAGACAAATTAAAGCCCCCCAAAAGCAGGCTGATAACCTAGCAAATTTTCTCCAGTAACAGAATGCCATAATTCAAACATGTTCAGGTATTTATTATTGTGCATTTATGTTTGACCAAGATTTCTTGCTCTTTACTGGCAGTTTTCTATGGTTTCTTAGCTTGAATTGATAAAGAAAAATACAGAATAAAGACATCTTTCTGCTCCCCTTCCCCTATCTTGTCAAATATTCATTTGGGAATGAACATTGCTGGAAAAATAAGCAAGCATAGTCTGAAAATTTGAAATCATTCTATAAATCTTCTGACATCTTGCACTATTATTTTAGGAATTGCTTTTAATAGTTACGGGGTTAGTAGGAATATTTAGTTCTGACGCATGCCTTCTAAATTCAAAACCTGCTTGACTTGTTACTAAAATCCCTCTTGGACCATTTTTCCCTTTCTTTTTTAAGAAGAATGTTGATGGGAAGTAATGGGCCTGGAGAGAAGGATGAGAAATCTACAAATTTCAAGTTCTGAAAAATCTAAGTCTTCCAGTCATAAGGTCCTTATGATACCTTTAAGATATCCCAATGATAACTGAAAAACTCCTTGCCTAAATCCTGCCTCCTATTCCTGGATGCTTCTTCTGCATCCCTCTGGAATGGCTCTGTGATCTGTTTGCAGTTCTTTATAATTGTGCCTCCCAGTCTATGCCCGCATATGACTACATAACAGAACTGGCACTTCTTCATCTCCCTCTCTGCCAATTAATCTTGTTAGAGTAATTTTGAAAGACAGATCTTATAACAAAATTACATATCCCATATGCTTTTTCATATTTCCTATCAATTATACCTTAAAGCTATATCATTTAGGCATTTAAAGGTGCAAAAGAAATTTCGAAACAAAAAGAACATTTAATTCTAAGAATCTTAAAACTGATTTGAAATAAGATAAATGCTATTATGTTATGAAAATAATATGTAAATAAAAAGAGCTTCATGCAAACTTTTTATTCAGGTTAGGGTGGTTATCATACACTGTTGCATAAGATCAGGGCTAATCAACCTCTTTGATAAACCAGGCAGCTAACTGAAATATCCAAGATTGGACACATAAGACTCAATATACAGGTACATATAAACATAGTAAATGTGAACCTAAAAACAAATATAAAATACACTTTGGTAACCGAAATTCTTTTTAATATACTTGAGAAATTTGCTATTTAGGTTATTCCCAGGGTGAACAGTTCCATAAAAATAATAAACTTTAAAAAAATTGAATTACAATTTTAACCTATTAATAATGCATCAAGCAGATTATCCTTTAGTAAAAAACAAGTCTATTTTAAAATAATTCACTGTTGACACCAAACTCTTTTCATAGCTATCATGAGTACTACTAAATAAACCCAATTTATTTTAAAGTGCTTTTTCATGGGATTCCCTACAAACATTAGTAAAGACAAATGTGCTTGACTAGAAATACTTGCCTAAAGCTAAATTACAAGACACGCATTCTACCCCTTTCACCTTTTGTTGCTGTTACTGTCGATCATGGTGGTGGAGAGATTATATCACAGAAAACAAGTTGTCTTTATTGTAAGCCCAAGATGAAGAAAGTAATTTTTCCCTCAATTTAAAAATACTTGCACTTATCTTTGTAGTATAAGATTTTCAATAGGGCAAGTCTGATCTAAATCAGAAGAGACTAAAAAAATTGCTATTATATTTATAATATATAATGCATATTCACGTATAAGATATCTATAAGAACATCTATTAAGTTATCATTTCTTAAAATCCTAGAATTTCAGAACATCAAAGGACCTTAGAGCCACCTTGTATAATTCTCCACATACCTTAGATGAAACAGCAAAAGCCTACCATAAAGCAAGACATTGCCAGTATTTGAATCCAGAACTCCTGATTCTGGTCAATTACCCTCTCACAGCAGCACAAATTTGTGCCACATTTGAGTGACAAGTACTGGAGCTGGCATTCATTGAGTAGACCAGGCATATGACATGAATTACCATTTATCAATCGAGGTATTCATCTTATTTAAACTTATCCATATTTTTCAGGATAATTAACGTCAGCTTTCATAAAAAATAAAAGTGAATGAAGTATTCTTTCTGTAGTCTCTCTTACATCCATCTACTTCTTCCACTTTCACTTCTTAACCCAGGCTATTGAAATAATACCTTGATTATCTCCATGGTGTCTTTTTTTTTTTTTTTTAAAGATTTTATTTATTTATTTGACAGAGAGAGTTAGTGAGAGCAGGAACACAAGCGGGGGAGTGGGAGAGGGAGAAGCAGGCTTCCCGCCGAGCAGGAAGCCCGATGCGGGGCTCGATCCCAGGACCCTGGGATCATGACCTGAGCCGAAGGCAGACGCTTAACGACTGAGCCACCCAGGCGCCCCACTCTCTCCATGGTGTCTTAACTGAGATCCTGTTTACAGTGTCTCTTCATTTCAGACATCCTGTACACCACAACCAAGTTAATGTTCTAAAAACTTGGCACGTGTCAATACCCTCCTTTGGCATAAATAAATATTCTCCATTGCTTTCAGAATAAAGTGTAAATTCCTAAGTCTGGCATTCAAAGCCCTCTACCACCTAATGCAAACTTTTTCCAACTTCATTTCCTACTGTTCTCCAATTTGTATGTCATTGTATCTACCTCATTACTTCAATATCTCTTAAATATCTTTTGCTCATTTATTCATCCTTAAGATTTATTCATCTCTAAGATTTAGCTTCCCCTATCTGAAACATACCCCTCTTCATTGACCTAAATTTCATTCATTTTCATGGTTCATCTCAAGATTCTTGTCTCCTTGGATCTTTTTTCTCATCCTGCATGCAATTATTATAACCCTTTCTCAGGTGCCATTTTCACAAATTCCTCTCAGACATAACAGTACATCAGTATTGCTTTCAGTGCTTCTAAAATGCACATCCCCAGGTTCCAACCTAGCAATTCTGATTCTATAAATCCAAGGTAGGTTCCTAGAATCTTCATTTTTAACCAAAACTGCAGTTGATTCAGACTCTGGTGGACCTGTGACTGCACATTCAGAAATACCACATAACAGTTATCTGGTTGATTTATTTCAATCTTAATCACACTCATTTATAGTTTTTTCCATTTGCCTCTTTGATTGCCCCAGTAAGATTGTAAATTCACTGAGGAGTTAAGAGATAAATTAAGGCACATTAAAAATGGTGAGAGTTTATTTGAGCAAAATCTATTCAAATTGGGCAACATTGATCCAGAAATAGTTAGGAACACTTTGTGGACAAGAGCCAGGTCAAAGACTTACACAGATCTTCTCAACTTACGACGGGGTTACATCCTGATAAAACCATAGTAAGTTGAAAATATTGTAAGTCAAAAATGCATTTGATACACTTAACCTACTGAACATCAAACCTTAGCCCAGGCTCACATAAATGTGCTCACAACACATACATTAGCCTGCAGTTGGGCAAAATAATCTAAGACAAAACCTATTTTATAATAAAGTGTTGAATATCTCAGGTGATATTGAATTGAATACTGTACTGAAAGTGAAACACAGAATAGTCGAATGGGTACAAAACGGTTGTGACTATATCAGTTGTTCACCCTCATGATGGTGTGGCTGACTGGGAACTGCAGCAAGAAGATTGCATCCCATATCGTTAGCCTGGGAAAATATCAAAATTCAAAATTCAAAGTACGGTTTCTACCGAATGTGTATCAATTTCACAGCATCATAAAGTAAAAAAAAAAAAAGTAAGATAAATCATCAAAAGTCAGAGAATGTCTATAGAGAGAAAGTGTAGAAGCAAAGAAAGGAAATTATTTGACTGGCTATAACTTAAAACCGAGCTGGCTGTTTATGATTGGTTGTCCCTAGCATTTTGATTTAGTAACTTTGAGGCATGTCAGGGCTTAGAATTCAGTTTGCTATGGCATTAGAGACACATCAGTCTAATAGCCTCCCTGTTTAATTAAAAAGAGGATATGGTACTTAGCATATGAATAGAGCTAGTGTCCAATAAAGTATACTAAATTATCCATAGAACATACGCTCATTACTAAATTATCCGAAATTATCTTGTATATTTGTTGCTTATGGATTTAGTATCTGTCCCTTCCTATAAAAGTAATCTTCATGAAAACAGGACTTTATCTTATTCACATCTGAAACTCAACAAGTGCCTAAGTTTTTTCTCAATAAGTGACATTTTTAAAGAAATGGGTGAATAACAGATGAGTCTTTCTTGTTTAAATTATTTTCTTCTAGTAACATTTTGAAAATGGCAAGAATAGAAACTATTTACATTATTTTGCCACAATTTTTTTATTTCTATTCTCAGTTTGTAAGATGTCCCTTCAGCTATAATGGATTATATCATGTAATGGATGCTATGTCATCCAGATCACCCTTTTAAATGAAGGATATTTTCCCTTGCTGCTGGAAGCTGCCTTGATATGTCAGTCCCCTGTTAGAATTACCTTGGCTGAAGAAAACTTCACATTTCCTTTGAGGAGAAGCATGCATACCAACATTTATCAACAAGGGGGTAAAGAGACCCTTTTATCCTGAGCTGATACACCTCTGAGGGACCATTACATTTGCAGAACTTCCCATGGTGCTAGCTTACAGCTTTGTTGGGATTTGACCCCAGTTCTACTGCTGCCAAGTCATGCTTCCTTTCCTGTTCTTCCCTCTACAAATGTTGATCTCAAGTGCACTCTTTAATAAAACTGCTCCTGCGCATTCATCTTGATCTCAGAGTCAGCTTCCTATGGAAACCAATCTTCTATATCATCAGTAGTCAGAGAAACCAGATACTGGCTGGGATTTTGAAACTGGATCATCTGTCCCTGACTGGTGATGGAAATAAGGAACCCATCATTGGTAGTAGGTGAACATAGATAATTCCTATGTATAAGGTGCCAATGGAATTATTAATAAGTCCATTGGTGGCAAACTGTAATGTCATACTGTGGAAGAGACTTCATTAGCTTGTATGGTACATTAGAGAATTATAAAGGAAACAGGTGAGCATTATGGAGGAAACCGTAACCCCAAGAACATTGGAATTGGGTTGCTCTTGCTAAGCTCTATCAACCTTCTGGGTAAAAGCAAAAAAAAAAAAAAAAAAAAAAACTAAAACTGTTTTTTTTTTTTTTTAAAGCTAAAAGTGATTAATACACAACTAAAATCTAAGTGTGAAAGCCAAATAGCCTCTTTGGTGTCAAAAGGCCTTAGTCTCCTAACCCAGGAAGGCAGAAACAGGCAAGGGCCAAGCCCAGAACTGAACTGTAAGAATACCAAGCTCCAAAATAAGATTCAATCCCCAGCCAAGGCAGAGGTGCCATGCCCAGGTCAGGGTCTTTACTGTGAAAGAATGAAGCTCTGATACCTGTAAGGGTGTATGTGGGTGACGCATCTAAAAATCTTGAAAATGCAGATTCCCCTGAACCCTTTTAACTTGCAGAAATGACCCAAGTAACCTAACCTTATTAGAATTAGCAACCCCTCTTTGTCTGAACAAAACGCAGAGGCCTCTAATCTAAAAGACAGCATGTCTTCAGGAAAAATTTTATAATAACCCAGGCAGTTGGCCACTAGGCCTACTAAGGGATAAAAAGGAATTAAACCTCAAAAAAACACTAGAACCTGACCAACATGTACCAGCATGAGGAGGAAGTTTATGCTTGGGACTGGATTCTGAGGGTGCTAAACCAAGGACGAGGATAGAAAATTAATTTGGGCAGTGCTCTTCAAATATACAGGTGAATGTATCACCCTGGGAAATGATGTGAACATAGAGCTAGGGTGTCATTTACTAGCACACCCCTTAGATGGCCCATTCTAAGTGAAGTGGCAATGTCAGAATTGCCATGGCAGATGCTGGAATAAGAGATGAAAGTCTCAAAGCTATGGATATGTTAGAGGGGATGTATTATATAAGGTCAGAACAAAGAGAAATATCTAAACATTTTAAGAACTGTTGGACACAGGTCTGAGATGAGATGATACCGTGAGACCTGAAGTATGTCATGACCTCTTGTTATAGTGAGATCATATAAAGATAGATAATAAATGGACTTCTGGCCTGGGCATAGTTCACAGTGGGTCCACTGGATTGCACACTCACCAATGATCATTTGAGTCCCCGAGTATATAATGATTATATTTTCTACTTGGTGCCACCCCATACATTACGTTTTTGGCCTGTGGTGCAAGAGCTATTAAGACCAAGTAGAAATCTCTAAAACTCCACCTAAACTCCTTGCTAGGATAAATAAACAACAATAGCCCATTGCAGGGGAATGGCAGAAATTAACATCACCCCTAAATACCTAAAAGACACAGGAGAGATAGTCATCATTATAGCTTTGTTTAATACACGTCTTATCCCTGCAAAAAAAAAAAAATAACTAAAATGCAAAAACAAAAGACAACAAATACTGGAGGATAAAGTAGATTATTGAAAACTCAAGAAAACAATAGCACCAGTTATTGCTGTTGTGCCAGATGTGGTATATTTGCTAGAACAGATTAGCATGACCTCAGGAACTTAAGTGGCCATTGATTTGATCTGGTGAATGTTTTCTTTGTAAAAAGAACGGACAACAGAATATATTTACAGTTTTGCTCTAGGATGTGGTAGCTATTCTGTCTTCTTGACATAACATAGTTTGAAGAAATCCAGGCTGCCTGACAATTTCACAGAACATCATACTCTTCTACTATTATATAAATGACATTATTCTAATTGGACTCGATGAGCAAGAAGTGGCTAGTATGATGAAAGTCTTAAGAGTGTGAAATGAATCCTATGAAATAGGTTCAGGGGCCTACAAGGTTAATAAAAATTTTAAGGTTGCAGCATGCTAGGACATTCTCTCCAAAGTAAAGGACATACTATTGCACTTTGTACCTCCACCAATGATAAACGAAACATAGGGCTGGTAGGCCTGGAGGCAGCATATTTCACGCCTGGAGATATAGCTATTGCCTGAAAGATTGGTGGCTATGAGTGGGGCCCAGAGCAGGAAAGGGCTCTGTAGTAATTCCTGGCTGCAGTGCAGGCAACTCTGAGTTGTGGTCATATGGCTCAGAAGACACTGTGGTACTAGAAATATTAGTGGTGGAAAGGATACCATATGGACTGTATGACACACCCTAGTCGGAGAACACTATGCAGACCTCTAGGATTCTGGAGCAAGGCCATTGCAACTGTAGTCAATATTTATGACTTTTGAGAAACATCTCCTGTTGTGCTGTTGGAACCTGGGCTAGCAGCTGGGGCTAGTTTGTCCCACTAACCTTCCTCTTTTAAGCTCCCCTTTCACAAAGAGAAGGAAGATGGCAGTGTGAGAAGAAGTGAATCCCAGTGGTAGAAAGGGTGCATTTTGGTTGATGCATGATGTACTGCCTGGATTGCCTTTCAGGGATAAAGGAATTATTATTTCCCTGGCTATTGGGTGTGATATCAGAAGATGGCCATCAACTATTAGCCTTTTTGAGGGCTATCTTCAGTAAAAGAAAGCTCCCTTAGCCAAGTCACACCTCTACAGATGTGCCTATATCCAATGGCTGATCCATCTGTGTATATCAAGGCTCAGCAATTTTATCCTAATTAGAGACATCTCTGAAACACCAGATGAGTTCCAGAGCTCCCTGTGGGATGGGCTGAGGTCTTGGTTGGGCTACATCCTGGTCCAACTATGTTCTCCTGCTTCTTTGCCCTCCCTACCAGGTGTTGATTCTAAGAGCACTCCCTAATAAATATCCTGCATGCAGATCTTCATCTTAGAGTTTGCTTCTCACAGAAACCAACCTGTGACACATTGCTTGTCCTCTTTTGGTTGACAAATATTAAGCCAAAGACAAACCGATTGTTTTCCATTGGTTAGAATAGGAAAGAAAGAGATAGTCCAGAATCAGTCTTTTATTCCTTTCCTTTTATTTCAATTCTCTTCCTTCCTGAACTAGAAGTTTTAAGACTATCTAATGCTTTCCCTCTTAAATAGAATTTACTTATATCTTACCTGAAGTTTTCAGTAGAGGAACTTCTAGACATAAATATTATCATTATTTTAAAAAAGTAATTTCAAAACAAGTAATTTCCATCCTCATGACTCTGTTTCTCATTTATATACGTATACCTTTATTTAATGTGTTTCTATGTTTCAAGTATCTGAGATTAATAAAGACAGTTCCCAAGGAGTTTCTCAATGACTTCTGTGTTATTCCGAAGAAGTAATAGTTTTTCATAAATAAAATTGAAAATTTTATATATAAATATTATGAGAAATTGGCTTATATCTCCTCTTCTATGAGTTTTGGAGTGATAATATTAGGGGATTAATCTAATTGGAGATAATATCCAGGGAAAATAATATAACTAAATATAATGCACAGTTTCTGATTCAAGTCATTGGGCTAAAAATACTTGTTTTTTCCTTCCTTCCAAAGTCATATTAAATACTTAAAATAATATTTGTAAGAGAAAAAAATGAGATCATTGGGAATCCATGAAGTTAAGAGTTTAGAGATATTTCACAAGCTAGATTGAGAGTGGCAGAAAAATCAGAACGATGAAATAGCAGAGCTGTAGTTCTCAAGGTCTGTACTGCACAACTCCAGGGGTCTCCATTCACATAGACTCGTGCAGTGTTTATCCTGCACCAACATCTGGAAGGGCCCTGGAGACAGAAGCCCAAGATACCCATCAGTAGTTTTCCCAAAAGTGGGCCTTGGAGCCATCAGAAAAATTCCTTAAATAATTGATTACAAAATAGCTGAGAGAGTAACACCATCCTTTCTTACACAGGAAAACAGAGTGGCTGACATAAAGGGATTTTGCCTTCATGGTAAAACCCTGACATAAATTAAAGAAAGTCTGTAATCTGTCTGAGGAGGGTTTAAGGCTCTATGAGAGAGACACACTGGAGCTTTGCACAAGTCCTGGCTGCCATAGTGGATAAAGTGGTGAAAACCAGAAAATCCAATATGCCCTTGAGGGAAATAACTTATCCTGCTCCATCTCCAGAGTCAAGTCATCCTCCTGGCAACTGTGTGGGTTTCCAGGCTCCTTGTTTATGTTAATTAATCTAGTCATTCAATTAATTATAAACGGGCAATCAAGATGGAGCAGAAAGTTGAGGACAATCAACACTATGGGTGACAACAAAAATAAAACTGCCTAGAAACAAGTCATTAGAGAAAAAAATTAATTAAAATATATAATTAATAACTTCAGAGATTTGCAAGTGGTACTGTATTTTAAAAATAAAACCAGGATGACATGATAGAGAAAAGAAAATTTTTAAAAATTAAAAATTTTGAAGATTATACTACGATTTTTGAAACCAAAACCAATAAATTTTCTGATTAATAAAATAAACATGGTTGAAGACCAAATAAGTGGTCCAAATTAAAGATGTTTTCGAGCCTATACGAATAAAAAGATAGAGACAATATATGGAGGATAGACTCAAAAAGTATAGAAAAACAAAATATAGAAAACAGGGTTAATGGAGGAGAGAAAACAGTTAAGAACTAAAAAAAAACCTTCTAAAATGAAGAATAGTATAAATATTTATGTTAAAAAGACTCACAGAATTAATGTAAAAATTAAAAAGAACCCACACCTAGATAAATAAATCTTAAAAAATTCAAGAAAAAGAGTAAAAAAATATATTGAAAATTAAAAACCACATTTACTTCAGACTTTTCATCAGCAATACTGAATAATAGAACATAGTGGAGTAATATTTTCAAATCCTAAGCCTACAGTTCTATACCTAGCCAAATTATTAATCAAGTGTAAGAAGAAAATAAATGTGGAAATATTGGGGGATGCATAGGAACTCAGAAAATTTTTCATCTATTATACTGCACACATGCATATTCATATACATGTATGCATGTAAGAAAACATGTATGTATATGTGTTATTTTATGTATATGTATATTTATGTATATGTATACATATATCTATATACCAGAATTTCTCAACCTCACAACCTCAGCACTATTAACATTTTGGGCCAGATAATTCTATGTTGTGAAGATTTATCATGTGCATTATAGAATACTTAGCAGCATCCCTAGTAAGTGGGAGAGTGGGGGAGCATAATACCTCCCAGTTAGGAATCATTAATATCTTTGTGTGTGTGTGTGTGTGTGTGTGTGTACATGCATATGTATACATGTGTGTATATGTATATGTGTAAGATTATATATCTACATTCATCCAAATATACATATATATGTATATGTAAGATTTTATATATATACAAACTATATATATACATATATATACATATAATATATGGATAGGATGAAAAATAGATAGATGATAGATAGATAGGAAGACAGCTAGCAACCCCTGACATCCAGGTGGCCTGGAACTGTCAGGTAAGTCTTGGTGTTGCTATGAGCTGGCCTGGCAATCATTGCTAGACCTTGGTTTCTCCTTGAACATCAATATCAGACATGGCAAATCTGTGACAATGATCAAACAAGACAAGTTAAGACCATTACATAGTCATGTCTGAACACAAACAAACATGAACAATGTACAAAGCATATATCCTGGCTCATAAGAGTGATTGTTCCTTCTTTATCAATTTTGGCTTTAACCTCCATCTAATCTTCTCTCCTTACAGAAAAGATTTACTAGAACATCCAATCATAGAACTACTCTAACTTCCTGAGAGTATGCAATCTAGAGCAAACGCTGCTTCCTTAAATTGTCTCCCAAATCATCTAACACAAACCCAAATCCTACACTATAGTCAGTTAATTCTAACAGTCTCTTACTGAGATATGCTATGGTTTCCATCGGTATGTATTGCCCCTGCTACAGGAAGTAGTATACTCAACTCTGTTCAGTTGCAGATGTGTCCCTGGTGATTCAAGGAAGTATTACATAAGATACAAGAAAAAGATATTTAAAAGTGACCCAGAAATGAAGGACACAGAAAAGGAAAAAAAGAAAAGCCATTATCCCTTATCTTTTGGAAGTTCCAGTTACATAGGATTTTATTGCTCTTTTTATGGTCCAAATATTTTATTTGGTTGGACAGTAAATAGATGTATTTAAGTGTGGGTAAAACAAATGTTATTTATTGGTTTTAAGCCTTGAGGAAAAAAAAAAAAAAACTAGAAATAAAGGAGTGTATACCTAACTACTAGATGTGGAATTGAACATACTAGTCAATATTATTAATCTTGATGTTGCAAAGATCATGATATAGCTGACAGAAATTGAGACATGGAATGGGAAAAAAGAAGATCTAGGAAAAGGTCAGTAGGTGAATTAATTTCCTTGTCTTTCATAGAAGGGAATCAGTAGATATTATTAAAAGTTGATAGAAAAAAATAAAAGCTTAAAAATAGAGTTTAAAGTTAAAATTACTACATGAAAACTAAAAATACATCAGTAAAAATGTCTACTTTGTGGCAGAGGAATGGAAGATGATCTAAATACAGTGAATTTTCATCCTTTATTTAAGGAAGTGAATAGTTACTGTTTAATGTTGACAAATCAAAAAATAGAGGGATAGCACAGAACTTAAAGTTGTAATATTAATCTCAGTGTGACTAATATAATGAACTTTTAGCAGTGACTGCAATAGCAGAATGGAAATGAGGTCATGGGGAAAGGCCGATTTTATTTTGTATTTCTTGCTTTCTGCACACATTCTTGACTATGTGTGTCTATTACTTGTATAATTTAAATAAATAATGGTACACCCATAACACATAATACATAATACATAATGACCTAATCACCTTCCAAAGGGCCCACCTCCAAATACTGTCACATTAGGGATTAGGTTTCAACATATTAATTTTGTTTCAACATACAGAATTCAGTCTATAGCACAGACCAAGAAGAAAAGAGGTGCATGATCCCTGAGGCACATAAGCATTTGAAGTTCAAAGAGTATGAGACACAGGTCACATAATCTAGAAGTGTGGAGGGAGAACATTTAGACCTCTCCTTACTTAGCATATTAGAGTTCAATCAGAGGTTTTTGGGGGGGTTTTGTTTTTTTTATCAGAGGTTTTAATGTAAGAATTTGCCCACACACAATGTGGAAGCTAATTGAACAGTCTCAGTAAACTATTTCCTTTCTTTCTGATGCTAGGGCTTGAAATGCATAGGACACAGACAAATGGGAATGAAAGATGGATGTGAAGGGGGGCACAAGGATAAGCTGGCATTTATGAGCACCAGCTGACAGCAACTTTAGGAGGACAGAGTGGAACTTCCTCTGACCTTGATGAAGTGTCCTGCAGGAGCAGCTGGTACCCTTTGTCATGGAGCTAAACGCACCCTTGGCCCAGGAGTTGGAGAAACTGAAGGAAGATCAGGGGAAGATGACACAGCTGTAGGCCTGGCCACTACCCAATCCCAAGGTGGGCCAGGGGATAAGTGACAACATGCGTGAGCTGGAGAAGCACCCACTTTGACCTGAGAATAAAAACAAAATGGTTGCTGCTTCACTCTTGCCTTCCAAATCTCTCATGAAAATATTGTTTCGTTACCACCCTAACCAGAAATACACAGGGAATTTGGGGAAATACAGTTCAATCTAGCCGCAATGACACATTTAAAGCTATCAATTCTAGTGATATTTTTAAAAAAATGTAAAACTAGTCATTAGCACTTTCTTATTTTCTGTTACCTAGTTCTCTTCTAATTCTTGCTGTACAAAATCCATAGGGGTCCTCCCCAGGCAGTACCCACCCGTGCTTCTGCTGAGTAATCAACACGCAGCCACCTGACCCACCCCCACATCAAACTCGATTTCCTAGTGCACCTGATCTTGTGAGGCTCCTGGAATTAACACAGTACCCCACACAGTGTTCAACAAATGTTTGCCAGATCCTGGAGAAACGAATGGATCTAGATGGAGTTAATCACATTAAAATATGAAGTACTGATAACAATGCCGAAGGCAGAGTGGAATGGCAGAAGCAGCAGCAGAGACTCTCTGGGGCTTGATACTCATCTTTGAATTTTGGCTCCATCACCCTGGTTTTGGTAAATTACTTAACCTTTTTCTGAGCCTTTGTTTGCTCAGATCTTAAATGTGATTAACAGTATCATAGCTTACAGGGTGATTGTGAGAATAAAATATCTATCAAATGCTTCTTACTTAGCAGCCACTCAACAGATATTCTGCTAATTTTTGAAACCAATAAGAGGCCCTTGACATTTGACCCAATATGAAGCTAAGTGAAAAGTTCAGCTAGCGCATGAAGAAGTTAGTTTTGGACTAAGTCACTGAGTAGGCATATCAGCCCAGTCTAGAAGTATAAAACTCTACTTCCCCTAAAGTATATCTTTTTTTGTTCCTCTCTTACTGCTTCATGTCTTTGTTTCTTAACCCCCAGACCCCCTAATGGGTAGCAAGTTTTTAGTTTTTCCTTTAGAGCTACCACAGCATGGGGGAGTGGAGAGAAGGCAGGTGACAGGGAAAGAAAATCAGTGGTGCTGAGAGGCAGCAGGGACAATAACTGACATTTTTATCTATGGGTCATTATTAAGTCATGGGCTGCCAGTAACGATTGATCAGTAGTTCACAAGGTATTTTCAGTAGGCTCCAATCTGCAAACATACTGTGACATGACACCGTTAAAATTGTTGCCTGGTATAATCTCTTTACTAGTAACACTGCAGGAATAAAGAGGAAAATGGACTGAGATCCACGAGGTACTTAGAAACCAGCTGAAAGATTCTTGGTCAGCTAAAGACCCCTTGGCCAGTCCTACCTCTGGTATCAGCCTGGAATTCTGCCTTTGAGCTGTATTTCACAAGTTTATCATATCATTCGGTGGCAATGTGTTCTGCCTTCCCCAACATCACAAAATAGTCACTGATTTACCTCACTGCTTACATATTCACTTGACTTTTCATTGCTCAGTTTTGTTGCTTTCTTGCTTTCTGCTTCATTTCCTACTGGCATTTAAGCTAAAATAGTGACAACTGGAGGTATGGGAAAATGCTGAGATTCTCAAACTCTGACCTGTTTCACTCAAGTTTTTCAGTGATAATCACTTGTTTGTTTTTTGTCATGAAAGCTTTCAGATACTCTTCTGGGTATTCAAGCACCCAGAATTACAAAAATAGATAATAAAAACAGAGTAAGCAATTATTAGATTAGCTTGTTCAATATTACTGCTGTCTAGCTTGCTATATGTAATTTATGATTAAAAACAATTTTCAGATTTCACTAATATTGAGCTATTTAGTTCTGGTGATAATTCTACAATGTCAAGGGTATAATTTCCATCTGATAGGTCATGTATCTTAGATGATCAGAATTTATACCCCATCAAATTTTCCTCGGGCTAATGTACACAGGCCATTGTTTAAGTAGTAACAAAGCATCCTAAACATAAGGTACCACTCTTCCGGATTAAATAGTAAGGGTTACATTTTAATATCTTTCTAGCAAATTCTTTGCCACGCCAGAATTTTTTCTTTTAAAAAGTAGCTACAGGGCGCCTGGGTGGCTCAGTTGGTTAAGCGACTGCCTTCGGCTCAGGTCATGATCCTGGAGTCCCTGGATCGAGTCCCACATCGGGTTCCCTGCTCGGCAGGGAGTCTGCTTCTCCCTCTGACCCTCCCCCCTCTCATGTGCTCTCTCTCATTCTCTCTCTCTCAAATAAATAAATAAAAAATCTTAAAAAAAAAAAGTAGCTACATAATTGCTGCCTTTCACATCTGGAGCATCATTAATGACAGCCAATGCTCTCCACATGTAGGGCCATACCTGAAAAAGCCCCAAGTGTAACTTATGTTGCTTCCCAGAGAGCTTTCCAATAGATTCTGGGCCCATAATGTCAGAGCATCCATATTTCTTTCAAAGAAATATGATTTTATAGATCCAAGAGAGAGAAAGGTTGAGAGAGATTGAAAAAGAAAGAGAGAGACAGAGAAACAGAGAGAAAGGGAGAGAGAGAAAAGAGAGCATACCATTTGTTTGATGTCTTGTAGACCCAAGAACCAAGTACAGCTCGGACTCAGTGTTTGTGTGTCCTGTTGACTCCGTGCTGTGAGACTGGCTGTGTTCCAGGCATTTGGTTGTGGGACTCCTGTCTTGTCCTGGAATTTTGAAAATGACCCAGGTGAGGTTGCCAAGCAGCCGTGCAAGTGTGGTGTGTTATCTGTAGCAGGTCCAAGCCCGGCATGTATTTCTAAAACAACAAGGTCTGTAAATTGCTTTGTGAGAAGATAATATTGGAAAGTCAATGACATTTAAAAATGGAAAAATGTGTTGTATACACAGGCATCTATTAAAAATGGAGTAGGGGATGCTTATAGAAAATCCTTCAGTAAATAAGAAAATTCCTAAATATTTAGGGACTCCCAATGGAACAGAAGAAACCAGATTTGTTATATCATCTAACAAATGTTCCAGACTTTAGGGTAACTTTTTGACTTTGAGATACGTTGCTGCAGACCTAAAGGCCTCATTGAATTCCCTCGCATTGGGGTTACCTAGAAATAATGGTTAGTTTTCTCTGGCTCAAGCGTAGGCCAGATCCAAGTATGCTCTGCTCCACTTAAATTTCAGCCATGTGATATGAGAAAAACAGAATTGCCATCTTCTCTTCCTAAAGGTACATGTATCTGTACATCGTTTTGTCTACTTATACTAAAGAGCAAAATTTAGTTTATGCAAATGATGCACAAACTCTCTTTACATTTCTGCCCTCTCAGCTAGTGAATCTATATTACCAGTCACCTGTCATGAACATGCAAAGTGCAATTAGCACTATCACAGTCTTTATATCTTTTTTTTTAAAGATTTTATTTATTTGACACAGAAAGAGAGAGAGAGAGCACAAGCAGGGGGAGTGGTAGGCAGAGGGAGAGGGAGAAGCCGACTTCCCGCTGAGCAGGGATCCAGATGCAGGGCTCGATCCCAGGACCCTGGGATCATGACCTGAGCTGAAGGCAGATATTTAACTGACTGAGCCACCCAGGCATCCCTCTTTCTGGTATCTTAACATCCTATTTCAAAGATTTTGAAGATTTTATTTATTTGAGAAATAGAGTGTATGAGGGAGAGATCACAAGCAGTGGGGAGGGGCAGAGTGAAAAGCAGACTCCCCACTGAGCGGGGAGCCCAGTGCAGGACTCGATCCCAGGACCCTAGGATCATGACCTAAGCTGAAAGCAGAACTTAATTGACTGAACCACCCAGGCGCCCAAGATTTTGTAGAAATACTAAAATAATGAGCTAACCTGTTCACACACGTTTTCATATATACATACATGTTTATACATTTATACATACACATATGCACACACGCACACAATTGTTGTTTTGAAACTTTGAATCATATTCAAAACTTTACACTCTATTTTTTCCCAAATATGTATCATACATGGATACTTATATTCATGATATGCACCATTCATATTAGTTCATACACCTTTTCCATAGCAGGGTATTATTCCATAGTGTCCTTGTGACATGAGTATTGTGTTAGATAACTTCTACTTGACTACCCAGATCCTCTCTTCAGCTGCCTCTACCCTGCACTCTGGAAGGCAGACTCTCAGGGGTTCCCTTACCCAGTGGTTCTGACTGGCATGACAAATAGGAAGCTCTGGCAGGAGAGTAAAGAAAGGAAAAAGGGTGAAAACAATGAACAATGTGTTTCTTCTTCTTCCTTTTTTTTTTTTTTTTTTCTTTTTTAGGACAGCGTATTTATTTCTTAGCTCCCACCATGTAAGTCTACCTCAGCCTGGTTATGTCTCTCAACTGAAGACCACTTCTCTCAAGTTCTCCTCTACTTTCCTTCTTAACTTTGGTCACAAATTCTTCTTAGGCCCAGGGAGAGTAACAGCTCCCTTCCTATTAAAATTGGGTCACTAAAATAGCGCTGTCCATCCCCTACATGCTTATCACATTTTAAAATACTCCCAGATTATCATGACTTACCAAGTTCCTTGGGACTCTGATAATATTATACAATTTGTTCCTCTGCTGATGAATATTCAGTTTATTTTCAGTATTTTTTGCACAATGAAAGCAGCCTTCTACATATATTCTTAAATACTGGTGCTCTTATTTCTGTAATATATTTGTCAAAAGTAGCAGAGCTCACTCAAAGGTTAAGTGCATTTTTAATGTTTATAAATATTTCCAGATAACTTTCGAAAAGATTTTAATCAATTCATACTTGCACTAGCAGTTTAAAAGATTTTATTTATTTATTTGACAGAGAGAGACATAGCGGCGAGAGAGGGAACACAAGCAGGGGGAGTGGGAGAGGGAGAAGCAGGCTTCCCGCTGAGTCAGGAGCCTGATGCGGGGCTCGATCCCAGGACCCTGGGATCATGACCTAAGCCGAAGGCTAACGCTTAACGACTGAGCCACCCAAGTGCCCCTGCACTAGCAGTTTAATTATTTAATTTATTGATTGATTTTTGTTTGAAAGAGAGAGAGAGAAAGACAGAGAGAGAGCAGGGGGACGGGCAAAGGGAGAGGGAGAGAGAGAATCCCAAGCAGGCTCCACAATCAGCACGGAGCCTGACTTAGGGCTCAATCTCACAACTCTGAGATCATGATCCAGGCCAAAATCGAGAGTCAGATTCTTGACTGAGCCACCCAGGTGGCCCTTGATTGATTTTTAACAAGAAATTTTAAGTGCTGACTATATGCCAGACACTCTATAAAGTATTTAACAAATATTAACGGATGTGATCTAGTATATGAGGTTTCCTATTTCCATATATCCTTATCATCACTGTATGTTATTAATGTTTTATAATTTTTTCCAGTCTGATGTGTGTAAAGTGGTGTCTCATTATTTAAATTTCCATTTACTTACCTACTAGTGAGGCTGAGCATTTATCTATCTATTTAACTTGTCTAATTATATTTCCTCTTAAATGAACTCTCCATTTATATCCTTTACCTTTCTATTGAGTGTTTGTATTAATGAGACAAATTAAATTGGGAGCATTTGGGTGAGTTGTTGGAATCCACAAAATTTAATAGCCTTTAAAAGAGATCACAATTCTCAAATTAAATAATTCTGTAAACACAATGAGAAATCAGATGCTATTCAACTATACTAAAATATATGCTGCTATTATCCACAGTCAGTACTTGTCCCCTGGAGTGTGATCAGAAGAAGTGCTTGATATTTTAGTGACAGAATATGAGACTATTTTGTAGATTGAAGAACTGTGAAAATTTTTTTTTGAGATTATATTTGTGTTAGATTTATTTGAGATTAGATGTGTGAAAAATTTCTTAATAAATAATTTATAAAGTAACTGATTATGGTTGATAGGTGTCTCAAATGTGCAAACGTGACTAGATCAAACTTGAAAAGATGTTGGGAAAAACAATACAAATCTTTAATTTTGTAGATCAAGAAACTGAATCTCCTAGTAGTAACACAGCTGACTAGTGACTTTCAAGTGGAAAGAATCTTAAACTGACAAAGAGTAGAAGATCTTAACTGCTTTGAGCCTTTGTTTCCCATCCCTGTAAGTGGGAAAATAACATGAGTTCTTCCTAGTAGACAGCAAGGGTGGGCAGCTGAAATGAGACAATGAAAGTTCAAGTGTTAGAAAATTCTACCCATGATAGAAAGGTAAGACATTCTTTTAGGGTAAAACCAAGTCTAGAATAGAGGGGTTCTTGCTTTTCTATCCTATTCTCTTTGTCCAGCACTGTGCTGCCTAATCCAGGAAGCCCTGCTCATGGGCATTTTGTAGATCTTGGACAACTTAGGCAGAGGCATGCCGTATATTTCCTCAGGTAGTCTGTAGTTCCATGAACATAGAAATCCTCCAATTTACAGATACTTAACTTTTCTTTTTTCATTACTCAGAGTTCAGCAACAGAGTTAATAGTCAAAACAAGCATCTAATATTTTTAGCTAAAAGGTGCCAGATGAGACACAATCCTTTTGCAGGGAAAACTCAAGTCTGTGTGTTTGCTCACACTCCAAACATATTGCTTCTTTCCACCATCACCCTGCACCCCACATTAAGCACTTAGATGATGACAATGCAAAAGCTCCAGCCCTGCGAAGAATAAGTTATTCTAAGCACAAGTAGATGAAAGTAATGCAAGGCCACATAATGAGCTGCATCGGATGACAGATTCATAAAGCTGTTCCCAATAACAAATGAGAATTCAGAGAAATGCAATTATTTTCAAACTCCTACACTACAAAGTAGTCAGATTTTTTGGTTATGTATGTAGTCTAAGCTATGGCTCTATTTGAGTTTTTAATTAAAAATCTATGATATCGGGGCGCCTGGGTGGCTCAGTTGGTTAAGCAACTGCCTTCGGCTCAGGTCATGATCCTGGAGTCCCTGGATCCAGTCCCGCATCGGGCTCCCTGTTCGGCCGGGAGTCTGCTTCTCCCTCTGACCATAACCCCTCTCATGTGCTCTCTCTCATTCTCTCTCTCTCTCTCAAATAAATAAATAAAATCTTTAAAAAAAAAATCTATGATATGCTTTTTTTTCTACACATTATAATTTCTGAGGACTGAAGTTTGCAAATTAAAAATCTGTGTAGTTCAACTATACAGAAGGATGGCCATCTTAACTTTGGAAAATCAAAATACATTTTAAGTTAACATATTAACAACAAATATATTCTATCCGGGGGCATGAAGGGTATTTCCTTTACTGTTTACCTAAAAAACCTGTGTCAGTCCTAGTTCTGGGTAACATGGAGTAAGAAAATTCCACTCTCTCTCTCCGCCTAAATGCAACTAAAATCTCTGAATACAGTGCATGCAGAGGCCCTCTGAGGACTCTGAAAAATAATAGGAGCCGTTGGTTGGACAAAGAAACTAGATACCGCTGAACTGGAGGGGAGCTTCCCACTATACTAATCTTCTGGTGTTGGGGCGCCTGGGTGGCTCAGTCAGTTAAGTGGCTGCCTTCAGCTCAGGTCATGGTCCCAGGGTCCTGGGATTGAGCCCCGCATCGGGCTCCCTGCTCAGCGGGGAGTCTGCTTCTCCCTCTCCCTCTGCCTGCTGCTCTGCCTACTTGTGCTCTCTCTTTGTCAAATAAATAAATAAAATCTTAAAAAAAATCTTCTGGTGTTCCAGGCTGAACTCAAATGAAACTTGAACCCTTTAACTGCTCACTATTTGCACAAAGAAAGAGTGTCAAGGGAAGCCTCTGTTTCTGGTTTTAGTAGGGAAGGAAGCCCTGATGGATCAGAGAGAATGAAGAAAGTCCCTTATATTTAATTATTTTATCCATTCTCCCCTGTTCCAGTCCCAGGCATTCCCATGATAGCGGGGGCAGCAATGGAATCAAGAGTTGAATAGGCAACAAAAACTCTAGGATACACGAACCCTCTCTCTGTCCAGAGGAACTGTGGTGCTAACATTGTGGAGAGAATCTGCATTGCTTTTTTTCTTTTTTCTCTCTCCATCTTCTCCTCAGTTGATCTCAATGGCAGTCACAAATATCAGAAGTATGCAACAGAGTAGGAAAAATAAAGCCCTGGTTTTCTAGCCAGAGGGCAAGGGAGTGGGGATTCCATGAAGTAAAAACTCTGTGAGATGGTAGAAAGGAAGAATAATACACCACATCAAGTGGAGCTACCCTAGAAATGTAAGGATAGTTCAATGTTCAAACATTAATTAAAGATTTTAGAGAATAAAAAGCAGATGATATTATCAACTGACAAAAAAATTGACAATCTCAAACCTACTCATTATTAAAACTCTCAGCCAACTTGGAATAGCAATGAATGTCTTTCAATGGATAAAGATAAACTACACACACACACACACACACACACACAGAGGTAACACCAGGCTTAATGGAGAAAGACTGAATGTTTTTCCCATAAGATCAGGAATAAGACAAGGATGCATTCTCTAGCCACCCCTAGTCAACACTGGACTGGATGTTCAAGACATTGTAAAAAGGCAGGAAAAAGTAAACAAAAGTAATTCACTGGAAAGAAGGAATGAAATTGTCTCTATTTGTAGTGATTATCAATGTAAAATATCCAAAAGGATTTTTACACGCACACACAACCACACACACATACCCCACTCCTAGAACTAATAAGTGAGCTTAGCAAGTCATAGGATACAAGGTCAGCATACAAAACTCTATCATATTTCTATTTTCTAGCAATGAACAATTCAAAATTTTAGAAAAAAATACCATTTACAATGACTCTAAAAAAGTATTTAGATATGTATCTTTAAAAACAGGATCTGTAGGGGCACCTGGGTGGCTCAGTTGGTTAAGTGTCTGCCTCCGGCTCAGGTCAGGATCCCACAGTCCTGGGACCAAGCCCCGCATCGGGATCCCTGCCTAGTGGGGAGCCTGCTTCTCTCTCTCCCTCTGCTTGTGCTCTCTCCCTCTGTCAAATAAATAAATAAAATCTTAAAAAAATAAATAAAAACAAGATCTGTATTCTGAAAATTATAAAATGTTAATGAAAGAATTAAAAAAAGACATAAATAATGTAATAGATTGGAACACACTATATAGTTAAGATGTTAACTCTCCTCAAATTGATCTATAGTCCTATGAAAATCCTAATACTATTTTTATAGGTAAAGATAAGCAGATCCTAAAATTTATATAAAATGTCAAAGTTTATAGAATAGCCAAAACATTTTGGAGGGAAAATAATAAATTTGGAGAAGAAGATATGCAGTCAATAAATAAGCATATAATACTCTCAACATCATTAGACATTCAAGAAATGCAAATCAAAGCTACAATGGATTTCCCTTCAAAGCTGTAAGAATGGCCAAAACAAACAAACAACAACAACAACAACAAAAGAACCTGAAAATGCCAAATGTTGACAAGGATGTGAAGCAACAGAAACTCCTGTGCCCTGTCAATCAAAATACAAAATGGTATAGTCACTCTGGAAAATAGTTTGGTAGGTTCTTACGAAGTTAAACATACCTTTAACAGGTGATCCAACAATCCCTCTTCTAGATATCCATTACATAGAAATTTAAATATGTTCACACAAATATATGCACACAAATGTTTATAGCATCTCTATTTATAATTGCCAAAATATTTAAGCAATCCAAATATCCTTCCTTGGGTGAATGGATAAAAATTGTGGTACATCCATGTAATTAAGTAATACTCTTAGTTATAAAAAAAAAAGGAAGAAACTATTGATACACACAATTACACGGATATGTGTCAAAACATTATGCCAAATGAAAGAATACAGTCTCAAAAGGTTCATTAATATGAAATTCTGAAAAAAAAAACCCAGCAAAACTATAGGGATAAGGAACAAATCCATGGTTGCCTACTTAGTCTTGGGGGAGGTCTGATTACAAATGGGCAATCCAAGGGGCGCCTGGGTGGCTCAGTCGTTAGGCATCTGTCTTCGGCTCAGGTCATGATCCCAGGGTCCTGGGAAAATAAGGTCATTTTCACTTAAGTAAATTTAAAACCAATAATAAAAATCTTTCATTATAATTTTTAGTTGCCTTTCTTGTTATGCTATTAGAACAAATATTGCATAATTTTAAACAATACCTATTTCAAAGTCAGAAGAAAAAAATGAAAACTGTATGACTCATTCTACAATGTTATAGACAGCCCATGACATATCTTCTTCTATAATTGCAATCTTTTCTATCTTCCTATGGGTCAAGATTTCTATCATACAGATTAAGGATTATAAAAACAAATTCTCTCATTCTCTATTAAAGTATGAATGTATCAGTATATCCATATAAATGTTATTCATCATTGACAAGTATGTTTAGTGTATCTATAAAATTGTCCTTTCTATTTTTCTTTTAAAAAGGGAAAGTGGAAAGGTATATTCTATGACATTGAGTTAAGGAAACTCCTTATCCAGAAATACCTCTTTTACACCATTATATTTATAAAAATTGAGACAAATTTATAGTAAGAAAGATGTGAGCTTTCTTTCACTTAATTTGATCCCCATAAAAACCAAATAAGAAGGAAAGACCAGAGATATAATATATACTATATTTTTATAATTGCTTTATCTTTTAAAGAGAGCAGGGTTTGAATTTCAAATAAGTAATCTTCAATGCTCTTTGAGTTTGGGGGAAATCAACACTTAAATTTGCAACTTCTACATATTACTGTAGTGGTCTTTTTGATGTATTAGTTGGCTAGTCCCCAGTTATTCTTTCAAATACTATTCTAAGGTGTCACTGTAAAATTTTTTGTAGATGGGATTAAAATCCATCATCGGTTGATTTTAAGTAATGGATATTACTTTAGATCTTCTGGATGGGCCTGATGCAATTAGTTGAAAGGAGTTAAAAGCAGAGCCAAGGCAAGAAGAAATTCTGTAGATAACAGCTTCAACCTGTACCTGAGAGTTCCAGCCTTCCATTCCTGATGTCCTGCCCCTAAAATGGCATAAATCAGTAATAGATTACTTTATATATCCTACTGATTGTATATCTCTGGTGTAATCCTGACTCATAGAGTTACCTGGATTGTAATTCTAAACAGAACATTAATCAATGAAATAATTCAAGAGTACTTGATGGTACTTCCTAACCTTGAAAATACTATTACATTTTACAAATTAAATAAACTCAGAGATTATGATTCATTGTTACAAAGTATCCTGTCAATTTTGTAAACATTTCTTCTATCTACAGTATGATTTTTCTTGGATCAACCTCAATAAATTTGTTTCTTAGCCTGTGGAATCCTACTTGTTTTCATGTTTGATACTTCAGATGTTTATATAATTATTAAAGTGTGTACATTATAAATATAGACATGTAAAGTAATATAAACAAGAAGATTGACTTTATTGGCAATCCCTAGTTCTTCTTTTTTTTTAAGATTTTATTTATTTATTTGACAGAGAGAGACACAGCGAGAGAGGGTACACAAGCAGGGGGAGTGGGAGAGGGAGAAGCAGGCTTCCTGCCGAGCGGGGAACCTGATGAGGGACTCGATCCCAGGACCCTGGGATCATGACCTGAGCTGAAGGCAGACGCTTAACGACTGAGCCACCCAGGTGCCCTGGCAATCCCTAGTTCTTAAAGACATATGATTGAGATTTTTGTTCGAATAAAGAAATACAAAAAGTAGGTATTTCACTATCTTTGAAAAGAATGGCACCTCACCATCATTGCCAACCCCATCATATAACCAGAAAGTCTCACAAAATGCTGGCTTTTGTTTATAAAATGGCCTCAAGAAGAATTTGACCAGAAATACTTCAGTGGTCTCCTTGGAATTCTTTTTTCATTTTTGTTTATGAAAATATCACTATTATGCCACAGAGCCTGTGGTGTTAGAAATGGTAATATTACTTATCCAATCCAGAGCTCACTCTTTTCTAAGTTTTCAACAATGGATAATGGAGCAGTCTAGTGAGGTTTTCATCCCTATTGACCCAACGTTGTTTCCATTTTTAAATTAATGTCATTTTAAACAGTATTTTCTTTAAGTTATTTTTTCTTCCTTCATAAATGCATTTCCAAATGTCATAGCCTGGTTAAACACCCACTCTTACTCATTAGATCAATGGCATTTTCCCCCATATCTGGAGCACACTGTTCAGAAGGATAAACCCAATCTGTGCTGATGAAGGAAGGATGACAGCAAGTCTTCTGACTCACTGAGTTGTTTCCCCTCTTCCTCCCACCCCCACCCCTCTTTTCTTAATATTAGCCCTGGGCAGGATTTTACGGTGCAAGCTAAAAAGAGTTTCTCCTACCTTAACCCTCATGGCTGTATTTCTGATTTGGTGTAGTGATGACATTTGATCAGGATTTTAAGCTTTAGAGTTTTCATTACAGAGCTAAAAAACAGACTTGAGATCAATGCTGGAGGACACAGGGTGAGAAGTATGAATAAATCATGTGGTGGTGTATTGATAAATGTACACTACTGAATACACAGAATTTAATATCAAGGTATTGTGGCTAGATTTTCAAATACCACTGCTGGAATATTATCAATACTGCTATAAGCTATTTTGTCAAAATAAGAGCTATCATTTTATTAACATTAGTAACTGTATATTTAAATTGTGCGCGTCAGGGCGCTAGCTGATTGCCTTTGGTGCCCAGAGTGTTACCGTTACCTGAACTGGGAAGATAAAATTCATTAGTAGTATAGTGGGCCTTTTTCACTCATCTCTGAAGCTTGAGGGATTTTAAGTATAACCAGAGGCAGAATATTCAACTGAAAAACTTAACACTCAGATTCAATGGGATAAATTTGATGTTGCTATTGGGCCAACTGACTTCTGTGTACACTTTTTTTTTTCCTTTTTTTTCATTATGTCTTCAGCTTGCAGAAATAGGAAAGCACTGAGGAGAACTATAAAATATATTTTCCAAAGTAGTCCAAAAGCTGCTTCTTTCAAAAATTAGTTTTTCTTCCATGCAATCAATAGGTATTTAAAGTCTTTAGACAACTTTTCAATTATAAGGGTGAGATAAAACTGGCAAGAGTCAAAATCCATTCTTTCCTGGTTCTCTACTCATATCTAAACTACTTCAGACAAAAGGCATGTTTTTTCATTTTGGGACACAGGAACTCCTTGCATATACTTATTATTGAGTAAAATGGCAGAGAACAGTAGTGCCAAGGAATTTATCAAAAGTAGGCATCTCCTGCCAAGCAGGCAAGGTGTCCCAGAGCAGTTTGGCTTGAATTGTACTTTAAAAAAACTGATAAGAAGTGGGCAGCAGAGGAGATGAAAAAAAAACATAGTTTCTTTCAGAATAATGGTCACAAACATGCTACAGTGTATCAGGCTATGTATTTTAGAAAATCAAGACTTCTAAAACTTTTGGAAACTGAATAATTGCTTTTCTTATTGGTATTCAAATCAAAATGAACTATCTATGGATAATTTCACTTCCAAGCAAGAAAATTTGCAGGAGGCTGACATTCCCAATGTGAACATTTAGGAAAGTCAAATAAATTTGAAGAATTACATTTTAAAGTCACCAGAAAGCTGTGGATGTAAGGAAGATTAGAGAGACTAAACTTTTAGAGGTCAGAATTTTCAGGTCTCTTTTCTCTGGGAACATGTGATAATTTGGAGTGTGATCTAGAGACTGAGGATATGGGTTTCTTTCAGAGAGGAAACCGAAGAGAAGGGCCAAATAAGCCAACAGAGCTTTTAGCAGTCATCCAGGGCTAGAGACTTAAACTGCCCCAAACACATGGCCAATTTCTCTCATAAGAGCATAACTTAATTTACAGATGGGCAGAGTGATAGGTTAAAGAACCAGGTGGAAATTCTACTGAGTTTTTTACTAAATACTGAAATTTTACTGAATACTGAGGTCTCTCTGCCAGAGGAAAGGACCATTGAAAATAATTTTTGAAGGCACTGGAGAGAGTGGTGAAATGACACTGACATTCTACCATTAGCTGTTCTCTCTGAGCATATGTGCTTACTCTGAGTGCAGCTAGAGGTAGAGAATCCAGGTTTGGCCCCTGGCAGAAAGTTTTTGGGAAACTAAGATACAACCAAGAGTTTTGGCAGCCAAACATACAACCAGATTTCTTCATAACATTATTGCCATTTAAAATCTGCAAAGAATAAGAGTAAGCTGAAAATCTATGAAAAACAGAGCTGAAATTCCAACAATGTCCCAGAGGTTAGAGGAAAAATCCTTTCCAGGCCCTCAATTAAGAGCTCTTGAGGGTCACATCCTAAGAATAAAGATAAAGTGAAGATAGATTGAATCTCACCAAAAATCCAATGCAATTTTGACGTAGTTCCATTTCTGATTGGATTACATTCATTTCCTAACACCTCTGTAGTGAAAAAATGTTATCTATTATCAGAACCTTTACAGTTTTTATGTAGTCACAATTATATGAAAAATCATTAATTATATAGAAAGATGGGACCACATGATTAGTAACCAAGGGGAAAAATGGACAATAAAATCAGACTTTCAGGTGGTCCTGATACTGGGATCAGAAGTCAATGATTTAAAACTGATTAGACTAATATATTCAAGAAATTAGAGAAATGATGGAAAAACTGATAACATGGGGAAGTTCAATACACAATAAGAAAAAATAAATACTGTAGAAATGGAAAAATCATCATCTGAAATCAAGAATGCTACAAATAGTTTTCAATAGAACTTCAGACAAAGCAGAAGACAGATCAACAGGAAATATCCAAACTGAAACACAGAATAACAACAACAAAAGAGCATTATAGATAATGAGGAATTCTGTCAAGAAGCCGAACATATGTGTGAATGGAAGAAAGGAGAGAGATACTAGAGATGTTAGTTGAGTATTTGAAAACAGAAAATCACCATCAACACATAGATATAAAAAGCTCAACAAGTCACAAGCAAGATTTCAAAAAATATAACTGTGAACATTATAGTCAAGTTACTGATTACCAAAGAGGAGGAGAAATTCTCCCAAGTGGCAATCAACAAAAAGACATTATTTTCAAGAGAACAAAAATAAGACTAACAGATGACTTCTCATCAGAGACTAATGAAGTTGGAAAGTAATGGGTTAATATTTTAAAGTGTTAAAACAGGGGCTCCTGGTGGCTCAGATGTTTCAGCATCTGCCTTCCACTGGGGTCATGATCTCAGGGTCCTGGGATTGAAACAGATGTCCGGCTCCCTGCTCAGTGGGGAGTCTGCTTCTCCTACTCCCTCTGCCTTTCCCCCTGCTTGTGCTCTCTCTCTCTCAAATGAATAAATAAAATCTTTAAAAATAAATAAATAAATAAATAAAGTGTTAAAATAATTAATTTTTCTGGAATTCTATACTGAATCAAAATATTCTTCAAAAACAAACACAAAATAAAGATGTTCTCAGCAAACAAAAACAAAGATTACATCATCAATATGCATTAGAAGATACATAAAAATAATTCTTAATCTGAAGTGAAATAATTCCAGATAAATAAATGACATGCTTAAAGGAAGTAACATCATGAAAAATGGTGAATATTTGGGGAGATATATATTGATTGTATAAAACAATAGTTGTAAGGTCTTACGAAATGTATAACATAAATATGGGCCTAAAATGCATTACAACAATAGTGCAAAAATGGAGATAGATTCTTGAAAGTAAAACATTCTAAGATGCTGGCATTACAGGGAAGCAAAATTATTAATAACTTATATTAGATGGTAATAAGTCAAAGATAAATTTTTAATCAGTAAGCACTAAAAGAATAATAAAAGAATGTATAATTCAGAAGGTAATAGAGAAGGAAATGGAATAATAAAAATATTGTTCAAATCCAAAAGAAAACTTAAGAGGAGAAACAAAAGAATAAAAGAGATCCGGAACTATTATATTATTATTAGGAAGCTAATAGTAATATGGTAGTTTAAATCCAACTATGTCAGTAATTACAAGGTAAATGGATAGGATATTTTAATTAAAATATAATGTTAGATTGAAATAAAGAGTAACTCTTTTGCTCGCAAGAAAAACATTTTGAATATAAGTACACAGACATGGTGAAAATAAAAGGATAGGAATTGATGAATCATGAAAACACTAATAAAACAAACACTGGTATCTTTATACTAACAAACTGTAGGCAATAAGGCAAGAAGCACTACTAATAATAGAGAGACATCTTTAAATCATGAAGAGGTCAATCACCCAAGAAAATATCACAATTCTAAATATATATGCAATAAGCAACATAGCTTTACTATATATAAAGCAGAAAATCAGAGATCTAAACGGACAACAGACAATTCCACAATTATAGGGGATGAATTAACAGACCTGTATCTATAACTCACAGGAAAACCAGGAAGGGCATAGAAAATTTAAACCACACAAGTAACAAAACAACCAAATTCACATATACAGAACACTGCACCCAACAATAACATCATTTACATTTTTAAACTGCACAGAAACATTCACCAGATTAATCATGTGTTAAGCCATAAAAAGAAATCTTTAAAAATATCAAAGAACTGAAATCATTTAGAGTATATTCTCTCACCACAGTAGAATTTAGCTAAAACCGAGTAATAAAAAGGAAACTATAATAACTCTATATGCTTAGAAATGCCAAGTAATTTGTATGTCAAAACAGAAATCATATTAGAAATTAGAAAATATTATGGACTAAATAATAATGAAGACATGACATATCCAACCTTGCTGGACAGAGCTAATAATACAGTGCTTAAAAGGAAATAGACATAAATAAGTGCATAGTGAAGAAAAGAAGAAATACTAAAAAACCAACAAAGAATCCATTTCAAGACAACAACAATAAAAAAAAATCAATCCTTAAGAAGAAGAGGGTAGCAAATAATAAGGATAAGATTGAAAAATCAATGAAATACAAAATAAGCATACAACAGAAAAAATTATCAAAAAAGCTGTTTTATTAACTTTTAATAAAATTGAAAACCCCTAGCAAGACTGATTAAAACAAAAAGAAAAAATACAAATTACCTCTATCAGGAATGTAAGAGAAGGCATCAATATAAATCATCCAAATATTAAGACCATATTGTTTAAATATGAAATATTTTCAGGCAATAAATTTGACAACTTGAATGAAGTGGCAAAGTCTTCTGAAAACTCAACTTACCAAAGAGACCTAATAAGAAATTTAAAATATGAGTAGTCCTAAATATCCTAAAAACATTAATCCAATTTTTTAAATACTCCTATAGAGAAAATTCCAGTCCATAATCAATTAAACTATGAATCGTCCAAATACCAAGATTACACAAATCTACCAGAGAACAGATAAACAGGGGGCAGTTTTATCTCTTCATATGGAGCCTGCATAACCTTGAAACCAAACCCTATAAAGATATGAAAAGGAAGGAAACTTACTGGCCAATATTGCTCATCTATCTAGCTCCAATATCCTAAATAAACTATTAGAAAATGGAACTCAGTTGTATTTTTAAAAAAGGAGTACTTCATGACTAAGCAAGGTTTATTTTAAGACATCAGGAGTATTTTTTACTTTTGGAAATCCATCAACATAATCCACTATATTAATATAAACACAACAGAAAAATTATATGGTCATCTCAATAGAAGTAGAAAAGTAATTTGGTAAAATTTAACATCTACTTATTTTAAAAATACTTAGTAAACTAAGTGTTAATAATGAAAACAATACAAATTAAAAGCACAATGTAATATCACCACACATAAAGATAGTTAAAAATAAAATGACTGAAAATACCAAGTGCTGGAGAATATGTTCTGCATGGGAATTTCTCATACATTGCTGGTCAGAGTGCAACTGGATACAAAACCTTGAAAAACTGATAGCATACACTAATACTGAATGGACATACACTCCATGACTCAGCGATTCCATTCATAGGTATAGACGTAACAGAAATATGGACATACATTCTTTAATGACATGTATAAGAGTACTTAAGGCAGAACTATTTTTAATAGTCTCAAACTGAAAAAATTGAAGGGATAAGTAAATTATAGAATATTCATATAATGGAATTTTATAAAGCAATGAGAATGAACAAACTACATCTATAAGCACAGTATATATAAAAGCTGATGTATATATAGCATTAGTTATGTATCGCTGATGTAACATATTACTAAAAATTTAATGGCTTAATACACATTTTTTTATCTTGAAGTCTGTAGGTCAGAAATTTGACTTGAGTCTCACTGAACTAAAATTAGGTTTTGATTTTAATTCTGAAGACTCCAGGAAATACTCCAGTTCCTTGTCTTTTCCAACTTGAACTCTGTTCAGTTCCTCAGATCATTAATTTTATTCTGGAGTCCTAATAGCCAAGGGGGTTTTCAATGTTACCCAAGCAAGAAGAGCCAGTGCAGGAACTTCTGGTCACTGTGGCTCACTTTTATCTCAGAGAACCAAAACCCAAGGGAATGCCACCTCCTCATAGAGCAACACATGGCTTACATGTTAGCCTGGAGAGGATCAGAATAATCAAGAAGGATTTATTCATCCAGGATAAGGTGGTCTGACGGTCCAGCTTTAGAAATTTTAAATCTAACAAATTTGTTAAGAAATTGTCTAAGTTGGTCAGTAAGAAATTTGAGAACATTTTATGTCAACTCAAAATCACTTTTTCTTTCTCTTTTACTGTTTTTGTCTTAAAAGATTATACCTACATTCTGTATTTGAAGCAAATGTAGAAGAGATATAGTGCTCGCACCTGGATTGAATCATTTCTAGATTAAAGTAAGCCAAACTGCTCAAAGATTTTAAAATAGTGGAGTTTAGAGAGACATTGATACCTTCCTTTGGGCAGTGATAGCAGGAGTATGCAACCTACTTTAGGCTGTCTTCAGGAGTTTAAACAGAGTTCTTCTTCCAGTAGCCTTCCTCCCATATTACCCTGTGTGCTGATACTCTTGAGAATGGTGTAATTAACTTGTGTCACTGCTGTGTGTGACTTTGGTATCAGTGTAGTTTATGAGGCACTAAAATGAGGTTTGTGTATAAACAATCAAACAGTCTCAGGTGGCTTTATCAGCTGCTTTATCAAGCAGCTCTGCCAAGAACACAAAGAAATTGGGCGCCTGGGTGGCTCAGTTGGTTAAGCGGCTGCCTTCGGCTCAGTCATGATCCTGGAGTCCCTGGATCGAGTCCCGCATCGGGCTCCCTGTTCGGCAGGGAGTCTGCTTCTCCCTCTGACCATAACCCCTCTCATGTGCTCTCTCTCATTCTCTCTCTCTCTCAAATAAATAAATAAAATCTTTAAAAAAAAAAAAAGAACACAAAGAAATTTAACAGAGGAGCCAACAACAGCACACCTGTCTTTAAGGCAGTCAGTCGAGTCATAGTCTGTATTTTTTGCTCCAAAGCAGTAGCAATGCATGTATTCAATGTGCTAGGCATAAATACAATGGTGAGGATACATCTAATGATTTGGGGGAGGTTTATGAAATAGTAAGCATTAAACTGTGAAACATAAGACTAAATATTATGGTATCCCTTCAGGACTCTGTGTGTGTGTGTGTGTGTGTGTGTGTGTGTGTGTGCGCGTGTGTCTGTGTTGGGGAGTGCAGTTCGGCAGGCTGCAGGGAAAATTAAATATTTAAGAATTTTACTTTTCCCCAGACTATCATTTATTATGATGCTTCTACTTACACAGCAGATATATGTACAGGAACACAGATGTTTTTCCAGCAGTCCTATTTATATATAAAAAATACACAATTTATGATTTTAAAATCTATATTTGAATAGAAAATAAAAATTATATCCTTTTAAAACAGTTTATAGACACATATGCACAGAAATGTTCAATCTTTACGTATGTATAAATAGATTATGCATTTATGTATATTTTTATAACTACCATTATTAAGCCCTACTTCCTATATGAAGAATAAGCAATATGTTTTACATGCATTGTCATCGTTGTTCTCACAACAATCTTGAACGATAGGTATTTTGATCTCATTTCAAGGGTGAGGACATAGAGAGTTGGGGAGTTAAGTAACTTGCCCTGGATCACACTAATCAATTAAAATGTTGATTGGTGACCTATTCTCTGTGAAGTATTATACACCAAATATTTTGTCTGTAAATGTGTATTTTGTTTTTTATTCAGTTATTTCCTTCAGATAAATTCCTGAAAGTTGAATTGCTGGTGCTCAGGGAAGCGGGGGGGCGGGGGGGGCAGTTACATTAAAGGTTAAGGATTTTGTTACTCATAACCTTATATTTGTACCAGCAGTGTAGGAGACTGCCTATTTCATCACATACCCACTAAGAGAGTATTGTAATGTTTTAAAATTTCAATTTGAAGAGGAAAACGATGTTACATGTTTTTATTTGATTTTTATATTAAAGAACTTATGCATTTATCTTACAAATATTAATTGACCATTTTTATTTATTTTTATTTGAATTCTACATTTATGTCCTTTGCATAATTTTCTGAGTAAATTGGTCATTTGCCTAGTGATCTGATGAAATAATCCTAAAAATAATTTAATATAATGTGCCAATAAGAATAGCCAAGAAAATTTTGAAAAAAAAGGGAAAATTTGTTCTTTTAGATATTACTAATTACCAGAAGTAACACTTTGATGGAGATTCAATAATTTGGCCAATTTATAAATTAACATATAGGGTATTAAGGTTTTCACAATTTTGAAATTTTTAATTCAATAGCATTTATTCAGTAACCTCCATATAAAGCTTTACTTTATATGCTATAGTAAAATCTGTTTTATTTTACTTATTGGTTTTATTTTACTGTAAATCTGTAGTATTTATATATTTATTTCTAGATAAATTATATTTCTGATGCTGTTGTAAATGGAATATATATTATTGTATTTTCTAAGTGCTGACATTTTTCACTTTACAATTCATCATCTGAATTTTATTTTTATCATATTATTTTGTTTTACATATGTATGAATTTTTAAGGACTCAATTTTTCTTTTGCCCTTTTCTCTTGTCACAAACTATATGGACTTTGTGGATCTGGTAGATATGGCTGATAGTAATGGACTAATGAAGGAATAAAGAAAGTAAAATAAGGAGAATGGAGGAAAGAAAACAAGAGGATGGAAAAGTTCAGAAACAGGCAGGATCATTTTTGTTAGTTGTAATTGTATTGGAAATTATAAATTTGCTTTGTCTTGTCACTTAAAGGTGGATTGACTCCAAGAACCCCTGGACATTTTCTTTACTCTTACATACAATCATAGCAAGTATGGAAATCCCTGGCCACTTAACCCTATGTATTTGTGTTTGCAATATGACTGTCAAGGACAGAGAAACATCCTTCCAAAACACAGGACCCTTCCATTAATGCTTGATGATTGGAGCTCCGAGGCTAAATCTCCCACTTACTTCACTCTCCTCCAGCTTCTGCTGTAACAGTATCCATTGGACAGCTCTCCCCTTGCTGAAGTGAAACATTTCAAAGGTATCCTATTCCTCACCTTGGTTAAAGTGGACTAATAAGGCTAGTTCTACTACTGTCTTACATGTGGTAGATAAACCTTTCCTCTCACTAAATCCATGGCAACCAACATCCTGAAACTACTAAGATTTCAGCACTTTATTCATAAAATTCAAAATATTCACACAGTAAGGTCTGGTTGTTTTCTGTTCTTAACCTTTTCTTCAGTTTATATTTATATAACTACATTGTGCATTTTTAAACTGAAATTCAAATCATTTCCCTATTCTACCCAGAATCCAATCTGTATTTTAAAAATATTTGCAACAATAAAAAATGGGAAAAAAAGTATTTTGTTATTAAAATAATAATTAGTTTTTTACGTGAAATATATTTTCTAGTTTGGGGACTCACTAAAGAAATAATAAGCAGTAAACTCTAATCTTATTAATCTACTAAACCCAACACTGATCTCTCAGCCATCAGACACTCTCCCCAAACCATGAACAAAGAAATGTCTCTGTATAGCCTTTGTTTATTTAGCCCAGAAGTGTTCAAAAGATGTGCATTTGTGTCTGTGTGTAGGGGTACTATATCCTGATCCCTTGGAGGTTATTAGTAATTGCACATGCCTCCCACCCTCTGAGATTTTGGTATACAGTCTTCTTTCTCCTTTTAACTCTTCCCAACCAGCCTATCACCTCAGAAGAATTGCTGCAAGTTTCTTGTATCCATCAGTATATGAAAAATTGAGAACAGTAGTTATAATCCCCAATGTCAACATTAAACATTACAGCTGAATTTATGCTGAGACTTCTAAGGCCTTCACAGTATTTTTCACAAATCATAATTATTCACATCTTAATCTATTCTTCACCATGGAAAAAATCATCTTTATAGTTGTGTTTTCATGAGATTCTTTGTATTCTCCCAACGTTCTTGGCAATAGCAATCATTTAAAAATGCTTATAAGATGAATGAAGGGTTGTAGGTTTTCTGGCCCCATTAACACAAGAGCTTTAACTCTCAGTTACATACTAGGGATTAGAATTCAATAGGTTCACAATAGTCTGGAGCATCTTGGAGAATAAGACTGTGTTTGCCCTAAGTTTAGATAGCAAAATCATGGAATTTCATTCAGGGCTTTAAAGATACTTAAATGGCAATTAGCTCATTTTACCACTCTATCTATTTTTTTTTTAAAAGCCAATTGTCTTCTTATGAGATTCCATATCAGAGAGCCTTTTTTCCCTCTGCTAGGTTTCTAATTTCCTTGGAAAGCAGTGAAGTTATCTTATATTTCTGTTCCATATTACTGTATTTAGTATAATAGCTGAAAGCAAGGTCAGAGAACTCAACGGATGTTACAACTAGGGCAACAAAAGGAAATGAAGAAAGCCAGAAGCCATGTATAGAGACATATAGTAGTCAAAGTATCAGTTGGACAATTAAAAAATGGGCAAACTGGCAAATGAATTGGAAAGCAAGTCTACAAAGACAAAGTGGAAAAATAGCATTAATTTAAGATCAAAGGGCATTATTCAAATATGGATAAAATGGACAATTGATTATATGAGGCTTAAGTTTCCAGCAAAGGACAAGGTTACTAGGACAGGTAACAAGTGGAAATGGGATATCAGATACAAATGAAAATTGGTTCATGGTCACAGAAGAGCATGATGTTTGGAGCCAGTCAGTTCTGGCTAATTTGCCTACTTTCTCTAAGTTTGCTTTCATCATAACATTTTAATAAGACCAATGCTTACTTCATAGGGTTGGTAAAAAACATGTCAAGTGGCTGCACATAGTAAACATTCAATGATGAAAAGTGGTTATTAACTTTAAAAGGTCTGAGGATACCTGACAGGGTCTTGGTGAGTGGGCAGTGAGCATGCTGCTATATTGGAACCAGTAGTGGGAAAGAATCATTTATCAGTCATTATCACACTTTTCTAGTCTGACTTGTCCTATATGTGAATAGAAATATTCTTTAATACGTGATAGACCAAACCCTACTGGTGACAGCTAAGCCATCACTCATAATGGTTCAGCAATCATAACTATGTGGATCCTGGACACCTTAGCCACCTTCCTAATTACTTAGCATTCATCTTCCCTCAATCACAGAGGTACCATAGATTAGAATCGCAATGCCAATTTCTAATTTTTAAAATGGGGTAAAGTGTAATCACCCACACCCACCCTTCTGCAGACCCCTAAAGAGGAACCTGATATTTTTCTCACATCCACACATCGCAAGATTGGCTACTGCCAGGATTTTCAGCGCTGATTCAGAGTCTTGATTTCTCTATTTCCTCGTAACTACTGCTCTTTGGGGGAGAATAGTATCAAGCCATTTCAGCCTCTAGTCCTCCTCACTGTGTCATACACAACTCTTCTGTATACACATTCCTCATTCACTGGAGATTTTAGTGCCTGGCTATTTTTTTTCCCACTCTAATCATTCCATTATCCTGGGAGATCTCTCCTTCCACAAAGACAACTCAGTTACCTAATCTCTGAGTATTTTTGTCTTAACTATAATAACCCATACCTTCACTCCATATAAGCCAATGTTTCTTGGACATTTTCATCTAGTGTTTCCTTTTTTCCTTATCTACAATCTATCTGATGATGCTACTGGATAAATTTCACAAAACTGTACAAATGATAACTTTATGGTTGTCATCCCCAAATGGGTCCTCAAAGCCACCATGATACTTTTATGATTTCTCAATACTTTCATATTTTTCAAGATTGCTATTCTCACCTCTAGCCTTCTACATTGTAAGACCTTCTCCACTTTTAAACATTTGATTTAGACCATCTACGCTATTGGTCTTATAGAGAAAATAAAGACATAAGCATTTTCTATAGCCATAATCAAACTTACAGACTTCCCTGCATATACGCTCATCTTTTTCTTTTTTTCCCCCTTAAAATGAAAATGATATCTTTTCTCCTGTCTATGGTGATTTTCTCCATTTGATCTTGATCTTATTCTCTCCCGACTCTTCAGGTTTATAAATTATTTTTTCCTTGTCCTATACCTACTCTAGATTTAAACATTTCCTAACTCTCACATCTCCATGCTTAAAAAAATTCTCTCTTGAGATTTTTTTTCCTAGCTACTGCATTATCTTTTTTTTTTTTTTTTTTTTTTTTTTAGAGAGAGTGTGAGTCGGGGGTGGGGGGAGGGCAGAGGGAGAGAGAAAATCTTAAGCAGGCTCCACACCCAGCTCAGAGCCCAACATGGGGCTCAGTCTCACAGCCCTGAGATCATGACCTGAGCCAAAATCAAATGTTGGACGCCAAACTGACTGAGACACCCAGGTGCGCCTACCTACTGTGTTATTTTGATCCTCTATTCAGAGTGAACTTATCCATAGGGTTCTCTACACTTATATTATTAACTTTTTCCCCTTGCAGTCACTTCTCAATCCATAAAAATTTGGATTTAGCATATCCAACTCTACTGATATTGTTCACACGGTTACCAAAAGCCTATTTGTTCCTAGATCCAAAAAGCACTTCCCAGTTTTATCTTGATTGATTTCTTAAAATACATATGGCATACTTGACTCCTGCTTGAAAAAATGGTCTTCCTTTGGAATTTATCCCACCATAGAATCTGCTGGCTTTCCTTCTGCCTTACATATATATATATACACACATATAAAGTGTATAGTATATTCCTTGGATATTAAAACCCCTCTGGGTATTGTCCTCTTTTGTCCCACTTCTTGCTACAGTCCTACTACTGCCTTTTCTGTTTTCCACATACTCTGGTCTTTTTCGCTGAAATGAAAGTCTATCACTGGGACCTTCAAACATGTGATTCTTCCATATTGATTATCCTTGCTTTTTCTTACTTCTGATTATGTCTCATCTGAGATCTAAAATCCTCTGGAAAACCTAATGTAGCCTCAATAAATGTCCCTCCAATATGTTATCAAAAATATTTCTACTTCCTCTTTTTTTATCCCTTTTAACAATGTGTTTTAAAATGTCTGTTTTCTATTTTCCCTATTAGATTATAGGCTCCTGGAATGCAGAGAATTATTTACCATCACATTGCTAGAACATAGACCAGCACTTGGTATAAAGCAGATGCTTAATGAGTATTTGTCAAACAGAATAAATCAATAAATTATATCATAAATATATATTCTAGTGAATTTAATATTAAACAATGGAAGAATTCAAGAATAAATTATTAAATAGATCATTTGCAAGCACTTCAAAAATAAAGTAGTGATGACTAGAAGACATCATGGGTTCACAAAGAACAAGTCATGCCCTATTAATAGGATTTTCTCTTGCAGATGAGAATGCCCTAGATGGAGTACCTAGACTTTTCTCTTTAGAATTGCTTTTGCTTCAAAAGTATCTAATAACTCAGTTCTTAGAATCTCTTATATCATTGTGGGCAAGATGATGAGATGAGGTCAAATACAGAAAAAAAAAAAAAAAAGGCATGCTGATACTTTTTTTTTTTTTAGTGTATTATTAGTTTCAGAGGTAGAGTTCAGTGATTCATCAGTTGTATATAACACCCAGTGCTCATTAGATCGTGTGCCCTCCTTAATGTCCATTATCCAGTTACCTCATCCCTCCACCCCCTTCCTTCTAGCAACCCTCAGTTTGTTTCCTATGATTAAAAGTCTCTTATGGTCTGTCTCCCTCTCTGATTTTGTCTTATTTTATTCCCCCCCCCATTCCCCTATGCTCCTCTGTATTGCTTCTTAAATTCCACATATGAGTAAAATCATACAGTTGTCTTTCTCTGATTGACTTATTTCACTTAGCATAATAATATCCTTTAGTACCATCCACATCATTGCAAACAGCAAGATTTCATTTTTGAAGGCTGAGTAATATTCCACTGTGTATATATACCATTTCTTCTTTATCCATTCATGTCGATGGACATCTGGGCTCTTTCCATAGTTTGGCTATTGTGGACATTGATGCTATAAACATTGGGGTGTAGGTGTTCCTACAGATCACTACATTTGTATCTTTGGGGTAAATATCTAGTAGTGCAATTGCTGGGTCCTAGGATAGCTCCATTTTTAACTTTTTGAGGAACCTCCATACTGTTTTCCAAAGTGGTTGTACCAGCTTGCATTCCCACCAACAGTGTAAGAGGGTTCCCCTTTCTCTGCATCCTCGCCATCATTTGTTGTGTCCTGACATTAATTTTAGCCATTCTGACTGGTGTGAGGTAGTATCTCATTGCGGTTTTGATTTGTATTTCCCTGAGGCCAAGTGATGTTGAGCATTTTTTCATGTGCCTGTTTGTCATTTGTAAGTCTTCTTTGGAGAAATGTCTGTTCACGTTTTCTGCCCATTTCTTCACTGTATTATTTGTTTTTTGGATATTGAGTTTGATAAGTTCTTTATACATTTAGGATACTAGCCCTTTATCTGATAAAAGACTTGCAAATATCTTCTCCCATTCTGTAGTTTGTTTTTTGGTTTATCGACTGTTTCATTTGCTGTGCAAAAGCTTTTTATCTTGATGAAGTCTCAATAGTTCACTTTTGCCCTTGCTTCCCCTGCCTTTGGCAATGTTTCTAGCAAGAAGTTGCAGCAGCCGAGGTCACAGAGGTTGCTGCCTGTGTTCTCCTCAAGGATTTTGATGGATTCATGTCTTACATTGAGGTCTTTCATCCATTTTGAGTCTATTTTTGTGTGAGGTGTAAGGAAATGGCCCAGTTTCATTCTTCTGCATGTGGCTGTCCAATTTTCCTAACACCATTTGTTGAAGAGACTGTCTTTTTTTCCATTGGATATTCTTTCCTGCTTTGTTGGAGATTAATTGACCATAGAGTTGAGGGTCCAATTCTGGGTTCTCTATTCTGTTCCATTGATCTATGTGCCTGTTTTTGTGCCAGTACCATACTGTCTTGATGATTACAGCTTTGTAACAGCTCAAAGTCCAGAATTGTGATGCAACTAGCTTTGGTTTTTTTTTTCAACAATTCGTTGGCTACTCAGGGTCTTTTCTGATTCCATACAAATTTTAGGATTATTCCAAATGTTCCAACCCTGTGAAAAATGTTGATGGTATTTTGACAGGGATTGCACTGAATGTATAGATTGCTCTAGGTAGCATAGAAATTTTAACAATATTTGTTCTTCCAATCCATGAGCATGGAATGTTTTTCCATTTTTTTTGTCTTCCTCAATTTCTTTCATGAGTGTTCTATAGTTTTCAGAGTACAGATCTTTTGTCTCTTTGGTTAGGTTTATTCCTAGGTATCTTATGGTTTTTGGTACAATTGAAAATGGGATTGATTCCTCAATTTCTCTTTCTTCTCTCTCATTGTTAATGTATAGAAATGCAAATGATTTCTGTGCATTGATTTTATATCCTGCCACTTTGCTGAATTCCTGTATGAATCCTAGCAATTTTGGGGTGGAGTTTTCTGGTTTTCCACATAGAATATCACGTCATCTGCAAAAGGTGAGAGTTTGACTTCTTCTTTGCCAATCTTGAATGCCTTTTATTTCTTTTTGCTGTTTGCTGAGGCTAGGACTTCTAGGACAATGTTGAATAACAGTGATGACAGTGGACATCCTTGTCATTTCCTGACCTTAGGGGAAAAGTTCTGTTTTTCTGCATTGAGAATGGTATTCTCTGTGGGCTTTTTGTAGTTGGCTTTTATGATATTGAGGTATGTTCCCTCTATCCCTCCACTGTGGAGAGTTTTAATCAAGAAAGGATGCTGTACTTTGTCAAATGCTTTTTCTACATCTATTGAGAAGATCATATGATTCTTGTCCTTTCTCTTATTAATGTAGTGTATCACATTGACTGATTTGCGGGTATTGAACTACCCTTGCAGCCCAGAAATAAATCCCACTTGGTTGTGGTGAATAATCCTTTTAATGTACTGTTGGATCTTATTGACTAGTATCTTGGTGAGAATTTTTGCATCCATATTCATCAGGGATATTCATCTGTAATTCTCCCTTTTGGTGGGGTCTTTGTCTGGTTTTGGGATCCAGGTAATGGTGGCCTCATAGAAAAAGTTGGAAGGCTTCCTTCCATTTCTATTTTTTGAAACAGCTTCAGAAGAATAGATATTAATTCTTCTTTAAATGTTTGGTAGAATTCTCCTGGGAAGCCATCCGGTCCTGGACTCTTATTTGTTAGGAGATTTTTGATTAGTGCTCCAATTTCCTTGCTGGTTATCAGTCCATTCAGGTATTCTATTTCTTCCTGCTTCAGTTTTGGTAGCTTATACATTTCTAGGAATACATCCATTTCTTCCAGATTGCCCAATTGGTTGGCATATAGCTGCTCATAATATGTTCTTATAATATGTTCTTATAATTGTTTGTATTTTGTCGGTGTTGGTTGTGATCTCTCCTCATTCACTCATGATTTTATTTATTGGGGTCCTTTCTCTTTTCTTTTTGATAAGTCTGGCTAGGGGTTTATCAATCTTATTAATTCTTTCAAAGAACCAGCTCATAGTTTCATTGATCTGTTCTACTGTTCTTTTGGTTTCTATTTCATTGATTTCTGCTCTAATCTTTATTAATTCTCTTCTCCTGCTGGGTTTAGGCTTTATTTGTTGTTCTTTCTCCAGCTCCTTTAGGTATAAGGTTAGGTTGTATATTTGAGACATTTCCTTTTCTTGAGAAAAGTTTGTATTGCTATACACTTCCCTCTTAGGATTGCCTTTGCTGCATCCCAAAGGTTTTAAACAGTTGTGTTTTCATTTTCATTTGTTTCCATGAATTTTTTAATTCTTCTTTAATTTCCTGGTTGACCCATTCATTCTTTAGTGGGATGCTCTTTAACCTCCATATATTTGTGTTCCTTCCAAATTTCTTCTTGTGATTGAGTTCCTGTTTCAAAAAACTATGGTCTGAAAATATACAGGGGATGAACCCAATCTTTTGATACTGGTTGAAACCTGATTTGTGACCCAGGATGTTATCTATTCTGGAGAATGTTCCATGTGCACTCCAGAAGAATGTGTATTCTGTTGCTTTAGGATGGAATGCTCTGAATATATCTGTGAAGTCCATCTGGTTCAGTGTGTCATTCAAAGTCCTTGTTTCCTTGTTGATCTTCTGCTTAGATGATCTGCCCATTGCAGTGAGGGGGATGTTAAAATCCCCTACTATTATTGTATTATTATTAATGTGTTTCTTTAATTTTGTTATCAATTGGTTTATTAATTGGCTGCTCCCAATTTAGAAGCATAAATATTTATAATTTTTAGATCTTCTTGTTGGATAGACCCTTTAATTATGATACAGTGTCCTTCCTCATCTCTTATTATAGTCTTTGGCTTAAAATCTAATTTGTCTGATACAAGGATTGCCACCCCAGCTTTCTTTAATGTCCATTAGCATGATAACAGGTTTTCCACCCCCTCACTTTCAATCTGGAGGTGTCTTTGGGTCTAAAATGAGTCTCTTGTAGACAGCATATGGATGGGTCTTGCTTTTTTATCCAATCCGATACCCTGTGTTTTTTGATTGGAGTATTTAGCCCATTTACATTCAGAGTAACTATTGAAAGATATGAATTTAATGCCATTGTATTAACTGTAAAGTCACTCTTTCTGTATATTGTTTCTGTTCCTTTCTCATCTATATTCTGGGCTGTCTCTTTGCTTATAGGATCCCCTTTAATATTTCTTGCAGGGCTGGTTTAGTGATCACAAATTATTTTAGTTTCTGTTTGTCCTGGAAGTTCTTTATCTTTCCTTCTATTCTGAATGACAGCTTTGCTGGATAAAGTATTCTTGGCTGTATATTTTTCTCATTTAGCACCCTGTGAATGTTATGCCAGTCCTTTCTGGCCTTCCAGGTCTCTGTGGGTAAGTCTGCTGCCAGCCTTATGTATCTACCCTTGTAGGATAAGGACCTCTTGTCCTGAGCTGTTTTCAGGATTTTCTCTTTGTCTCTGAAGTTTGCAAGCTTCACTATTATATGTCAAGTTGTTGACTTATTTTTATTGATTTTGATGGGGGTTCTCTGTGCCTCCTGGACTTGAATGCCTGTTTCCTTCCCCAGATTAGGGAAGTTCTCAGCTATAATTTGCTCAAATATACCTTCTGCCCCCCTTTCCTCTTCCTCTGGGACCCCAATTATTCTAATACTGTTTCACTTTATGATATCACTTATTTCTCGAATTCTCCCCTTGTGATCCAGTAGTTATATTTTTCTCAGTTTCTTTATTCTCCAACATTTTGTCTTCTATATCACTGATTATTTCTTCTGCCTCATTTATCCTAGGAATTGGAGCTTCCATTTCTTTTTTTAAAGATTTCATTTATTTGACAGAGAGAGAGACAGCGAGAGCAGGAACACAAGCAGGGGAAGTGGGAGAAGAAGAAGCAGGCTTTCCAGCGAGCAGGGAGCCTGATGTGGGGCTCGATCCCAGGACCCTGGGACTGTGACCTGAGCCAAAGGCAGATGCTTAATGACTGAGCCACCCAGGCGCCCCTAGATCCTCCATTTTTTATTGGATCTCATTAATAGTCTTTTTGATTTTGACCTGATTAGATTTTAGTTCTTTTATTTCTCCAAAAAGGGATTCTCTAGTGTCTTCTATGCTTTCTTCAAGCCCAGCTAGTATCTTTATAATCATTACTCTGAACTCTAGTTCCAACATCTAACCTATATACATACTGATTAGGTCCCTGGCAGTCATTACTGCCTCTTGTTCTTTTTTGGGGGGTGAGTTTTTCAGTCTTGTCATTCTGTCCAGAGAAGAATAAATGAATGGAGAGAACGAAATACTAAAATAGCAACCAGGACCCCAGAAGAATATACACTTGCAAAAAGTGGGCACTTTTCTCTTTGTAGAATTGCAGCAATTCTTTTCTTAGATCTCTGTTTGAGTTCACAGGTGTTCAGAATAATTTGATAGCCATGCAGCTGAATTCTAGAGACTAGATGAAACAAAGGTCCCATACACCACCACCATCTTCCTTCCTTTCCCATGGTGATATTTCTAATAGGTCTCTGGTACTATAGAGTTAGCATCTGGCTTTGCTTTTTTTTTTTTTTTTAAGATTTTATTTATTTATTTGACAGAGAGAGACACAGTGAGAGAGGGAACACAAGCAGGGGGAGTGGGAGAGGGAGAAGCAGGTTTCCCATGGAGCAGGGAGCCCGATGCGGGGCTTGATCCCAGGGCTTTGTTTTTTCAACAATTTTACAACTGCTTGGATAAGTATATAGAAGAAAGACTTAATTTTTTTTAATAGTAGAAGCTATAGAATGGAATACTTGCAAAGCATTCAAACAGTCTGGGTGATAATTTCTGTCAGGGATATCCTTGTCAGAGAAGATATTTCTGTCTTGAGTGGGAGGTTGGCTTTATAATTTCTACAGTCTTTTCCAAATTTAGGATGTCATGATTCTGTGAAGTATTATCATCTCAAGATGTGCTGGAAATGTCTGTATAATCCTAGAATGTCCTACGTAGAACAAATTACAGAGTGTATCACTGGCAAATAAAAGAATTAAGTGTATAACTTTGTGTACCTGGGGCTTTTCAAAGAATGCAGAGGAAAAATAACAGAAATAAAGACTCTACCTACATCATATAACAATAGATCTTCAGGAGTGCTTAGGGGATAGACTCTTTCAAAGTTCATGCATTCTATATAATAAAGTTTAAATTATTCAACCATTGCCTATAAACAGGAATTACCTAGAAAATATTCAATTACTTGAAAAATCTAAATGCTAAATATTTTTTATAATTTTTATGATGTTTTAAGTACTTCTGAAGTTTTGTTTTCATTGGTATTGTTCTGTCACCTACAAAGCTGACCTCTCTGTACACCATCACCTAAGCACCAGTGAGCTAAATGGAGCTTTTATATGGTCAAATTCATAACCTCTGTGTTTTCAAAATCCTTTTAAATGATAATGAACCCATACTGCCTTGGAACTTAATGTTATTTTCTATCTTCGGTGCAGACAGAGGATTCTCTCCCTGTCACATATGATTTGGAAGGGACATCAGAGGCCAAGGAATGCTGTTGGCTTGGATAAGTTCCACAGATGAAAAGGCTTAATTGAAGGGGCTGGCTAAATTTTGGTAGGCAGCATATAAGTGAAATGCTACTTCCAAATGGTGTTTGAATAATTTTATCCAAATAAGAAAGCTTTCTGGGTTTGACTTGTGTGATCTTTTAAGTGATAAATTGTCACAAATTTCAACTGAGCCAATGTTTCACCAAATCAATTCATTTGAGACTTCTGATCACAGTTAAATGATAGAAGCACTAAACTTAGTAAGGAGCAGTTGCCACATCTCAGTTCTTTAGAATAACTACATCAGACCTTTTCTTTCTATTCCACTGCCACAATCCAAATTCAGACTTTATTGCCTTATTGCCTTATATCTACTCTATTGTGATAATTTCCCAACTGATCTTTATCCCTCTAATTTCTCTTCTTTCTAATCCATTCTTTATGAACTATCAAGTCAATCTTGTCTAACGCTACTTTGATCATAAAAAAGGCCCCTCCTTAAGACCTTAGGGTCCCCACTAATTACAAAATAAAGCCCAAACTATTCAACATGTGTTCAGTACCTAAACCTATCTATCCTTGCCCCAAATCCAACTCCTATAAAGTAAATTAATATAACTGTCTTAAGATCCTGCCTATAAGCAGCTGATGACAGATTGCTTCTCCCTTGGATGTTACCTTCTATCTATACATATTCACAAGGTTTTTCTTCAGATTTCCTTAGCCCTACAGATTGAAAGGATCTGTACTTCTTTGGGACTCTTAGAGCCATTATTTTCTGATAACTCATCATTGTGCAATTAATCTTCTATTAATCTCATGACAGCTCTTCTATTGTTATACCTAAATGTTATTTAATTGTTTAATATCATCTTACTAATTTATCTGTTGGAGGGAAGAGAATACATTAATCATCTTAATATCTTAGATTATATATAGCATAGTGCTGTGGTAATCTTCTTGGCCCTTGTCCCTGTAAACTTCAAATAACTTCAGCTGAAATTCATTTAACCTTCACTTGCAATATCTTCCTTCCCATCCCTTCTTTTAAACTCCAGTTTGGGGATTATAATATGATTCTTAGTCTGGGGGAAGAAAGAGGTCCAAGTCATTACTTCAATATTATCAAGTCATTCAGAAGGTTATCTTCCTAATTGGGCAATTATTTTCTAATAAACTTATTCTTCTTCTATTACAGGAGACCAAGCTCATATATCACTCAGAATCATTGTTCATTGCTCTCATCACGTCCCCTCAGATACTGACAGTTTTTCTACCTCTGTCTCTCCATCTAAGGGCTACTTCTGGTCTCTTTCAAACCTAACTTGTCCACCTCAACAAGCCTGACTAACATTTTTAGGTCCTCCAAATACTGGCTACTCTTGCTAACTTTAAGCCCTTACTCTAAGAGTGACTTTCATTTAATGCATGTTCAATAAATATTAATTGGTTTCACTGATAGTGAGTTTTGACATTCTCCTACCAAGCTTGCCAGTGCTCGTAATGAATAGAACAACACATACATTCATGCACATAAAACATGATTTGTAGTGCTGTTCTGCAACTTGAAGAAAGAGGCTAACAATTAAGCAAAGGATATGGCCAAACTTCCAGAATAATGAACTAGATAATGATTATTTTTCCAGCTTAAACTCTTTTTCTCCTTTTTCTGTTGCTTCCTCTTTGAGAATCTTTCACTGGCTTTTTCTTAACCATTTTCTACTTGATTTCCCCACTTCTCTCACAAAGAACACAAAGCCTTTAGTGGGAAAGACATGAATTTAAAAGTCATATTTCTAGTACGTACTTTTTAATTTTGAAGTAAATTTGTAAAATACACTAATTATGATATCTAAGAGCCTTGTGTGCTCCTTTCTGGTTGTAAATAATGTATTTTCCAAGTGACCTCAAGTTTTTCAGTTCATAAGAGTTATTATGTATATTGAAACTGCCCTGTCAAAGAAATAGGTTGCAGGATCTTGGGGAAGGCTCTTATAGAAAAGACTCTAGAACCAACCTGTGGTTAAACTAAATCACTGGTTTACTCTGAATACACAGCAAAATCACCTGAAAATATTTTTTAAATGCCTTGGCACCTTTTAATCAATCATTTGTGGAAATGGCATTCAGAATATTATACACATTTAATATATTTATATGTATTAAATATGTATAAATAATATGTGTATATAGATATATAAATACAAATATAGAAATATATATCACAATATAATATAAATATAAGTTCACATATATAAATATAAATGTATAAATTACATACATTTAATGATTTAATACATATTATACATATAATTTATATATATTTAATACATTTATGTGTATTAAATACATAAATGTGTATTTATTTATATTAAATTCAGTTGATTCAAATATGTACTCAGAGTTGAGAACCAGTTAAGATCAGTTCATTACTCTTAAAAGTTCGGTTTCAGGTTGAAACATTCTTAATTTGATATTTTGTAATTAAAACACTGTTTTTCAGTACTGATTTCCATCCTAATATGTTTATAAATTTTGTTAGAAGACTGTCATAATCGCTTAGAGCTAAGGTGGCCATCAAAACCAAAATAGCAATGTAGCTTAGCCAGTCCCCTTAGAACAGTAGGAACCACTGGATTGAAAGGATTTTGTTTTTCAGTTTTAGTAGACCAGAAAAAGCCACTTTTTTTTTTCAAAGCAAACTTCTATTGCTACTGAAAAACTTAGAATTTGGATTTGTCAGGTATTATTGTTCTTCTTACGCTGGGACTCAGTCTCTTCTTTAGTCTTTGAAACCATTAGCTGAGAAAAGCACTTCAATTGGATAAGCATTCACTGAGTGTCTTCTAGTTGTCCAGGACTCTTCAAAGTCTGATATAAATACAAGAGAAGTATGTGATCCATTTACATTCTCAAGAAATTTGCTGCAAAGAGGAGAGAGCCAAAATTTATATATGTAAAACAATTTGGAACTACGTAAAAACATCCTATAATTAAATAGAACATAATAGCAGAATGTGTGTGCGTGTGTGTGTGTAAAATGGCTGATAAGGCAGAGAAGGGACCAGAATTCAAACACGCCATAGACAAGTATGAATGAGTCAAACAAAAAGAAACGGGGTCATGGGAAGATGGCTAGAAAGAAACTAGGAAAATGGGAGGAAGAACAAAAAGAAGCAAAGGAAAGAATTGGTCAAATGTTACTGAAAACTGCTCCCTTTTGTGAATAATCACACATTGGCAAAACTTCTGAAAGAATATAATCCTCTGACATCCTGAGCTTCCTGTACCTAACAATTTAAACTCTCACTCTTGATCTAAATTATTGATGAATTTAGATGTGACCTCAGAATAGGGATATAAGACCATAGACCTCACATTTTTTCATCCGTTTTTATAATGTTTCCTATTCTATTTGTTACTATTCTGGTAGTGTGGAAATGGTAAATCAGGAGTGTCATATCCCAATCTTTGATTCATCCATTCAGTGACCTAGGCAAATTATTTGTCTCAGTTTCTAGTTTGCAATATGAGAATACTGATACTATTACCTGAAAGGAAATGGTACATCCAGTTAGGTTTAGGTGATATATGAGTTATAAGGATTCACTGAAATGTACACTGTCTGATTAGCACTATGCCCAGCACATTATAAGCATTAACTAGGTAATAGCTCTTACTATTGTTCTTTGATTACTATTTGGTTAATAGATGAATTGTTTCTGAATAAACAGAAACAGTTTTGTAAAGTGGGCCTGTGGATTTATAGAACAACAGAAGGAGAGTTCAAAATTAGCATGTCTTTGGAAACAGGGACCTCATAGTCATCTTTATGTCACTGCTCAAGATTTTAATGTTACGTGAAATAGGCCCACCACAAAAAATGTCCTAAGTAGAAAGCTACCTTTATCTGTGAGGCTAAAAGAACTACATTGTACACTCCAGGATTTTTCCATTCATTTGCTCAAAGATAAGCAGCAAGCTATTACTCTCTTTAGGGGATGTCTTCAGAGACTATTTCTAGCCACCACTTGTGGGAATGCTTTATGAGATGTCAGCGTGTGTGAGAAAAGATAGCATGGTTTGTCATGGGCAGATAGGCCATATTCTGCTATAAACTGATGGCTTTGTCTTTTATCACTGTCACAGGCTTATTTAACAAGCTGTGACTCTGTGGTTCCTCACAAAGAAAACTGTCATCCCCAGACACGTGGCCTGAACATCCTTTCATCTTCCACACCGGTAGGATCTGTCATGTGACATCAAGCAGACCAGCAACTCCAGATGGACCAAGCAGGCTGCAACCGTGTAATGAGGAAGGTTTGTACTGGCATAGATCCAGGGTTTGCACCTTTGATTAGATTACATGGATGAGAAAAACATATGTAAGCTTTTAAGCAGTGTATGCTGATAATATGTCATAAATATCACTTGAAAGGAAATAGTACAACCAGTCATGTTTAGGTGATAATTATTTATCATGGTGTTATTCTGAGTAACTGATAAATCAATTAAGATTGATTTACTCCACCATCCCTCCATTTTAACACTCTTCTCATTGCTAGGTATTAATAACATTTAAAATTTTGAAGCAACCTCATAGCTTTAATTATAAAGTCTTTCAAAATTTTTGACAATTTGGTTAATACCTTGTTTGTGTGTGTATGTAGCAACTTTATAACATACTGACTCTTCTACTCACAATATCAATTAAGAAATGACAAATCCAGAGACTAAACAGAAAATTCTTTAACATTTCTAAGAGAGTTCTGTGGCTGAGAATTGAGGGAGATGTTTAGTTACAGCGTTTACACCGAAGCCTGCAGGACATATATTTTTGGCTGTGGAAACTGGGCCCATTCTGCTGAGCTCAGCACATCACCTGACCCTGGGACACAGTATTCCACTGTAGCCATGACTTGGCAGATCAGATTAAACTACTTGGGGACATTAAAGTATAAATATTTCATGGATGCCTTCATGCGATTGAATTTAAGCTAAAACATTGAAAAGTCTCAGTTGTTTGGTCTCACTGATGATTTCTGCTTTTTTATTTTCTTTAAATTTCCACATTTTGCAAAGCTATCTCTTAAGGAGTTTAGCTTTACCTTTTTGTTGCTGTTGTTTTCTGGATAAATCCAAGGATATTTAAAGCTGGAATCTTGGCTGCAAAAATTTAAAACTACAGGGTAAGGAATCCATTGGTCAAGTACCTCTTATGAAAAGATAAGATTATTAAACTGGATGAAAAATTTTTAAAAAGTGAGAATGTAGACAATGATCACTTATCACACAGCAGAGGGTGAACTCAGGACCACCATGCATATCAGACATTGCATAAAAGTGCCAGCTGGGGTTGTGAGTGGGGACTCAAATCTAGCCAGTGTTCAGCTCACCGAGCACCATGCCCATGGGGATGCATCTGCCAAAAGGGGGAGCCTTTTCGTAATCAATTGCCCAGAGTGAGAACTTTTTCTATCTGCATAAAGATACCAGATAGTTTAGTTGTAGCCTTGAATAAATTAAATATAGGCATTTAACAATGAAAATATCTGCTTACAAAGAAGAACTGTTCTAACGGTTTCCAGGACTTTGGAAGAGAGAACCTCTAGAATTTGATAGAAAGCCAAGTATACATATTGCTGTAAATATTTAAATAATATAACTAGACTTTCTAAATTTCTGAATTTCTTTTTAGAATTTTAAGTGTTCTTGATAAATCTATATAGTGGCCAAGACTAGGTTTGATCATTCTTGGTATTCCCCTACTTTAAGTGCATGGGAAGTACGCTGTGTAAACAGATACAAATATTTATTTTAATTAAGAAGTCAATTAAGTAAATTATGATCTATCTTGATAGAAAAGATGCAATTAGCCTTGGTCATAATTATGTTTCAGGTTCAGCATTCCCTGCCTTTGTCAAGTTTGACTTTCAATTTTTGGATAACCAAAAGTTTTTCAAATATGGGGGTGAATATATTCTTACTACTTAACACAGGGTATATATAGATAAGAATACTTTGTGAGAATTTGCAGTTATAATCTAGACTAGGTTGATGGCCTCTTTTCTATCTTGGGCAAATAATTTAAGTCTTCTCTTCCAGCTTACGTAACAACAGATGGAGCACTGCAGTCTTTTCTCCAGAGGGTGGAGGGCATTCAACAGCTATGCATGTAGTATAACCAGTCTCTTTTTTTCCTTTAAGTAATTTGTATGTAAAATTAAAATTTGCAACAATTAGATTAAAAAATAGGGCCCACATTACAAGCTATTTGTTAAATACAATATACCATCTAAAATACAAAAAAAAATGAAAGAGAAGAGTTTAATTGTATATAGTATCTTGATTCTCCTATGGTCTTAGAGAAGAATTGAAAGGAAGATTTAAAGGAAATAAAGGAATAAATATTTCCTTAATAAATTAAAGGAAATAAAAGGTAGAATTAAAAGGAAAACCTGAGGAGTCCATATATACACAGGACTGCTATATTAAACATCCATATGTAATTAATCACATGGTCAAATGGAGTCCATTAAATCAATTAAAAAAAACCCACAAAAAACAACTAACTGGTTCATTTATTTAATTGACCAAAATAAAATCTTTGGATTTAAATTGAATAGCAAATGTCAAAGATTAGGTTTTTCACATTCAGAATCCCTGTTCTTGCATATTCAAGAGCACCTAGCAAAATGTGAGCCAAATTGAACTACAAAGATCTATTTCATTCAGAGTATCTGTGAAATAAAGATTGACATCTGGTGTAAACTACTTTCACGTTGGTTTACTAGCAGCTTATAAACAATTAGTACAAATGATGTATGAGATAAAGATGAAAGGAGCAAGCAGCTGTAGCTCCCTAATGGGATCTAGAATTCCCTAGTTCCTCACAAGGATGCCTTCCACCTTTTGTGGTCAGTGTCATTTATGAAGAATGTGGTTCCTAGCAAATAAGAAGACCTAATAGTTCAGTGCCTTTTTTACCATTAGGCTGGGTGAGGGCCATGTCAGTATTCAGAAGTCTTTCTGCTACGTACTAGGCAATTCCTTTCTGTGCTTTGTGTTTTACTTCTCACAGTGTCATAGATCCAATGGCAGTTCTGGCCATAAGCTCCCACAGAGGGCCTGCCATAAATTAAATGCCCCCCAAATTTTTGTTGAATTGACTCATCAGAGTTCAGGTTATTCACAAGAGGCATCTCTGTGGGATAAGCCTAATCTGCCAGACTCCCATGGTTATAGCAACCCTTGATGCTTTGGCTACTCTAATAGAAGTAAGAAACTTGAAAATAACAAATGAGCTGCTTTATTGCAATATAGTATAATTTCCTTACTTCTCTTTTGCTTCACGTAGTCCATTTCAAAAATGTAGCTAAAAGATCATTACCTTGTTCATACTCATCAGGCTCAGAAATAGAAGTACTACTTTATATTCCTTGAAATTAGATGACATATTGGTTTCATTTCCAGAGAGGAAGTTGTGACACCTTTGGTGGCCAGTTTTTCATTTTCCTCCTTGAATTCAAGTCATTAGAAAGTGAATTAGAGAAAAAAAAAATTCTGGAAAACTTTTACGAATATTCTCGGTTGGGGATGTCCCAGTCAGGGATATCTAATAGCATTGTTTGCAGGGTGTATATTTGTGTTTTACTGAAAGATTAGGCAAGATTTAGCAGATCACCAGTGTAAATTTATCATACTGATGACGTTAAGAAAATAAATTTTTAATATATATATATTTTCATATAGCCAGCAAGTTTTCCAGACATTTTATAGGACATTATTTTTTGAATTAAAATATCAGTCACATTACTAAAACTAAATCTTACTTATAATTGCTGACTTAAAGTAAAACCCCTGGCATATTAATTTCACAAGGAACACATACTTCTCTGGAATAATATAACTCAAAGAAATTTGGATGCCAACCACACCTCTCTGAACTCCATTGCATGGTCTCTATATTACTGAAGTCCAACTGGGGACAGTCCAGCAGTGTAGTTCAAGAACAGTTCAGTCCCACAGATGGCCCAGCTTTGTTTTCAAATGTTAGACAACAAGTTAGAGAGGGTGAGTGATATTTTCCATTGAGTTTGGAATTTCTTTAGTAAGTTATGACAATTTTTTAACCTTAGTTTGTTTTCTGGATGCTTTCTCTGGTTCCCATTTCAAATTACCCAAGCTTATGTCTAGTATAAAGGAACAATAGCACTTCGGTATATGAAGTAGCTCTGTAAAGGTTGTTATGCATGACCATGTTAGTTCTGCTGTCCCAACACAACAGACTTTGAATATTTCATAGCTATTCTTGAATGAGACAATTCACTGGCATCTGTCTCAGAATAGTGAGCGTTTGTATTCACCTTGTCTGTGTTTTCTAAACTCACACCTCTTTTCTTTTTCCTTCAGGGAGATTAGAAATGAAAAAATGAATAATTAGCCTCCCTGTCTACCTCTTTTGTGTCAGGTAGGATGCTTGAATACTGCATTCTATTTGTGAAGAGCCTTAATGAGAATGCTAACAACAGTTTATAAAGCACCTCAAGCAAAAACAGAATCTGGGATGCAGTACATCACAATAAACAAAAAGGAATATATTCATACATATAATCCGTCATGAGTGCACACACATACATTTACACACATGCATACACCTAAATCAGGAACACTACTCAGTAAAAGGAAAGCAATGGTGGGGAGAAGAGTGTGTGAGCATGGGGTGGGAATGAAGAAAATAGAGAGGCAGAACAGATTTAAAATCCAAAGAATCTTCTCCCATTCTTTTTCAACATTCCTCTGACTATTAGGGGTCTTTTCTGGTTCCATACAAATTTTAGCATTATTTGTTCCATTTCTTTGAAAAAAGTTGATGGTATTTTGATAGGGATTGCTTTAAAATGTGTTAGATAAAGTGCTAGTATCCAAAATCTATAAAGAACTTATCAAACTCAACACCCAAAGAACAAATGATCCAGTCAAGAAATGGGCAAAAGACATGGACAGACATTTTTCCAAAGAAGACATCCAAATGGCCAACAGACACATGAAAAAGTGCTCAACATCGCTTGGCATCAGGGAAATCCAAATCAAAACCTCAATGAGATACCACCTTACACCAGTCAGAATGGCTAAAATTAACAAGTCAGGAAACGATAGATGTTGGGGGGGTTGTGGAGAAAGGGGAACCCTCCTACACTGCTGGTGGGAATGCAAGCTGGTGCAGCCACTCTGAAAAACAGTATGGAGGTTCCTCAAAAAGTTGAAAATAGAGCTGTCCTATGACCCAGCAATTGCACTACTGGGTATTTACCCCAAAGATACAAAGGTGGGGATCTGAAGGAGTACGTGCACCCCAATGTTTATAGCAGCAGTGTCCACAATACCCAAACTATGGAAAGAGCCAAGATGTCCATCGACAGATATATGGATAAAGAAGATGTCGTGTATATATATATACAATGGAATATTATGCAGCCATCAAAAGGAATGAAATCTTGCCATTTGCAATGACGTGGATGCAACTGGAGGGTATTATGCTGAGCGAAATAAGTCAATCAGAGAAAGAAATGTATCATATGATCTCAGTGATATGAGGAATTCTTGATCTCAGGAAACAAACTGAGGGTTGCTGGAGTGGTGGGGGGTGGGAGGGATGAGGTGGCTGGGTGATAAACATTGGGGAAGGTATGTGCTATGGTGAGTGCTGTGAATTGTGTAAGACTGTTGAGTCACAGACCTGTACCTCTGAAACAAATAATACATTATATGTTAAAAAAAAGAAGGTAGTAGGAAGGGAGAAATGAAGGGGGGGAAATCGGTGGGGGAGACGAACCATGAGAGACTATGGACTTTGAGAAACAAACTGAGGGTTCTAGAGGGGAGGGGGTGGGGGGATGGGTTAGCCTGGTGATGGATATTAAAGAGGGCACGTATTGAATGGAGCACTGGGTGTTATATGCAAACAATGAATCATGGAACACTACATCAAAAACTAATGATGTAATGTATGGTGATTAACATAACATAACAAAACAAAATAAATAAATAAATAAAAATAAATAAAATCCAAAGAATACTATTCATATAGTAAGAGGGAATGTGCCTGTCTACATTGCTTGGAAAGATATGCACAAGGTGAAATTTAAGCTAAGTGTTCCATGTCAGGGTTATACCATTTTACATCAGTTATTTCCAATGTACATTTTGGGCTCAAACAAGTCAATTTCATGAGTTCTTCCCTCAAGAGGGTTATAACAACTCTACTCAGTAAAAACATGTAGGGGAACGTTTGCTAGGTTAGGAAGCAAAGCCTCAGATTCTAGTCTCAGATTGGACATGCCTATGTAACCTTAAATAAGCTCTTTAACCAAATTGTGTTTGTTTCCTTCTTTATCAAGCAGGGAGAAAATATTTTGATATTTAAATTATGGGGAAAAATGCTTTAAAATATATAAAATGTAGTAAAAAGTACAAATTGCAAATATATATAATTGCAAATATATAGTTATTTACATATTTATATGTTTATATATAATTACAAGTCTGTAATTGCAAATATATAATATATAGTTATATATATACAGAATGTATAAATATACATTTAGTCAGAATGTATAGAAGTATAAATCTTTAAGTTAGAATTTTCATCATGCCTTTGTGTCTGTTTGTGTGTGTGTCTGTGTGTGTGTATGAGATAGTTGAAGTAGATCTTGGATATATTTACAATAATCCCAATGAAATGAGAGTAAATTGAATATATTTTCAGTATGGAACAATCACGGGAAAGGCCAAGGTCATTCCTATTTTTTTATTAAGTCTATGGTATAGACTCTGAGCAAGTTTTCTTATTCATTTCAGAAAAATACTGATAAAATAGGAAAGTCAAGCAAAATAATTCATCTTTTGTTTCTTATACAAAAGGTCAAAGAAATTGTATTCCCAGAGCAATATCAGAGAAGCAATTATAAGTTGACTACTAATAAAAGTAATGAGTAGTTGGAATCAGAGGGAACATCAACGGTGAATAATTAATTAAACCACAGGATGAAAACTCATTTTTTGAGTCACAAACAAACCTGCACTTTCTCTAAAGTTTTCTATCTGAGCAATCACCTATTTTTATAAATCCTTACATAACAAACTGGCATATGGGTGAAGTGGAGGGTTATGTGTGCTTGTGTGTGTCTATGTTTATCTGTGTGTGCAAAGGCAGGGTGACAGTGGCGATTTATCTGTCATTTATGAGCAATAATTAGATTATTTTCTTGCTCTGTTTAATCCTTTTGAAGTCAAAAAAGGCAGATGTAGGGAAAAGGAAATAAAATAGTTTCAAATTATTTCGTGTGGCAGTTTATGATTGAGTTCTAATTCTAAAGTGAATGGTAGAAATGGCTAGATATCTAGTAACTATAAATTAGACATTTAGTATCTATAACAATGTTTCTATGACACATTTTGTCAAAGCACTATTTTTCAGTGGTGAAAGAAATTACTTCCTAGAGGCAGTTAGGCCTGTGAGTAACCCACTGTTTTTCAATACTGATCAAATTTACCGTTGGAAACAGGTTTACATAACCAATAAATATATTTGTTGAATCTGGAAAAGACTGGAGGAAGGGAGAAAAGAAAGAAGGGTAGAAGGAAGGAAAGAAGGAGGGAAAAGAAAAATGTATATTTTAACAAGAATCCCTTGGGACTCTAAGCCAATTGTAGGAAGTAAACAAATATTTTAATATCAGTTCAGAGACTGATGACCTCAGTAAGAACCCCAGTGATTTTAAATTACATTTTCTGACAAAATCAACTTACTATAATAAACTCTAAGTTATCTAGGTATTTTTGTACTTGCTTCTATCAAACAGAGATGAATTTAAGAAAAATAGTGGGTGTCTGGAAACTACTGTTAAAAACAATTTTCTGCATATTTCAATACACAGTTTTCTACCTCTTCATTACTCATTCTTCATGAGAATGAAAACCCTTGAAGCATTTCAAGAACATGTTTGGCAAGGAAAGTCTCAAATTGTTTTGCTTCCTAAGATAGGAAAATGAACAAAGATATTTTTACAACAATTTGGAAACTTTTGAAAACTCTATGCAAAGAAAAACATTCATGTTAAACAGACTAGCTCAATTCTGAAGCAACATTGTTGGTCCATCAAGTTTTTCATTACATCTAAGAGCTACCACATCCTTTGGGAAAGGCCCCCACATCTGTATCTTTTGACATATTTAAATTTGGTTTTACATTCTAAGGCATTCACAATTATTTCAGTAATTGTAATATTTTATTCATGGTTTCAATATCATAAGAAGATAGAATTCGTTTCCTGAATCATAATTTCTAAAGAATAATTTCATTCTACATAGCTAACTGTTTCATTAATCTACTAAGCTATAAAGAGAATATTTAATAGTCTACTTTCTATCATAATTAATTTATCCACTTCAGGAATGTTATTTTTCCAATATCAAGAATAGTACCCCTCAAATTTGCTCTAGGTGCTAGAACCCTGGGAAGTTACCCAGGAATGCGATGTATTCCCTAAAGACAAAAATCGACTCTTTTTAACTACAGATTCCCATCTACTCCTGGCTGATGGTGTTTTGGTTGTGCTTTATTTTTCTCCTTCCACTTCTGATTTGTTTCTCTTTAAGTCTGGGCTGCCAGAAGAGACAGGTGGTGCGTGAAGTTTACTTAAAACAATGCCAATTTTAGCTGCACAGTAAACATGGGTCAAATTGAGTGGGACGTGATGCCAAAGTAGAATAAGGGAGTTAGACATGGCATGCTCTTTTTCCACCCCTTGTGTGCATTTCAGCATTTTCTCTTGTTCTGCCTGGATAAACTATGAGGACTGCTGAAATTTAGATTAACAAATTGTATGATCAATATATTCTGTGCACGGCCCTGCAAAGCAGCCTCTCACTTAGTATTCATAACGCTCCCATGTCACACCTATTATTACACACATTTTACAGATGAGGTATATGAAGCTTAAAAGCTCAGAGTAGTGAAGTGACCCAACTGAGGCGCATGTAGCTAAAAAGTGACAACGTTTAAATATAAATATATCAGTGGTAGGTCAGTTGTTCTTAACTAGGGGCAATTTTGCCTTCCAGGGGCATCTGGTAATGTCCGGAGACAATTTTTATTTTCCCAACTGGGATAGGGTCACTACTAACCTCTGGTATCTAGAGGCCAGGGACACTGCTAAACATCTTGCAATACACAGGACAGCCCCCACAGCAAATAGATACCCAGCTCAAAATGCAAAGAGTGCTGAGCTTGAAAATCTCAGAATAGAGGTGTTCAAACTCAAAGCTCACTGTTCCGACCACATCAGTGTTTTTTCCTTCTCGAAGCAATAACATGGAACACTGTTTCTGAAATACCGTATGGGATACATTAAGAGGGATGGTCTGATTCAGGACAGCGGAGAGAAAGCGTAAAATGGAGAACCATCAAGTCACTGTTTATTCAACACATTCATTAGGTGCTGGGGATAGATGGAGTTGAGCACTTAAGATTCAGCCCTTTCAAGTGAGACAAGAACCATGTGTGCATGTATGTATGTGATATATAGGTATATACACACATGTTTGTATGTAGATAGAGTTATATGGAAAAAAACTATACAGGTAGCATATGTTGGGGGTAAGCGTGGAGTAGGTCATAAACCATAAATGCTAAGAATTAAGAGTGCTTACTATGTGCCGAGTGTACCTATGAGGTAAATACTATTATCATCTCCAATTTACAATGAAGAAACTAACGTTCAGAAAACTTCAGTAACTTTCCCTAAAATCACGCGTTACGTTGTAAAGCTGGTGTAAACCCAGGCACGTGGCTCCAGAGTCTGGCTATCGCACCCCTCGACTGCTACAGACTGCAGCCGGAATTCACAGGAAAGGCGCTTCTAGGAGAAGGCTACACCAGTTCAAGGTGGATTTGTAGGAAGGGGAGATCTTAATAAATCTAGAGGAGGAGGAAAGCATGTCAGACAACTGAGAAAGGCGAGAAAGGTGCCTGTTGCATTTGGGAGCCGAGACACTGGCTAGAGTGGAGGTTACACAAGGACACAGTGGCAGACATAACTGCAGAGGGCCCAAGAGCACACAGCCTATGCTCAGCAGGTGACCTCTCAGCCCTACGTCAATAAAAAGTGAAAGTCTTCTGAGGGAATCTACCTTGTCTCATTTCACCACAGAACTTCACCTCACAACTCCAATAGATTTTCCCTCTCATTCCTTCCTCTTTAACAAGGCTGATCCCTCTGCGTGTGCTCTGGACAGAGATTCTCACAGTTAAGTGTGCAGAGAAATCAAGTTAAGAGAGTGTTATTACACAAATTCCAGGCCCTCACTGGCAGAGATTCTGAATGAGTGGGCTTTAGGGGGGGCCTGAGAATTTGCGTTTCTGTCAAGCTCCCAGGTGATGCAGACATCGCACTGCTTAGATCCCACCTCCTCCTCCCCCCTCAGAAATCTTGTTCTATCAACCATACTTCCTCCACAGCATATGGACTCCATGAGGCCAGACACTTATGTTGAGTTCATTGCTGTATACTCAGAACCTAGCATCATGTGAAGCAGAAAAAAATATATAGCTAAATATATGTGCATCAAAATAATTTATTTTCCTTTTTTTCCATGAGTATCTTCCCTTCTGCCTGCAGATATAGTTGGGAATCCCTGGCCAAACAAAAGTTCTCCCTTGATATATCTACCACCTTAAGCATCTGGATTAAATCATGTTAAGGTCAAGTTTCTATTACCAGAAAATGAGCTAAAAAATATATGGATCTTAGAATTGCAACAAGAGTCTACGGACTGCGGAGCATAATGTAATTGTGTATATTGGACAAGTTTCTCAACCTCCCTATGCTTTAGTTTCCTCATCTATAAAATGAGGATACTACAAACTACAGGTCTCATAGGCTTAGCATAAGAAAAAATGTTGTTATATGTGACAGTGTTTGACACAGAATAAGTGTCCAGGACAGCATGCATACTATACAAGAGTAAGCTACTAAACTATTTGTTTAATTTCTAATATTAAAAGTCCCCAAGAGGTAAGTAACAAATGACAGAAACAAATACCTGTCTAGAAATTTGTGGTCTCAGGAGGAAAAAAGTGCCTTTTGGGGAGTCATCCACATCCTTGAGTAATTGTAACTATGATGTAAGGATGTCATATGTCAAGAGTCAAGTGCTGCAGAGGACCAGGGAGAGGAGTTCAGGCAAACAGAAGTCAAAGGGAGAACAAGGAGCATAAAGTGTTTCCAAACATGATAGAAGGAATAGTGATAAAGAGAGCAAAAAAAAGAAAAGAACAATACTATCACAGAATAGCAAAACAAAAGGACAAGGAAAAAAAATTGAAAAAAATATCTTAAAAGGCCTTCCGTTTGACAAAGTGTGCTTTATTGCCATTAGGTTTCTAAAGTTTACCTTTCCAGAATCAAATTTTTATGAAACATCATCTCCTCTCCAACAGTCCTGTATGCTCACGAATCACTTCATTGAGGCTTATGAAGGACAGTAAATTCGGTATTATTATCCCCAATTTTACATATGAGGAGTTGAGGATTAGAGTTTAAATAAAATAACTAGGAATTGGTGGGGCTAAAATTTAAACTCAAGACTAGCTATTCCACATCTAGATATTTGACTACTTCATGTGCTAAAGGCAAAAAAAAAAAAAGAGAAAAAAAGATATTCTAGGAGTGGGACTATATGGTGGGAATCATAATTTTATATTCACACTTCTTCATCTTCTTGGAGAAACCTCTCAAAGAGGAATCTGTACCTGCTGACTTTATTTCTTTTCCCTTATTTAATGTGCAGTCTACTCTGTTCTAGCTTCCACCCACAGAGCACTGCTGAACTCCTCTTGATTATGGAAAATAGGTCTTCTACACATCCATCTCTACTAGGCACTATTCTTCCTACATCTTATTTCATCTTTCAACAGCCATCAACTCAGTTTACAATTTTTTTTTTCAGAAAATAATTTCTTCTATTGTGGTTGTGAAGTCATAGTGTTCCTCTTACCTTTCTAATTGTAGATTAGAATTTCTTTTTTTTTTAAGATTTTTATTTATTTATTTGACAGAGAGAAAGATAGCGAGAGAGGGAACACAAGCAGGGAGAGTGTGAGAGGGAGAAGCAGACTCCCTGCCGAGCAGGGAGCCCGACGTGGGGCTTGATCGCAGGACCCTGGGATCATGACCCAAGCCGAAGGCAGACGCTTAACGGCTGAGCCACCCAGGTGCCCAGTACCTTCTCATCTTCATTTACTGTTTCATTTCCTCTAAACAAACTTTAAATGCTGGAGCTCCTTAGGACAAAGTTCTAGGATGCCTGTTATTCTTGCTCTTCACATATACCCTGGAGACAATATTACCCACTGCCATGGTTACAAATACTACGCATGAACGTTTAACAATTTTTTTTCTCTAGCCTACATTTCCAATGGCCTACTAGATATCTCCATTCAGTTCTCATAAACCCCTTAAACTTCGTATGTCTGAGATGGAACTCACCATCTTCCTCTCAAATCTCCTATTTGTGTTTTGCCAGGTACTCCAAGTCATCATCTCATCTGCACTATTGCAATGATGTTCTAACTGGTCTCTTGGCTTTTGTGATGTTATTTCAGTGTAGGTTCATTTTCTAATGTAGAAAAGTAACAGGTTTTCTGAATCAAAAAACAAACAAACAAAACAAAGTGAAATAAAAGAAAATTAAAGGAAGGGAAAATAAAGTCAAGAATAGGAAAGAAAAGGAAAAGAAAAAAGAAAAACAACACTTCACTATCCTTAATAACCATTCTCTTGGCCTCCCCCTTCCAACCACAACAAAGACATTTCTACAGCATAAAGAGCTAGATGTAATGCTTCTGATTCTACCTGTATTCTATAATTTTTAAATGAAAAAAAATACCCTAATCACATTTTCCATTTTATTCATTCAACAAATATATTTTTTATTTACATTTTTTCAACAAATATTTATTGATTAAACATCAGGTTCTGAGCAACAATGGTGGGCATGATATACTCTTTACTTTCATGAAGTTTGAATTCTGGAGGGAGAAACATGCAAAGAACAAAATAATATATAGAATACTATACATTGCTATAAGGAAAAAATAGGGTACTGTGAAAAAGTGAGAGAAGATTATTGATTGCACTCTAATGGTAAGAAAAGATCATTCTAAGGAGATGAATCTTGCATAAGGGACAGTAAGGCAAATATTAGAAAGAAGAATATTCCATAAAGTAAGAACATTATGTGTAAAGATCCTGATATGGGAAAAACGTAATCTATTTGTGGAACTGAAGATAACCAATTTATTTTTTTTTAAATGTCTTATTTATTTATTCATGAGAGTCAGAGAGAGAGAGAGAGAGAGAGAGGCAGAGGCAGAGGGAGAAGCCGGCTCTCCGCTTAGCAGGGAGCCCGATGCGGGACTCGATCCCAGGACCCTAGGATCATGACCTGAGCCGAAGGCAGACGCTCAACCATCTGAGCCACCCAGGCGCCCCTGGCCGACTTTCAATTTTAATCAAAGCTGCCCAGTTGATTCTATCTAGTCCATCCAACCTCCAGTTTATAGATGCATGAATAAGCCCAGCCAAGATCAGGAGAGCCACGTCGGCCACCCTACAGACATGTAAGAAGCAAATTCTTCATATTGCATGCCACTGAGATTTTGTACTTGTTGGTTATATAGCAGTAGCTGAACACTACAGGTGACAAGACAGATAGGACCAAATTACGGCTCACAGAATATTGTAACATGTTTTTATAAGTCAGTAATGGAGATCAAGTTATAGAGTCCAGACAGGTAAGAAAGGAGAAAAATAAAAGAGTCAAATATGACATCATGAAAGCCAAGACAAAAAAGGGATTCACAAAGGAGAAGAGCTTAAATATGGCAACCTATGTCCATTGGGTGAAATAAGAACTGATAAATGACCATAGGATTTGGTAAACATTTGTGACTTTGACAAAGGTAATTAAATTGAATGGTAGAGGGAAAACTCTGAAAGGATTGGGATAAAGAATAACTGGGAGATTAGGGGGAGATTTTATTTACAGACAACTCTTTTTCTCAAGAGATAGATTTGTTCTCAATTTTGAATAAGAAAAATCTTTTCTTCGACACATAATACAGTAGTTAGCTTGAAGCCATGTTACTTGAATTTAAATTCAACAGTATTTCTAGATTTCTTAAGGAATCAAAGTGCTTTTTTTTGTTATCTTTCACTGTCAAACAAAAGATTTTAAATTACTAAACAGATATTCAAAGCATGCTATATTTAAAATAGTATATTATATTTGTACATATTTATTTGTAAGTAATAAATCAAATGTATGTGCATGTTAGTATTACTAATTCAACTTGTATAATGATGAAGAATGCTGGATATATATTACCACCCATATATTTTAAATATAGTGTATATTTTGATGATCTTTACTCTAATGGAAGAAGGAGAAAATTTATCTCAGGGGGGAAAAAACAACAACAAAAGAAAAACAGATTTTCACAGATGGATGAAACAATCTATGGAGAAAACTATAAACAGTGAAGAACCCTGTAGACAGATGCTGAGATTAATTTAAAGGCAGTAGATGTGAGAGGTAGTTTGAACATAGAGTAGGCAAAGAATCCTTATTAAAAACACACACACAAAACTATACAGACCGTTTCATCAAAGCAGACAACCAGAAATTTAAAATAAGAAGGACCTGTATTCCATATCTAATAGGCCATTAGAATATAGTGTATTCACATCGAAAAACTAACAGAGCAAATATGTCTTGTTTTTTTACTAGGTAATACTTTTCACAGAACTTCCAAGAATAAGATTGGATATGCTTACACAATTTTTAATGTGGGAAAACATACATTAAGGTCCCAAAGCACACCCGGTTTGTGACATTTCTTGCTTTGAAGTACAAAACCTTTGTATTTCTGCCAAATCTACAAATCTTTCTAGCATGGCACCTCTTCAGTTTGGTAGTTATTTTGTCAGTCTGAATGCTAAAAAGGTAAATTTTTTTTAAACCACTAGAAATCAGATATAATCCCATAACTTATACCAGATGGTTGAAAGATGCATTTATAATTACAAAAAAGAAAATGATCAAATCCCTGCACTCAGTCACCTAAAATATCATCTACTCTAATAACCAGGATGCAGGAGCACAAAGCAGGGCTGGGATGGGGAGAGACTAGGGGGAGTGACAGGGTCCACACATGTGGACTTAGACTGAAATAGCCTGGGCAGAGTGAGTATTCAGGATCCTTTCAATTTGATATTCTTTATATATCTGTTCAACACTTATTTAGGGAGGTAAGGATGAGTACCTGTAAAAAGTGATGTCTTTGTTTGTTTCCACTGGAGGGACTGTCTAATGCTGTGAACGTGAAACCAATTTCAAATTCATGATCTTTATGGAGAAATCAGAGGTAACAGACATCTTTTTTCTGTTGGTGGCAACCATGGATTTGCCTGGTTTGGATCTCCCTTCAGAAAAATCTGCTGTAGAGAGCATAGCTGCCTGAGTTTCCAGAACACCTCTGTTCCTCCACAGCAGCCACACCAAGGCCATGCTTCCCCTAGGCTGCTGCAGCAATGGTGGCCAGTGGTGGCTTACTAGATAGAGCCAGGCCATTTCTGCCCGACATTGAACTCCTCCAAGGAAAGTTTTTCTGAGGACTCCTCGTGATCCTAGCCTCGATTTTTAATTGCACTTCAGTCTGAAGCTTTTCCTATCCAATCCCTCTCTCCTTTCAAAGTGTCAAGTCTGGAGTTAGAAAATAGGATCATAAATCATTTGAATTCACATAGAATGGAAAAAATATTCATTTACAGTTTTGTCCCAAGGTTATACAAACTCTTCCATTCTCTTTCACAATATACTCAAAAGAGATCTGTGCTTTCTGAATGTTTTACAGAACATGGCAGACTCAGCATGAAGTGGTTAGTATCCTGGAAGACTTGGTAAAACACATGCACTGAAAATTGAGAGATTCAGAGATCTTCCATTTCATTAAAAATATTAGAGTCTCCATGATCAAGGGCATGCCAGGTTATTCCTTCCTAAATTAAAAGACAAATTGCCACTTGTCTCCCTTATTACAGACAAGGAAGCATAGAATCTGCTGGAACTCTTCAGATTCTAGAGTCAAAACATTCCAACTCCAGGAATACTGCTTCAACCTACATACTGTGTGATATGGAAGGCTGCTGGCATTGAGTGAGGTCCAAAGTAGAGAAGGGCTTCACAGAAAGTCCAGATTGACTTTTGGGCCACAATATCTGGTGATGGAGGTGTTAGTGATGGGAAAAAATTCAGTGTGGAATTTATGATAAGCCCAAGTTAAAGACTCACAATGTAGGCTCCTGAGATTCTGGAACAAGGTGATGCCATCTACAGTGGATAATGATATACTTTTCAAAAAACAGTTCTTGGAATGTTATTGGGCCCCTATAAGAGAGGAAATGCTTGACCACTGATCCTGTGCCAAGTATCTGGATTCTATTAGCACCATCAAATCATGAAGATGGACAGGCCCAACAGCATCCATCAGAATGGAAATGGTACATCTGGAATTGAGCTTGGAGAAGACCAGAGAGCACAAGTAAGCTACATGAGCAGATACCCAGCCACCCATATCACCCCTCAAGGTACACAAGCAACCATCCCAGTTCGCTCCTATGTTCTTACGAAGGGGTATCCAAATGGCAAGCTGAAAGAGTAAGAAAGAGGTCTAGCTTGGTTTACTAATGAGTCAGTATGGTATATGGGTACAAGCTTTAAAAAAAATTACTATGATATAGCTACTACATTCAGGAATAGCCTATCTACTGCTGCCTCTGAATGTTCAACATGTCTACAACAAAGATAAATACTGAGCCACCAATATAACACAATTTCTCAAGGAGACCAACTGGCCACTTGATGGAAAATTAACAACACTGAGCCTTCTGTCCTAGAAGTGCCAGTGGTTTATCCTTACAGAGATGGATACTTCTCTCAGTATGGATTTGCCTACAGAACCTGAGCCAGAAACACTACCCATGGGTTTAGTATATGCCTGACCTCAGGGATTAAATTCCACATAATATCGCATTTAACCAAATGACCCATTTTACAACAAAGAATTATGCAAGAGTGAGCCTGTAAAAATGGGACCTACTGATTATACCACATACTGCAACATTCAGAAGGTGGTCTCCTCTAATATACGGATGACCTTCTGAAGGTAATGTTAAAGTGCCAGCTTGGAAGGAAGCAATAGTCTGCAAGGATGTGGTGTCATCATTCAAGACTCAATATATATACTATATTTAGGACTCAGTACATGTACTAAATCAGAAAACTATGTATGATACTGTGTTCCCGATAAGAATGCCCTGATCTGAGAATGGAGGGGTGTTAGTAGGAATGATCCCTCTTTTTTTTCTTTTAATTTTATTTTGTTATGTTATGTTAATCACCATACATTACATCATTAGTTTTTGATGTAGTGTTCCATGGTCCATTGTTTGCGTGTAACACCCAGCGCTCCATTCAGTACGTGCCCTCTTTAATACCCAGGCTAACCCATTTTTTTTATTGTTATGTTAATCACCATACATTACATTATTAGTTTTTGATGTAGTGTTCCATGATTCATTGTTTGTGCATAACACCCAGTGCTCCATGCAGAACGTGCCCTCTTTAATACCCATCACCAGGCTAACCCATCCTCCCACCCCCCTCCCCTCGAGAACCCTCAGTTTGTTTCTCAGAGTCCATAGTCTCTCATGGTTCATCTCCCCCTCCGATTCCCCCCTTCATTTCTCCCTTCCTACTATCTTCTTTTTTTTAACATGAAATGTATTATTTGTTTCAGAGGTACAGGTCTGTGATTCAACAGTCTTACACAATTCACAGCACTCACCATAGCACATACCCTCCCCAATGCCTATCACCCAGCCACCCCATCCCTCCCACCCCCCACCACTCCAGCAACCCTCAGTTTGTTTCCTGAGATTAAGAATTCCTCATATCACTGAGATCATATGATACATGTCTTTCTCTGATTGACTTATTTCGCTTAGCATAACACCCTCTAGTTCCATCCATGTCATTGCAAATGGCAAGATTTCAGTTTTTTGATGGCTGCATAATATTCCATTGTATATATACACCACATCTTCTTTATCCATTCATCTGTTGATGGACATCTTGGCTCTTTCCATAGTTTGGCTATTGTGGACATTGCTGCTATAAACATCGGGGTGCACGTACCCCTTCAGATCCCCACCTTTGTATCTTTGGGGTAAATACCCAGAGGTGCAATTGCTGGGTCATAGGACAGCTCTATTTTCAACTTTTTGAGGAACCTCCATACTGTTTTTCAGAGTGGCTGCACCAGCTTGCATTCCCACCAACAGTGTAGGAGGGTTCCCCCTTCTCCGTATCCCCGCCAACATGTCATTTCCTGACTTGTTAATTTTAGCCATTCTGACTGGTGTGAGGTGGTATCTCATTGAGGTTTTGATTTGGATTTCCCTGATGCCGAGCAATGTTGAGCACTTTTCCATGTGTCTGTTGGCCATTTGGATGTCTTCTTTGGAAAAATGTCTGTTCATGTCTTCTGCCCATTTCTTGACTGGATCATTTGTTCTTTGGGTGTTGAGTTTGATAAGTTCTTTATAGATTTTGGATACTAGCCCTTTTTCTGATATGTCATTTGCAAATATCTTCTCCCATTCTGTCGGTTGTCTTTTGGTTTTGTTGACTGTTTCTTTTGCTGTGCAAAAGCTTTTTATCGGATGAAGTCCCAATAGTTCATTTTTGCCCTTGTTTCCCTTGCCTTTGGTGATATTTCTAGGAAGAAGTTGCTGTGGCTGAGGTCGAAGAGGTTGCTGCCTGTGTTCTCCTTTAGGATTTTGACGGACTCCTATCTCACATTTAGGTCTTTCAACCATTTTGAGTCTATTTTTGTGTGTGGTGTAAGGAAATGGTCCAGTTTCATTTTTCTGCATATGGCTGTCCAATTTTCTCAACACCATTTGTTGAAGAAACTGTCTTTTTGGGCGCCTGGGTGGCTCAGTTGGTTAAGCGACTGCCTTCGGCTCAGGTCATGATCCTGGAGTCCCTGGATCGAGTCCCGCATGGGGCTCCCTGCTCGGCGAGGAGCCTGCTTCTCCCTCTGACCCTCCCCCCTCTCATGTGCTTGCTCTCTCATTCTCTCTCTCTCAAATAAATAAATTAAAAAAAAAAAAAAAAATCTTTAAAAAAAAAAAAAAAAGAAACTGTCTTTTTTCCATGGTCCCTCTTACACATCATTCTGAAACACCTACTTAGGAAATTATGTTCTCTATCCTTGCAATTCTGGTTTCTGTAAGGATAAAGGACAGTTTCCAAAAAGGATACACTCTTGGGACACAGCAAGGGACACACTGAAATATAAGCTACAGTTGCCACCATGGCCCTTTGGATTCCTTATGACCAAGGACCAGCAGGCAAGAAAGGCCATCATTACATGACCAGAGGTAACTGACCCCAATTGGTAAGAGGCTGGGGTACTTTTACAAAATGTTGGTGTCTTATCTCAGGCTGTCATAATGAGATACCATAGATTGGCAGGCTTAAACAACAAAAATGTGTTTCTCACAGTTTTAGAGGCCCAAAGTCTGAGATCAGAGTGCCAGCATGGTTGGATCCGGAGAGGGGTCTTTTCCCAGCTTGCAGATAGCTACCTTCTCGATATGTGTTCACATGGCTTTTCCCTGATGCATGAGGAAGGAAAGATCTCTCTCTCTCTCTCTTCTCTTTCTTATGGGGCTACTAATCCTATTGGATTAGAATTCCACCCATAGGACCTCATTTAACCTTAATTATCTCCTAAAAGCCTTATCTCCGAACACATTCACATTGTAGGTTAGGGCTTCAACATATGAATTAGGGAGGGGACACAATTAAGTCCATAGCAAGTGATGAGGAGGAATACATGGGAAATCCAGTTGATCCACTTGGGTGCACCTCAGCACCTAATTATAACTGAAAAGAACACATGAAGCAAACCCTAGCTTGGGAAGTTAGGGATGTCTAACTTTTCAAACAAATAATTGACTTTAGAGTATAGACAACATAAAAATATGTTAGTGTTGGATAAAGTACGATTTTGGCAGTAACACCTAATGGGATCATTTATGTACTCCTTTATCTATCTAATTATAACATATTTACATCAGCATTTTGAGTTAGATTTATAGGAAATGTCTCATTTATTTATTTTAAGTTCATTGAACTCAATAAAAGTCAGTGGAAGGCCCTCATTTGGTCTGTTGCTGGGGAATTAGAACTCAATTATTTATGATATTCATTCTTTTTTCCAGGGTAAGGTAAAATGCTATACTTCTCTATGGCAGTGGCCTTAGTAAAAAAAAAAAAAAAAAAAAAATCAGTTTTTGTCCTTATAGTAGCTTCCTTGTATCCATCCCTAAGCAGATGACCCCAGATGTCCCTCAGGTGTTACACACTAAACATACACAATTGAAAATGGGGCTCTGATCCTGAATGCAAGGTTTACTGCAAAGGGTGATGCTGGTAATATAGCATGGTCAATTAAGATGTATTACAAAGCCAAAAACAAAATCAATCCAATTATAGATCTCCCCACAGATATTCAGCTCTTACCTGAAGCACAAGGACATATTCTACTCACTGGAGTTTGGGCAGTATTGATTTTTTTCTTCTAAAATATTTATTGATTTAGATATTTTGCACAGCATAAATAATTAATGTGAGTTGAGTATGTCTTATCTCAAAAATACTCAAATTCTTAAAAGCCACAACTGCTAACTATATATATTGCAAATATGATATACTTGTCATACCATATGATGATGGGGAAACACAAGGATATTCGAGTATAATACATCACAAAAGTTCAATTACCTACAGAAGAATTAATAACTATTACAGCCTATGCAAAGTATGCAAAGTTTAAATCCATTAAGTCTCAAATAGTACATTAGAGGGTAATCCCTCTGGTTTTCTCTCATACTGGTTATCATGGAGATGCCCATCTGTCATAGCCAGCAGGGTTTCTTGAAATTCTTAGGATCCATTGTTCTCATAGAAAGAGAAACATGGAGGGGGATGTTGGGTGGTTTCTGCCTTGAATGGGATGGTACATAATAAAGAAATGAGAATTCTCCCATTATGGCACTAGTGTATGGGGAAAAAAGAGCACACAGACATGTGGAAAGGGTAGAAAGATACACGTGTCCTTGCTTTCCATCTTTCAAGGTGAGAATAAAGGATGTGAAAAATAAAATGGGAGAAACACCCTGAAATGGATGGGGAATTAGAATGTGCTGGCACTAGCCAGTGGCATATATTCCTGGGAAAGAAATCTCTATGTGTAGCTCAACACAGTCACATTTATCATGATGTGGAAATATGTAAAGCTCTGGAAAAAGGAAGAAAAAAAATTTTCTATAAAAGAAAATTTTTTGAAATGCCTCTCATTCCCAAGCCCTGTATGAACTATAAGGAATTCAGGTGTTTGGTATGCCTTGGTTGAAGAACCACGGAGAAACTGAGAAATTTGGTGAGTCTGCAGAGGCATGGGATCAGGACAAAGCAGCCACCATGTGTGAGGACTTTCTGACCAAGGACAAGTGGCCCTTACAAAATGGTTTTAATGGCTGAATAGAAGCAAACTTGCCTCAGCAAACTTGTCTGTTGTACATCTGAGTATAGAGTATAAGTTTGTTATCCTGTTAAAAATAACACCAAACTCTCTGATGCAGCCATGATTCTGAGTGACCAGGATAAGGCCAAATTATAAACTGATTATTTGTAGTGCCTTCTCCTTTCTTGGCCACCCACCCATTACTACAAAGAATGCTTTGGCTCCTTTGTTGTTGTAATTCATTCTAATCTAGAGCTTTTCCAATAATAGATTCAGATGTTACCCATTCCAACTGGATTTGCATTTACTAGTGAATATCTCAGATGTGGAAGACCTTCCAAGCCAGAAAAATGAGAATTTAACTTAAAAGAAGAACTGCGAGCACTTAGTTAACAATAATAGTAAATACAACTAATATTTATAGAGCATTCACTATGCACCATGCACTGAACTTAAAACTTGCATGGTTTTTGTTTTTTTGTTTTTTTAGGTTTTTTGGATAGGTTTGTAAGTGTATACCAATAAGGTAGGAATAAGATACTTTGAAGTGGAAGGTCATACTCAACTCATATCACTTGATGGTGATGAACTGAAACACAGTCTCCTCTGCTTTAGGTGGCTATATTTGTGCCAAGAGTTTGTGAATAGAACCAGCTAGTTGTTATGTGCTATGTTCTTCAGCCATCTGGCTACCTAAAGGATAGATGTGATGAAAACCTTTGTCAAGTATAAATTCAAGTATCCTCTCCAAGTCATTCAACATTTTGTGAAAGATAAAAGGTACTGGACAATTGGTACTGGAAGATTCTATTAAGGCTATTACATTAGTGAGAATGTAGAACAGTTCTATAGAGGCAGGTAAACCAAGAAATTATCTGTGAATCTTATGGGAATCAGGAAGGAGGACAGAGATGGGTCTAACCTGAATTACTTCAAATAGGTAGAGGTGGAGGTGAGTCTTTTTTTTTTTTGGAATATGAGAAAGAGGAAAGGATTTTTGTGGTTAAGGTAACCATTTCTTGAAACAAATGGTGAGGGAATTTGGAAAACAAAATGGTGAGAGGAGGGCACCTGGGTGGTTCAGTCAGTTAAGCATCTGCCTTCGGCTCAGGTCATGATCCCAGGGTCCTGCGATCGAGCTCTCTGTTGGGCTCCCTGCTCAGCGCGGAGCCTGGTTCTCCCTCTCCCTCTGCCCCTCTGCCATCCCCCCTGCTTGTGCTCTCTCTCTAATAAATAAATAAAATCTTTTAAAAAATGGTAAGAGGATTTCTTAACAATCATTGTTTCCTAGAAGCACATGACTCAGATAAAGATTAGCACAATTACTTCATTCTTCATATTAATGAAATAAAGCTATAAAAAAATAATATAATGTAGTGTGTTTGTGGCAATTTCTCCAAAGTTCTTGAAATCTTGATTAACCTATTTTGCCAACGGGGTGTTCTGCCAATAATAGGACTTTGTCTTTCAAGTAGAACATAAAAAAAAAAACTCAAACAGTGTTTATATACAGAGAATCCTTATTGTCACAAAGAATTTGTTAATGTTAGGACTAAACTAAAAGTATAGTAAAAGTGTATAAAATAATATAAAGAACAAGATTTCTTGGGAAAAACGGCTATTCAGATCCTCTGCTCATTTTTTAATTAGATTGCTTTTTTATTTGTTTCTGGGTTTTTTTGGTGTTGAGTTGTGTGAGTTCCTTATATATTTTGGATATTAACCCCCTATTGGATATATCATCTGCAAATATCTTCTCCCACTCAGTAGGTTGCCTTTTTGTTTTGTTGATGGTTTCCTTCACTGTACAAAAGCTTTTTATATTGATGTAGCCCCAATAGTTTATTTTTGCTTTTGCATCCCTTGCTTTAGAAGACTTATCTAGAAAGATATTGCTGTGGTCAATGTCAGAGAGATCACTGCCTGTGTTTGTGTTTTTTTTCTAGGATTTTTATGGTTTCAGGTATCATATTTAGGTTTTTAATCCATTTTGAGTTTATTTTTATGTATGGTGTTAGCAAGTGGTCCAGTTTCATTGTTTTGCATATAGCTGTCCAGTTTTCCCAGCACCATTTATTGAAGAGAGTGTCTTTTCACCATTGTATATTCTTGCCTCCTTTGTTATAGATTAATTGACCACATAAACATGGGTTTATTTGGGGGATTTCTATCCTGTTCCATTGATCTATGTTTCTATTTTGTGTTAGTACCATACTGTTTTGATTACTATGGCTTTGTAGTATATCTTGAAATCTGGAATTATGATACCTCCAGTTTTTTTTGTTCTTCCTCAAGGCTGCTTTGGTTATTTGGGGTCTTTTGTAGTCCCATACGAATTTTAGTATTATTTGTTCTAGTTCTGTGAAAAATACTGTTGGTATTTTGATAGGGATTATACTGAACCTGTAGATTGCTTTGGGCAGTATGAACATTTTAACAATATTAATTCTTCCAATCCATGGGCACGGAATATCTTTCCATTTGTTGGTGTTGTCTTTAGTTTCTTACATCAGTGTTTTATAGTTTTCATAATACAGTCTTTCAGCTCCTTGGTTAAGTTTAATCCTAGGTATTTTATTCTTTTTGTCCAATTGTAAATGGAATTATTTTCTTAATTTCTCTGTCACTTTGTTATTAGTGTATAGAAACACTACTGATTTTTAGGTATTAATTTTGTATCCTATAACTTTACTGAATTCATTTATTATTTCTAGTAGTTATTTGGTGGAGTCTTTAGGGTTTTTTTTTATGTACACTATCATGTCATTTGCAAATAGTGACAGTTTAACTTCTTCATTATTAATATGGATGCTTCTGATTTATTTTTCCAAAGAAAACAAACAGATGGCCAACAGATAACATGAAAAGATGCTCAACATCACTAATCATCACGGAAGTGCAAATGAAAACCCCACAATGAGATATCTTATACTTGTAAGAATGGCTAGAATCAAAAAGACAAAAAATAACAAGTTCTGGCAAGGATGTGGAGAAAAAGGAGCCCTTCTGCACTGTGGATGAGAATGTGAATTGGTACAGTCACTCTGGAAAACTCTATTGAGGTTCCTAAAAAAAGTAAAAATAGAAATATATGATCCAACAATTCCACTACTGGATATTTACCCAAAGAAGATGAAAATGATAATTTGAAAAGATATATTCACCTTTATGTTTATTGTAGCATTATTTACAATAGCCAAGTATGGAAGCAAGTCAAGTGCCTATCTGTAAATGAATGGATAAAGAAGATGTGGCTTAATACAATGGAATATTACTCAGCCGTAAGAAAAGGAATGAGATCTTGCCATTTGAAACAACATGGGTGAACTTAAGAAGGTATAATGCTAAGTAAAATAAGCCAGACTGAGAAAGATAAATACCATATAATTTCACTCATATGTGGAATCTAGAAAACAAAACAAATGAATAAATGAACAAATTATAAGCAGAATCAGACTATAAATACAGAGAACAAATTGATGGTTGCCATAGGGAGTGGGTGAAAGGATGGGCAAAATGGGTAAAAGGGAGTGGGAGATATATACTCCCAGTTACAAAATGAATTAGTCATGGGAATAATAGAAACAGTATAGGGAATATAGTCGATGATGTAATAGCGTTGCATAGTAACAGATGGCAGTTGCACTTGTGGTGAGCATAGAGTAACACATAGAGATGCTGAATCATGTTGTACACCTGAAATTAAGGTTAACATTGTGTGTCAACTATCCTCAAAAAAATGAAAAGATAAAAGAACAGACTCTTTAAAGAATGGAGATAAATTTAAGAAAATTTTAAATTTATGAAGTTAAAATTGAAATTTATAAAGATAAATGAAAATTAAAAGGCAGAAATAGAGGAGGAGAATGGGGAATGGGAGAGTCAACTGCTAGTGATGGGTTTTCCTTTAGTTCCGTACTCTTTCATATTAATTAATCCCCATGAGCCCATTAGCAGCCTCATTCTTAAAATATGTAAAAAAAAAAAAAAAGAAAGAAAGAAAGATAAAGATATATACGTATATATCAGTGTACTCTCCCCCAAAGAAGGTAGGGAAATCTAAAGGCATTGAATCTTAATATTATTTTAAAATTTAAAAAAAAATTCAAACCATCTGCTTTATGGTACAGAACTTGGTCAATGGACATAGTTCTCACATCTCAAATTTTAGGGCAGGATTTCTTACAAATGATATCCTCTTCCTAATTACACAAACACCTGCCATTATACCGAGGCTAATTAGCAATTAGTAAAACAATTAAATCAGTTTGGCTTCCCTACTGTGTTCATAAAATTTTTCAAAATCAGGACAAATGTTTAATTACTGACGGTAAGCTCAATACTATGTATCTTACTAGAGATGATGATCCACAGGAATGAATTCACTGCTAAAGACAGTACAATATGAGTGAGGAGACCTCATGTCCCAGTGCAGCATTTCTTGTCTTTTTGCCTGTCCAATATTTTCTAAATAAAGTGTTTCAACTCAAAACTGGCATTTATTTTTCCCATATTTGTTCTTTTCTTTCAAATTATAGATACCTATCAGCCTATATTAGTAACTCATTTTTTTCTCTGTTCGCATGGAGCTAGATACATTTTGGTCTGAATGAGCTCTGTAAACTTGGGCAAATTATAGAACCTCTCCAAGATTCAGTTTCCTTCTGTGTAAAAATTAGGTGGACTACTAACTATCACTCACATATGGTTATTGCAAAGATGAGTAAACTAACATGTGACAACAAGTGATGATGTGTAGAACATTCAGCAGTGTCATTTCTCTTGACCCATCCTTTCTTCCCCCATTCCTCTCTTTTTGATAGGATACCTTAAGTTTTAAGAGCCACTCCTATAAATAATGTTCAAATTATGTCTCTTCCAAATTGGCAGGAAGCCTAATGGTTGAGACTATTTCATTTTTCTGCATTGAAGGTTGATAATCAATCAGTATCATGATTATCACACTCTCTATTGTAGCTGCCAACATCAATGTCAAAACCATTACCACCACCATTCCTTGAGAGCCTACTAGTGGGGACTTGGAGGATTCTTACTTTATTTTTTTATTTTTATTTTTATTTTTTTGAGAGAGAGAGCACATGAGCAGTGTTGGGGAGGGGCAGAGGGAGAGGGAAAGAGAGAATCTCAAGTAGGCTCCACAACCAGCGTGGAGCCCAATATGGGGCTCAATCTCATGACCCTGAGATCATGACCTGAGCCAAAATCAAGAGTCAGACACTTAACTGACTGAGCTATCCAGGTGCCCTGGATTCTCACTTTAAAGGCTTTATTTGTACCACATATTTTATTTTTTCACAATATTTGTTGACCTCTTATTCTACTTGTTGGTTTTTAGCTTCTTCTGAAAACCTTACTTTTGTAAAGGTCAGGAAGAACAATTGAGGCGGTAAGTTGCTACAGTTTTTACCTACCTATGCTCACTCCCAAATGCTAAATATGGAGTTCAGTCTTCCAGGCTGTGGTCCCTTCCATCCAATGAGTGTAACATGGCTTTATTAAGACATAATGCGCCTATACTGATTGTTCCCGTATCAGTAGGAGAATGGGGTGCACTGCAGCGCCCAACGCATCCTCAAGTATTGATATAACATCACTATGAACCACTCCGGTCCTTTTCCATTTAGTGATTTTCTCTACTCTTTCCATTATGATAACATTATAATTTTTACTCCAGTTGGCTCACTTTCATTCTTTATGTCTCAATTCAAATATCATCTTCTCAGAGGGCCTTCCCTGAATTCTCTCTCAAGTGACCTCCTCCAATTTATCTTTCTTTCATTACCCTGGTTATTTCCTACATAAAACTTATCACAATCTGTATTTATCTTGCTTGCTTGTTATTTATTTATTTGATTATAATTTTTCTCCCAAATTAGGCTATATGCTCCATAAGGGCAGGAATCTGTTGTCTTAATTTTCCTCCACCCAAAAAAAAAAAAAAAAAAAAAAATAGGTAGAACCTGAGACAAGGAGTTGGGACCAAGTAGGTTATGTGAAAAGTGATCCAAGGAAGCACCAAAAGAGGTCTGGGAGAAGTGAGATAGGGAAGTGAGAGAAGCTAATTATTCCATCTGTTGATGAGCAAGTCACTGATTGGCCAATTGAGGCTCATTCTTCTGGGGACCTTCTGAGGAACATAATGTAGAAAGTGCAGTCAGTTCTGATAAAGTGTGGCACATGCCTTCCTTAAAAAAAGCACTGTACTACACAAAAACATACAATAAAACCACAGAGCTTGTGGGAATAAAAATGAAGTCAGAAGCACAATACTCAAAACTTTCATCAGTCACACATAAAAAAGGCAGGATGCTTAAACATGGTAGCACAGTGTCACACATGTCAAATGGTTAAGAAATATATCAAACCTACAATAAATATGACACTTGGCTTTGAAGAGAGCCTGATGTTTGCTGGTGGAAGGGCATGCTGGGAGGGTTGCAGTTTGTGAGCTACTGCAAAGTGGCAGAAGAACAATTATGTGAAATCTGATGGAAACTTGTAACACAAGTTGTGGCTGGGTGTGGCTCACAACATATGTCGTGCTCTGAGGTCACAGGGAGATGTTTCATGTGTGTGCATATGTGCCTTTTTATTTTTATTTTTATTTTTTGTATTTTTATGTAGTTTTGGTCAGCTTCATGCTGTTTTCTCCATTCACCAAGATCAGGAATTATCATACTTTTCCTTAAATGATCAGATAGTAAATATTTTCAGTATTGAGAGCTCTATAGACCCTACCACAGTCACAGAAAGGAGGTATAAGGAAAAAACAAACTTGTCTGTAGTGCTCCAATAAAACCCGATTTACAAAAATAGGCAATGGGCCAGAGTTTTCCACTCCCTAATTTAATTTAATGTTTCTCATGGAAGAAATCATGCATCAGAAAGCACAAAACTTGGGTTCTGCTCAAATCATTCCTTAATATATCGATTGTGTTGGAACAAATTCACATTTTCAGAACAAGCATGACAGCAGAATTGATTGTATCTCAAAATTTTCCCTTTGAGGAGATTTGTCCTGATAATGCTTAATTCCCAGTTCTGCTGAGCTATGCACTGTGTGGGATGAACAATTTCCTGAGTTCTGGAGGAAACCCAACATTTAGATTGAGAAGCAAAAATACGTGAGTGGAAAAGCTGTCAGCCTGCATAGGAATTGTCCTCTACTGCCAGAGGCTGAGGTGACATGAGATGTGGCATCACATGCATCTCCCTCACTTGTTTGTCTAATTCACTGCTGCATCTTCAGTGTCCAGAATGTATTAGACACTCGTGACAAATGGCTTACTTTGCAAAGGGGTCCACTAACTGAAGAAACCCAGGAATGAAGACAACCCAGTTTATTCTTAATTGAAATCTTTACTCCTCTTGGTCAGACTTAGCAATATTCCCGACAATGCTTCATTTCCATGGTTACAAGAATGCAGAGTTCTCACAGTTTCTTCCTACTCTCTCATTTGTCTCCCTATATCTTACTAAGACCTCTTTTATTCAGTGTATCAATTTGGCATATACTACTTCTAACAACTCAACATACATTTGCAAGCACAATAATCACATGATTATACTTTCCTAGCCCTCATGCTAAATACATTCTATATTAATTTTTCTTACTCTAATAAATTTCCCGGCTTCAACATGAAGGATTTCATATCTAATCAATAGTAGCGAGCAATGCCTCTGACATAAGTGGTAATATACCTTTCATGGTGAGAATAACAGATATTCTAAAAGAAATGTAGTTATTACTAGAATTTTGCTTAAAAATGGCATTTTTTATGGATGTAAATGTATCCCTCCAAAATTTACATGTTGAAGCCATAATCCCCAATGTGACTGTATTTGGAGATATGGCCTTTAAGGAGGTAATTTAGGTTAAATGAGGTTATAAGGGTGGCCCTAATCAAACACTGTCCTTAGAAGAAGATAAAGGAAGAGACACTAGAGAGCTCCCCCTCCCCACTTATGCAAAAAGAAAAAGCCACATGAGGACACAGTGAGAACACATCTGAAAGTCAGAGGACAGATCTCACCAGAAATGAACCCTGCTGGTGTTTTGATCTTGGACATCTAGTGTCCAGAACTGTGTCTGACAAAGTAGATTTCTGTGTTTTTAAGCCACTCTGTGGTATTTTATATGGCAGCCTGATCATAATAATACAGATGTATTTAGAATCAGAGGGGGAAAAAAGAACAGGTAAAGAAAGGTTTATAAAATAAGAAAACATTCGTAATATTAAGAGCTATCCAGAAGCAACTAGGAACCCATGGAAAATAATTCAATAAACATTTATTAAGCCCTGAACCTAACAAACTTTGCTGTTTTAATCAACAATTATTATCTATCTCCACATCCTCCACCACTACTTTTGCGTTATTTCTAGCATAACAAGTCTCCTACTAGGGAGACATAGAATTAGAAAAAATTAATATTATAAAAAATTTAAAATATTTGTGTGTTGGTTTCATCCTGTGGCTTTCCACCAGGGACTATACAACAGAAAGAAATTTAGTCTAAGGAATGTCAAGCTTAGAGAAGAAAGGGGAAAAATGAAGCCTTGTGAATAAAGATGCTTTCTGTATGTAACAGGCTTTCTAAGTAGACTGAATCCCTTTATATTGTGCTTTTCGGGGTTTATAAGACCAATTTCTCTATCCTTGAGCTGAAGTTAATACTTTTGGAGAATCAGAAATTAAACAACTTTGCAGGAAGTATAACTGTTGAGGGTGAGACACTTGCCTACTCTAGGGATCTTTCATTAGGTATTCTACACCAGAAAGAATGAACAAACTTGGTTAAGAAGAAAATCTGATTAGTGGTTATTATTTCCTGGACTCAAGGTAGTGTCCATTAAACCAGAGGTCAGACATGGGAAGAACATGGAGTTCAGTGAAGACAAAATCTTGGCTGCAGTTATTAGCCCAACAAATAAGTACTAGAGGAGGCTGTTAAGTTTTTGAGGGGACTCCGTTGACACAAAGCCACTTAATGACCTATGAATGTTCAATCCTCAGGCCACCTACTTAACACCAACAGGAAGTGGACCACTATGGATGTAGAAATGGGCGCCTCTTTGTTGTGATCATGACAAACAATGGAGAAGAAGCCTCTTCCTTGAGAGCAGAACTATCTTCTAGATTGGCCAATACAGAAGCCTATTCCATTGGTCGGCAGAGAGTCTTTATTTCTATTTAGCAGGAAATATATGCTGTGGAAAAAAAGACCACCGCTTTTTCTAGTCTGCTCTTTTTTAAGCAGGTGACTTTCTTGTGGAAATTGTATTTCTGTTCCATAATTTCATATCATGTATTGTGGAGGTGGGTCGCTAGATACCACAAGGGGCCTTACCCAACTAAGAACAATATGCTGGCCATACTTGCCTCACCTTGGGCCAGGGTTTGCCTCTTATTTTGCCTTGCTCTTGTTCTTGTCCATCAGAAAAAGAAACATCCTATTGTACAGCATAAGCAAAGCTGTTACTTAAGAGAAAGGAATTGTCTTTTATTTTGTAGGCAGATCCTTTTTTAAAAATTGTGGTAAAATATACGTAGCATAAAAACTAACCATTTTAAAGTGTACAATTTTGTGACATTTGATACATTCAAAATGCTGTGAAGCCATCACCACTATCAAGTCCCAAAACATTTTCATCACCCCAAAAGGAAACTCCATACCTACCTATTAGTAGTTACTCCCCATTCCCCTCTCCTCCAGCCCATGGAGACCACTGATCTACTTTCTATCTCCATGATTTTGCCTATTCTGAATATTTCAGAATTTCTTTAGTCAGCTATTTTCCCAGGAAAAATTTAATAAAATAGTAAAAGTCAAGACAATTTTAGAGCTAGAATTCACTAATTCAAAATGATCAGATTCATTATATATTTCACCCAAAAACTACACAGTATATGAAACTAAGCAGATTCTGTATGGCATTTTTTCTCTTTTCCCACTCAATATCATTATTAAAGTATTTTTAGGAAATTATACTCAAATTACCACTTGATCTCACTTTTTCTTGTATAATCATCACAGAAATTGAAACAAATATATTTACCTATCAGTAGGGACCCTCACTGACCTTTGTCTAATTCTATCTGATGACCAGCCAATACTGACCGATCAGAAAGCTCTTATTGACAGAAAACAAAACAAAGCAAAACAAAAACCTATCAGGCCCCATTAAAAGTTTCTTTAGTTCAAAAGAAGGTGACTTTTTGAAAGATACAAAAGTTTATTCTTATAAAAAGTTATTTAAATAAACAGAAAAAGAAAACACATTAGAAACAAATGATTTATATTCTCAATAAGGTTCAAAAAAGATTTTGCCTATTTGAGTTATAAACAAGGAGTATAAAAGTATAAAAATGAGACTATTCGACTTTATGAGGAATTTAAAGAGAATTTGAAGCATAAATACCACATTTAAAAAATAATGAAGACAGTGAATGCTGTAGAAAATCAAATGACTAAAGAAGTCAATCTCAAGAAATTCCCCCAAAATTTAAAGTGAAAGAAGGGAAATTTTTAAAAATAAAATATGGGGAAACTTAGGTCAGATTCTGCAGAATCCATCCTACCAAAATGGATTTTATTTTTTTTTATTTTTTTATTTTTTTAAAGATTTTTTTTTAAAGATTTTTATTTATTTATTTGACACAGAGAGATACAGCGAGAGAGGGAACACAAGCAGGGGGAGTGGGAGAGAGAGAAGCAGGCTTCCCACGGAGCAGGGAGCCCCATGTGGGGCTCGATCCCAGGACCCTGGGATCATGACCTGAGCCGAAGGCAGACGCTTAACGACTGAGCCACCCAGGCACCCCAAAATGGATTTTAAACAGTATCAACAGAAATAATAGAACAAAAAAACATTGTATCTAAAAAAATCTTAGTCAAAAATTGAGAGTGGAAACTCTTTGAAATAACCTTAATGAAAAGAGAATAATAAGTATTCTGGTGGGATTTTTGAAGATTAAACATAAATAATCTTATGAGCACATGCAGTTGCTTCTGCCTGAACCTTCTGGTCCCCCTGCTTCCCTAGTGCCAAATTCCCAGCCTTTTCCATTGTTTGGGTCTCAATTTTAGTCATATCACTTTAGAGGCCCTTGTCTGACAACCAGAAACCAAGGTTCCTTCCTAGTGTTTTCTATCACAGCACAGGTTTACTATAATTAGAATATTTTTCTTAGTTTTATTGATATATTTATTTATTTATTTTATTTTTTTATTATGTTATGTTAATCACCATACATGACATCATTAGTTTTTGATGTAGTGTTCCATGATTCATTGTTTGCGTATAACACCCAGTGCTCCATGCAGAACGTGCCCTCTTTAATACCCATCACCAGGCTAACCCATCCCCCCACCTCCCTCCCCTCTAGAACCCTCAGTTTGTTTCTCAGAGTCCATAGTCTCTCATGGTTCATCTCCCCCTTTTTTTTATTTTTATATATTCACCTCTTTACTGTATCTTTTCTTACAAAACTCCGTACATTAGGATCATGTCTATTTTAATTTATTATTTTTAGCCTATGGTCTAGCACTATGCAAAATTAACTATTTATAAAACCAAATATTTATTAAATCAAGAGAGAAGAAGAACAGCATTATATTTTTGGATTAAAGAAACAAAGAATGGGAAAACAGTAGTGAGGAAAAGATTACGCTTTTTTTTCTTCCATAAGGAAGAGGAAACTTTCACATATCAGCGAGATTATAGGATAATTGTCTTTCTCTGATTGGCTTATTTAGCTTAGCATGACACCTCTAGTTCCATCCACGTCGTTGCAAATGGCAAGATTTCTTTTTCTTTTTTTTTTGATGGATGAGTAATATTCCACTGTATGTGGAATTTAAGAAACAAAACAGAGGATCATAGGGGAATAGAGGAAAAAAATAAAACAAGATGAAATCAGAGAGGTAACAAACCATAAGAGACTCAAGCGTAGGAAATAAAAGGAGGGTTGCTGGAGGGGAGGGGGTGGGGGGATGAGGTAACTGGGTGATGGACATTAAGGAGGGCACATGATGTAATGAGCACTAGGTATTATATAAGACTGATAAATCACCGACCTCTACCTCTGAAACCAATAATACATTATATGTTAATGGAAGTTAAATAAATTTTTTAAAAAAGGAAGAAGAAACTATTACGATTTGTTATTGTTCTTTATGATGTACTGACAATAAGAGTAATAATAATGGTGCAATGGACTAACTGTCCCCTAAAATTCATATGTTGAACTCCTATCCCCTACCATGATGGAATTAGGAGGTAGGGCCTTTGGAAGGTAATTAGTTCATGAGGGTAGAGCCCTCATGAATGAAATTTAGTGTCCTTAGAAGAAGAGACATGAGAGCTTACCCTCTCTCTGCTCTCCACCATGGGAAAGGACACAAGGAGAAGAAAGCAGTGTATAAAACAGTAAGAAGGCCCTCAGCAGACACCAAATTTACCAGCACCTGGATCTTGGATTTCCAGTTATCAGAACTCTAAGAAATAAATGTTTGTTGTTGAAGGCACCCAGTCTGTGATCTCTGGTATAAGCAGCCCAAATGGACTAAGAAAATTGTTTTCAACTGTATAGTACTTAAGATGTGCTAAGGACTGTAATTATATACACTCATTTAATTCTCAAAAAAACATATAAGGACTCTTGCTTTGTAGATAAGGAAACTGTCACAGAGAAGTTAAACAACTTGCCTGAGTCACACCTTTGGGAGGTATCAAAGCAAGGCTTTGATTTTAATCTCCACATTTCACAGCATAATGTTGGCTTATGAATTTCACAGAAAAACTTTGAGAAAACCATTCATGTAACTAAAAAGCATATGGCTAACTTTGAAACGATTCTGGAAGTTAATAAGCAAATAAAACCACTTATTTAGAAAAAGGAACAGGTAGGAACTACAAAATAAGTGAAATACATGCCAAAATTAAATATTATAGCTTTAAAATGCAGATCTATTTGTTCAATTCATTCAGTCCACAAGTATTTGTGAGTACCTATTATATACTAGGCAATATTCTAGGTCCTTTGTGTAGAGTGGTTAACAAAACAGGCAAAAATTTCTTCCCTCATTGAGTATGCATTCTACTAAAAGAGCCAGATGATCAACAAGACAAATTAAGTAAATATTAAATACGCTAGACAATAGTACATACTAAAGAGAAAATGTGTCAGGAATATTCAAAGAATAGCAAGGAGACCAGTGCAGCTATGCAGTGAGACAATCAGATCTGCACATGAGATCAGCAAGTTCCCGAGGAACCAGGGAATGTAAAGTCTGGTACATCAGGAGAAAGAATTCAGATTGCTTAAAAACAAGCAAGCAAGCAGACTAACAAAATAAGATAATCAGTTCACAAGAAAAATTAAAAGAAAGAAAGGATGTACAATGGCTAAAAATGAAACAAAGAAAGCAAAAGCAGAGCTGGGCCTACCCTACTAGCAAAAGAGAACTCCCCAAGTAAAACAGATCAGTTTGATGTAATGACAATAGAAAGTCAATAAAAATGTCATTTTACATCTGTCACAGTATCAGCGCTAATAACGAGATATACACTGAGATGTTGAAATTCAATGTGACATTGACAGAAATACAACTGCAGTGAGAGATTTTAAAATACTGGTAATGATCAAAAACTTACTAGTAAGTAGAAAAAATGTGAATGATTTAAACAGTACAGTTAATAAAGATGATAGAATAATAGATATACTATCTTTCTATTATGACCCGCTAGAAGAAAACACAACTCAAAATAGCTGCCAGATTAGGAAAGATCTGGTTTGAGAGTACCCTGAGCAAAGGACTTCAATGATAACTGCAGCTAATCCTCACTGATTCTTAGTCGACCCTCTGCATCATAACTAAGTACCTACATGAAATAAGAACCTCTCTTGCTCCAAAAAAGTCATGATATAAATACCTCATTATGAATAACTACAGATTTTTAAACTGTGGGCTTTAACATGAAATAGTGAAGGAAGTAATTAACTGTTAATGGAGGGCTCAGTTGCAGAGCCAGGCACTTACTGAGGAATTCTGGGTGCTTGCGATTGCCCCTAGAGGAAAAAATTATAAACTAGAGAAGAAACTCGCTAAAATAGGGTTAAAAATAGCATAAACTAATGTTTTTTAACCTCATCTGATATCCCTGTGGAACAGTAGCCTTTTGGAAGAAAACGGTATTCTGAAGTTTCTGTGGCCAATAGAGAAAAACTCCCCACACTATTTCTTTTCATTGAGTGTGTTAATTGGGAACACGGTCCCCATACCCTCTACTCCTGGCTTCCCTGAGGAAGAATTTCTTCTCAACATACTGTTCACCTCTCTTTGTCATTAGAAAGGTAAGGTAATTTATCTGATGGGTAAATCTGAGGTAATGAACCAGGCATGCTTGGCTCACCTCTGCCTTCCTTGCTCTTGGGAGCAAGCTGTCTGCTGGAGAAACACACTATTCCACTATTGCTCCAGGGGGGTTACCTCTTTGGGGTGGTGACCTGGTCTAATTATCCAAGGTTGCCAGCAACCTACAGGGCAGTGATGATGGGGATATGAGTCTACCAAATGAACAAACCTAAATGCCATACCACAATCCATTCACTATCAATAGCAAAGGCGATATGTTGACTTTTATGTTATCATTCTTTTTTTTTACTTCTTATTCAGAATTGGGTAGAAAAAAATACTGCTATTTATGGAGAACCTTTTGGAAATCCCAAAAAGAATACCTCTGGAATGTTCTTAGGAAGAACAGATACTTAGAGAATTATGATGGAAGCAGGGGCAAAGAAGGGAGCACAATATAATCCACTCCCCCCCCCACACACCACTTTGGAATCCATGATTCCAAAGTCACTTTAAATCAGTCAAGAAAGGTAAGAAAGACTTAGAACAGTAGCCAAAAGTGTTTAATAACTTAGCTAAGTTAAATTCTCTGTACACACATGTCAACAAATAAGGCCACAAAGTAGATTTCAAAATTGATAATACACTTACAGCTATTTCTTAAAACTTGTTTAGCAAGGAGATTAACATTTGGTATACTTATACTTATTTGGTAAAGGAATGGAAAATTGTGGAATTCTTTGTCAATAAGAAAGGTCACAATAAAAGGGTATAACTTCTATGTATAACTTCACCTCAAACTTAAAACAAGCCCAACCTGAATGAAAGAGTAAAGTCTCAGTCTTAGATTGCTTATTTCCTTTCTTGTTTATTTTAATATTGGTGCCTTCATGCAGCTAGAAACAGAGAAGAATTTTACTTTTCAACAAAATCAGATAATATATATTATGATAAGGCATGATATTTTAAGCTTGTCCTTTGCCCTTAGTTCTCATAAATCTACTGATATGTGGACATTTCTTAGAAATAAATGTTGGTGAAATATTTTTAAAATGATAATTTGTCTAACAAGGGTATAGGCTTGCTCCTGAGATAATGAGTTTCTCATCATTGTCAGAGTCCAAGCAGAAGTTGAATGACTGATCATCTGGTAAGGATGATGATAATTTCCAACTCAGTGTTCAACAAACTCTAATCTCCCTCTCTCCTATTTTTAAAATTTGAATTTATATATATTTTAACATTTTTTTCCCTAATAGTTGTTTAGGAATACTAAGAAGCAATCATTTTTCACATCTGTCAAATGAACATTTTTTACAACTTCTTTTTTTCTTTTGATAATTTCCCACTATGGAAAACACTTTCTTACAATACATGCTTGTCCATCTTTGACCTTACACTAAGAAATTTTACTTCTTTTAATATTATTGAATATCCCCTACCTGGTTCTTGTAGTCTCTACTAGTAAGATGGTTATACCATCTGGGAATAATTTATTTTAAAGCGTAACTACAGTCATAGGCCCATAGGCTCATATTGTTAGAAAAGTAAATGAATTATGTATATCAGTAGTGCTTTGGTCTACACCAATGTTAAAAAATTTACAGCAGAAGGGTTGCCACTCCTAGTCCCTTGACCATTAATTGATTATTCTGTCCCCTTGAGGTAGAACAGGTCTTGACATGCTATGCAATATAGATCAGTAGAGAAGCAATGAGAAGGGAGTAGATTTGGCCTTTAATCAAGAGATGAAATCTAATTGTAATCTAGAGTATATACCATGTCAAAGATCTAGTAGTGTAATTTTATTATTATTATTATTATTATTTAAAAGATTTTATTTATTTACTTATCTGAGAGGGGGTGGAGGGGAAAGGACAAGCAGACTCCATGCTGAGCGCTGAGCATAGGAGCCCAAGGCCACTGACCCCACTATCCAGATATCTCAACCTAAGTTGAAATCAAGAGTCTGCCACCCAACCGACTGAGCCACCTGGCACCCCTAGTGTAACTTTTTTAATTGAACCACTGTTGACATTACTTTTTTTTTTGAAGAATTAATATTTTTATTTATTTTTATTTATTTGTTATGTTATATATTATGTTAATCACCATACATTACATCATTAGTTTTTGATGTAGTGTTTCATGATTCATTGTTTGTGTATAACACCCAGTGTTCCATGCAGTACGTGCCCTTTTTAATACCCACTCACCAGGCTAACCCATCCCCACCCCCTCCCCTCTAGAACCCTCAGTTTGTTTCTCAGAGTCCATAGTCTTTCATGGTTCGTCTCCCCCTCCAATTTCCCCCCCTTCATTCTTCCCCTCCTGCTATCTTCTTCTCCTTCTTCTTCTTCTTCTTCTTCTTTTTCTTTCTTCTTTCTTCTTTCTTCTTCTTCTTCTTTTTTAACATAAAATGTATTATTTGTTTCAGAGGTACAGGTCTGTGATTCAACAGTCTTATACAATTCACAGCACTCACCATAGCACATACCCTCCCCAATGTCTATCACGCAGCCACCCCATCCCTCCCACCCCCCACCACTCCAGCAACCCTCAGTTTGTTTCCTGAGATTAAGAATTCCTGTGTTGACATTACTTCTAACATACAGCCTCTTAAATGTTTCAATAAGTTTAAAGGATTTGAGCAAAATGATGAATGTGTCTCTACCTCTTGAATTATGGCAAACAAATTACAAGAAATGGTATGTACCTGTGGGTGTTCAATAACTATGAATTGAGTAAACTTCACCTCCCTAAATCTGAAGAAGCTACAGATAATAAAATGCCATATTGCTATGGCATTTGTATGAAAACTCTCATAAATATATTCAATAATAATATATTTATAAAATGTTCAATCATTATATAAATGCAATTAAAAATTGAGCAAATTACGGGACAGACAGGTAACAGGAACAGGTGATATAATCAAGACATGTTCAACCAAACTTTGCTGTAGCTTAATTTTATTAATGGAATTGTTATTATATATATAACACAACTGTTTTAGGTGTCTTAGATTAAATATGTGTTAAACCATTCCAAATTATAAAACAGAACAGTCACTAATATACATAGCCGAAGCTAAGAGCCAAAACATAACTATAATCCTCTGTATCCAATATACTTCAATAAGAGTTCGATAAGATACAAACTATAGAAGTTTGTTTAGCAGAAGCAGTAACAAGCACAATAAATATTTAAAAAGATGAGGACCTGATTTACCAATTTCGCAAAAGAGCCCATAGTTGGATAGGTACACAATGTGTCTTCATCAATGCATGCCTTCACTCTGTTTCTTGAACCAGTCAATGCAAAATAATACCAGGAAGTCCAATATACTCTACCTGATTGACAAACAGGGAAAATGTATTTGACAGTATACTGGATTTGAAAAGAAGACCTGTATTTTGCAAGAGAACACAAGTGATGAACACCTGCTCACAGTGTGATGAAATAAGATCACTAGCAAAATAAATATTTGTGCAATTGAAATGATAGATTGAGGAGGCAGGGGCCAGGGAGAAAGGGAAAGTGTAAGGCATATGATTAAGAGATAAGAGAAATACACACATATGTATACATATTATATGTAAAATAAATATTAATAAACACTCATTCCTATCTTTACAGAGAGAAATGCCATAATGGAGTCACACAGAGAGATAACATCCAAATATCTTATCAAATTGGCCAATACTGAAGAGTTCTTAGCCAGTACCATTTTGAGTTATCGTCACTATTTAAACTGTATTTCAGATAAAAATCGAAAGAAAGGAAGGAAGGAAGGAAGGAAGGAAGAAAGAAAGAAAGAAAGAAAGAAAGAAAGAAAGAAAGAAAGAAAGAAAGAAAGAAAAAAAGAGAGAGAATGAGAAAGAAAGAAAAAGAAAAATATGTATACAAACAAAAAAGAAAAAATGCAAGCAAAATTTCATGTATAACCAATTTAATAACATTGATTTTTTTCATGATAACATGCATTTCAAACTTGAATTCCATAATATTTTAGGTCTATTTGGTAAACAATGTTAGGTTGAAAAACTAAAGTATGAATAAAGATTTACCCAATGGGATATAGTAGCTTAGCTTAAAAGACTGTAATTGTGCACATAATGCTTAATGTTTATCTTTAAAAGAAGTGCTTAATTCTGTGAAAGTATTTTCCCAGAAAATTACTTTTTAATCTTCCGAGAGGCAGCCTTTCCATTGATTCTCAAGCACAATAAGAAAAGGAGGGCTAAGAACAAAGGCCCAAGCTTAAATAATAGAAAAGGTAAACCACCATGTGAGCATAATTGGGAAATCCAATATTTAGGCTGAGATGATTATTATTTCATTCTTTGAAGATAACTGTATTTCAATTTACTTCTGTTTGCTAGAACAAATTTTATAGGGATAGCTACCAGAGGAATTAATTTTGATTCCTGAAATTAGGTATGGAAGTAACAGAAAATTGCCCTGAAACCACAAGAGTACAAATTTGGCTTTATGAAACTGAACCTCTCCAGTCAAGCTGAACTAGCTGGTTACTCTACTCTCTGACAGTTAAAGTTATTTGCAAGTATTCTGTTGAATGTAAGGGGGATTTTGAAATAGAACTAAAAAATGACATCTTTTTTTTTTAAGACCTTGTGAATATCCCTTAAATACATTCTTTTTACATACTTAGCAAATGAAGCAGCACTCAAAGATCACCGCCTGGCATTTTATTATTGATAAAATAATTCTGTTAGTCATTAAGGAGAAAAATCTTACTTTTCAAGAACCTGATAAAAAATTTAAAAGTTCATTACTATTTCTTCTTTGAAGTCTTGTATATAATAACTGAAATTGTCCCATGGAGTCTTAGAATTAGCAAACCCAGTATGAGATTCAGTCTAAAAAATCAGATTTTAGAATGGGGTCCGAAAACTAAATTTTATATTTCTTTGATTTTTTTTCTGTTTTTACCGACTTATTTCATATTGAACTACTTGATATTCCTAACCTTTATTCAAATAAGAACAAAATCAGGTTGCTAAAACTCAAAGACCCACTGGAAGGCATTTTCAAGTATCATCCTAAGAAACTAGTAAATTACTATCATTTACGTTTCATTCTATCTTCTTACCATTCTTTTATTGGTAATTTTCTTTTGCTTACAAATATAAATTAAAGAGTTTTGGTTTTGGTTTGGTAGAGTAACTTTTACTGGTATAACTTAACCCTCTTCCAGAAAACAAATACAAACTCTAAACAAAATATTTTTAAAAATAACTATTTGAAGGCATGGGAGATCAAATGTATTCATAAAATTAAAGGGAATTATATCTTAAAAGTGATTTCCTCATTTTACTAGAGCATATTTCAGTCCACCTGGCATGAGGTGACTAGAACCCAAGCAGAAAACTGCTGTCTCAGTGTCTTGAAGTCTCAGAGGACAGAGTTTGGGGCTGCCAGAATTGCTGAATATTGAGTGTAAAAATCCTGAGGGAAAAAGAGAACACTGAAGGGGTATGCCCCAAATCTATGTATAACTATCCTCAAATTACTGGCTGTTCCCTAAGCTGTGCATGCACGAAGACTCTAATAATAATGGTGACAAACATCAAGTGGAAGACTGATTTAAGTGGGTAAGTATCTCAGTATCTTCCTACAGAAGGAAGATACAATTTTGAGTTTGGGTTCTTCTCAGTGAAATGCCACGAGGTCATGTCTTAAAACTATCAATGATGTAGCAGGACTAAAGTATTTATCTCAAACAGAGATAAAAGCAAAACATCTTTTTGAATCAAGTATAAAACCAAGCTTATATAGTTCAAGTTTAACAGCCAACAGTCTGAAAAACAAAAATCAACATTCTTCAGAGGAAGATAACAGAATTCAGATTTCTACTAAGTATTATCTACAATATATAGTGTACAATAAAAATTACTAGTTACATGAAAAAAAAATGTGGCCCATACTTAAGAGAAAGACCAGTTAGTAAGAGATTCCAAGATAACCCAGAAGTGGAATTTTCAGGAAAGAACTTTATAGCATCTATTAAAAGCATATTCAAGGATCAAAAGGAAACTACTGTCAAAATGAATGAATATATGGAGGATTTCAGTAGAGATATAGCAAATATAAAAATAACCCAATGGGAATTTAGAATTTATAAGCACGGTATCTGAAATAAAAGATTCACTCAAAGGGATCAACAGATGACTGGAGACAGTCAAAGAAAGGATCAATGTATGTAAAAAATGTTCAATAGAAATGATCTAACGTGAAAAATAGACATAAAAATGACAAGAAAACAGAAGAGCCTCAATGATTTGTGACACAAAATCAAGTGATCTATTATGTGTAATGGAAGTTCCAAAAGAACTAGAGAGAGAAATGGGATAGAAAAAAATATTTCAGCATATTAGAGCTGAAAAATTTCAAAATTTGGTAAAGAAAATAAACTACAAAGAGGTCAGCAAGTGCAAAATCGGATAACACAAACTAGGCCATATCCAGACATGTATAGTCAAACTGCTGAAAACCAAAAGAAAAAACAACGTATATTACAAAGAGAGACACACAGCTCTAAAAATCATGGCTTACATTTCAGCAGATTTCATGGAGCCCAGAATATAATGAAATTTTAAAATGATGACATTTTAAAACCAATAACAAGGACTTCTACTTCTGGGATGATGGAGTACATGTATTTTCTGTATTCCTCAAAGAACAACAAAAAATATATATTAGGGCTGACCTTAATCTAATCTGACTGGTACCATTATAAGAAGAGAAAATTTGGACACAAACACCAGACATATCCATGCACAGAGGAAAGACAATGTGAGGACATAATGACAAGACAGCCATCGACAACCCAAGGAGAGAGGCCTCAGAAGAAACCAAATCTGCTGACACCTTGATCATAAACTTCTAGACTCCACAACTGTGTGAAAATAAATTTCTGTTGTTTAAGCTACCCAGTGTGTGGTACTTAGTTATGACAGCCCTAGAAAACTAAGATGACGATAGATGATAGATAGATGATAGATGATAGATAGATAGATAGATAGATAGATAGATAGATAGGTAACAGACAGACAGACAGGTGTGTGTGTGTGTGTGTGTGTGTGTGTGTGTATACGTGTAAAATTCTAAGAAGACTCTGAAAGGTGGCAAGAAGGTAGACCAGCAGGGACCTCAGGACCCAAGGGACAGCATGGTGGTGAGTTCTATGGGATTTCTTTTTTTTGTATCCCAGACTTGGAGCTGAAGAAGATGATAGCCTAGAAATGTCAGAAAGTGCGGTCAAAAAACCCCCCGAAAACAAAAAAACATAAACATCTTCTCTCTAGCCAAGGGACCAGGAATAGGCAATCTAGTAAGACAGACAACTTTTAGACAATAACCAATCTACTCCAATAAAAAGCAAAGAAAAACTATGGCCACACTCCATCTACACCAGCAAAGCCTGAGTGGGAAAGCCAGACTTCCCCTTATTCCACTTGTCATTACCCTGAGGTGGTGTCGGACAAGGTCAAGTAAGAGTTGGGATTTTCATCTCCACCAGCTGGTAATGAGTCCCCTGATCCCGGAGTTAATGAAGACCACACAGCCTAGATCCCACACCCACCCAGCAGTAACAGAGCACTGCTCCTCACAGGTGTCATGGCAGGCCTAGAGAGTCAGGACTCTTACCCAGCACTAATGGGGCCATTCCCACCACAACATCAGTGGACTCCACATGGGGAGCTCAGAGTTGAATGTTCAGCAAAGAGCAACAAAGCCCCCACTCTCTCGTGGGGAGAAGGCCAAGTGGGGAACCTGAAGTTTGACTTCCATCTGGAAGTACTGAGGCAACATCCCCTTCCCCTTCCCTAATGCAGCAGTGTCAGAAAAAGTCAACCAAACCAGAATTTTAAATGAAATCTAAAGTCTCAGAACATAACATGAAAATGTGCAGATTTCAACTGAAAATCACTCCTCATATCAAGAACTAAGAAGATACCAGGCTGAATTAAAAAAAAAAAAAAATCAACGGACACCCAGATCAAAATGACAGAAATGTTAGAATTATCTGACATAATGAAACCTGGACGGTGAGTGGGGGGAAAAAAGCAATCTCAAAGGGTCCATACAGTATGAGTCCATTTATAGAACATTCTTGAAAAGACAAAGTTATAGGAATGGAGAACAGGTCTATGGCTGATAGGGGTTAAGAAGAGGGTAGGGGCCGGAGAGAAGTGGGTATGGCTATAAAATGTCAATATGAGGGATTCTCGTAACGATGAATATGTTCTGAATCAGTTGAAGGACTTAAGACAAAATCTGAGGTTTCCTGAAGTAGCAGGAATTCTGCCTTAAGATTGTAACGTAAAAATCCTGCCTGAATTTCCAGCTTTGTTGGCCTATACTACAGATTTTAGATTCAAGGCTACATCAACTCCTGCCTGAGCATCCAGATTTCCTACTAGTTAGCCCTCCCAACCACGTAAGATTAAATCTTTTAATATATCCTATTGGTTCTGCTTCTTTGGTTTTTATTATGTATATATCCAATAAGATAATAATGGTCATATAGTGGGATCATGAAAAGTACTCAATAACCCAAAGAAGGCAGGGAATGAGAAAAAAAGAACAAAGAACACACGACGAGGGGACCATGCCTCCTCGTCTCCTCAGTGCAGACTCATGTGCAGCCTGTGGGCATGAGGCAGACATGGCTGTAGGACTCCTAGGGCTGCTCCCTGACCCTGGCACCCACAGGGGGCTGGGAGCCCTCAGACCCAGCAGCTGCTCAGCCTGTGGCTTTGGGGGTCATGGATTTGGCACCCCACCCTCTACAACCCTACCTGCTCCTCATGTAGTTGGACAAACCCAGTAGAATCTGGTTGCTGGGTCTGCCACGTATCTGGAGCACAGAATCGGCCTGTGAATCAGGATGTTTTCAGATTCATACATAGAATAGCTCTTTGGCATTAGAGCAAGCTGAACTACTCAGGGCATGTGGGGCAGCGACCACAATAAAAAGCATAGCTCTGGGAGCAGCGTCCCTACTTCATGTAATCACCAACTCACTAATAAAAAGAATTACACGCAAGGCCTCAATTAGCCTTGCAGTTGACTTTTAACTGGGGATTGTTACTTGGATGGTCTGCTACCAAGGGCTCAGTTAATCCAGCTGTTTACCTGATTCTTTATTTTCTAGAATTCTGACAATAATATATGATACTATCTATGTTCATCAGGACAAAAGAGATGGTCTGAAGTCCACAGCACTGTGGCTCCGTAGAAACACCAAGCAGTGGCTCAGTGGCTCAGGGGCTTCAGTGTCATGATCCTGGAGGCACTGTACCCGGTAGGGTTCTAGTCAGAACCAGACCACTTGCTACTCCAAGGCTCTGGCCACAGGAGACCGTTAGGCTCATCAGGTTTATACTCAGACATCCACAGACCTGAGGATGGTGGAGATTAACTTTCCTCCAACCAAATAATAGGACTCACAGTTTTTTAGGGATTGTGCTTGGGAATTTGTGGAAAGAAAAGAGAGACAAAACAAAAAAATATAAATAGTAGAATATGAAATGGGCAAATGAAGTTTATCTAGGAATTATCAAAACAAATATTTAGATAAGTTTCTCAGGTCTTGTTGCCACATATCTAGATTTGATTAAACAATCTGTTTCAGTGTATTAAAAAGTTAAGAATCATAAGATGAAGATTTACAGCATTTTGCCTGGATGCTAGTCTAACCATTTGCTAGCAAAATTCTTACCCTATCACAGAAACCAGGGACTCCGGAATTTGAGATGACCTTGAGAATCTAAGTTGATATATTCTTCTGCTCATTGTAATTCTCCTCTGAAATAATGGGGGTTATATATGTTTTGACACTTTAGAAAAAAATCTCAAGCATTTTAGAATACACATCTAAATGATTATCTCTGTATAAAAATGGACTTTCTTTTTAGGAAAAAATAAAAGCTGCTACGGAAAATTAGGGCTTATTGTTTTTAATTGTAACCTTTACTCACTGTCAAAAACTGTCATTCAGAAAACTATTCTATATATACATATATACACACACATATACTCTCTCTATATATGCACATATATATGAATTTAAATAAGCAAAAAATTATCTTGCTTACTATAAGAAAAAGAAACACGATAAACTGGAAAACAAAGAGCAATATTGTAAACTTAAATGCAAGTATATTGATAATTACTTCAAATGCATAAAGCCTAAGTGCTCCAATTATAAAGTGGAGCAGAGTAAGACTCACTTTATGTTGTCTATAAAAATCTACTTTAAATATAAATACAAAGATAGGTTAAAAGCAAAAGGATAAAAGTGATATATCATGTAAGCACAAATCAAAACAAAGTTAGAACGGTTGTAAGAATTATTAGATAAGATTTATTTCAGAGAAAGGAATATTATAAAGGATGAAGAGTAATGTTTTATAATGTTAATGTTTATAATATTAAGGGCCAATTCATAATTGAATTAGATGAAGGTGGTCAAAAGGTACAAACTTCCCGTTATAAGATAAATAAGTCTGGGGATGTAATATTCAGCACGATGACTAATAGTGAACACAGCTGTGTGGTATATTTGAAAATTGCTAAAAGTAGATCCTAAAAGTTCTCATCACAAGGAAAACAACATTTTTTCTTTTCTTTTTTATTCTTTTGTATCTATAGGAAATGATGAATGTTAACTAAACTTATTGTGATCATTTCACAATACATGCAAATCAAATCAGTATGCTACACCTACCTTAAACTTACACAGTGCTGTATGTCAACTATATCTCAATAAAACTGGGGGGAAAGGTAAATTTTTCAAGGAGACATAAAACCCTAAATGTATCTGCACTTAATCAAATGTATAAAGCCAAAACTGACATAAAATCCTAAATGTATATGCACTTAATCAAATATATAAAGCCAAAACTGGCTTCCACAATATCAAGTGCCTTATTACCTAGGGGATGGTCCATAAATCTGTATTTTTCTAATCCTACCCCAAATGAATGGGAATGGCTAGAGAGGGAGGCATTAGTGAGGTTCATATTTCTTCCACCAATGTGGATCAACACAGTGGTTAACCTGAGCGCACACTTGTGAAGGAGAAGTTTGGGTTGAAATAAGTGGAAAGAATGTAAACTAATCACTGAGGGTAAAGGAGTTAACAAAGGAATTATTCATAAGGGAACACTAAACACTACTTTGGTACCTTGAAAAAGACTTAACAGCAAAAAAAATAATTTTCTCTCTTAGCTTTGGCTCAGATGCCTGTAAGGATGATATACTTTTCTCTGCTAAGCTCCATCATTACTAAAACAAAAAACCATAGCCTGGGAGACAGCATTATGAAACATAGTTATTGGAATGGCTTATGTCATACCATGTTATGCCATGAAAGAACAGAAATCCTCATGACGTCTAAATGGAACAACATTAATAAGGTGTGTCATTAGGCTCTCATTTTACAGGCTATATTTACTACTGTGATGCCAAATGGGACTATATGTGAATTTCTTTCCGTAGGCCAAACCTCATGCACTTTATTCTGTATTAAAACTGAAGATTGGGGTGCCTGGGTGGCTCAGTTGGTTAAGCGGCTGCCTTCGGCTCAGGTCATGATCCCAGGGTCCTGGGATCGAGTCCCGCATCGGGCTCCCTGCTCAGCAAGGAGCCTGCTTCTCCCTCTCCCTCTGCCTACCTGCCACTCCCCCTGCTTGTGCTCTCTCTCTCTCACTATCTCCCTCTCTGTGTCAAATAAATAAATAAATAAATCTTAAAAAAAAAAAACCTGAAGATTATTGCGTAACCATCAATTTTAATGAACTGTTAAGAAAAGGTAGAATGATAGAATGTCTTCTGCTACTTGTCTCGCATCTCACAGTGTTGTACCTTTAAAGAAAAACTAAAAGAACATGTGAGTTCTTGAGATCAATCAGTCTAACCTATTGGTATATATACCAGAGATGCAATACCTGGAAATTTGGAGACTAGCTATGAAGGACATTCTGGTATGTATGTACGTGTATGTACGTATATATATACATGTATATTTATACACACACACACACACACACACATACACACACGCTAATTTCCCATATGACTTTGTCCTGGAAAATATGGCATTTTTAGGTATAAGGTATGTTCCCCAATTACACATGGACAATTAGCACAGAGTGGGCACAACAAACATGATGGAAAAAAACAACAGTTCCAGATCAAACAGAGCTTTAGGGGATATAAGAGCAGGCCTAGAGATATTTAGATTAATGGAATTTGCTTTAATTAAGAGAGTTATCAGAGAAAAAAGTTCTTGGAAGAAAAGGTGGCTTGGGGAGTATTCAAATTCCATGAAGTAGACAGAAGACTGCAAGCTGTTTGTTCTGATAATACAGTTTTAACTAACAGTTTTTGCAAATGAAACAAAGTTAAGACAACATGCCCATACACAACAGTGAGAAAAAGCTTTGTATCATAACACAGGCAGGAGTTTTGGATATATTACTTCAAATAGAGGCAAACATAACCCAATCCCATTGGCCTGGTATACAACTGCCAAAACACTAGTCCATTTATGGAAAATATACAGATCCCCTTATTAATACAAGTTTCCAAATGGGGAGTATATTTTATATCAGTCTTGTTAACATCTATGGCAATATCATAGATCAGAATAAGACAGTTCAATTGTATAATTTGTGAGTACAGATTTTAAATTTTACACGAATACACCCAAGAGACAGTTAAAAGACTCTCTTAAGAGCCTCCTTCCATTTGAAACCCATCTTGTTTTGATCCTGTGTGATGAGGAACCTATCTTCACACAGAACACCTAGAACTTCACATCTCCCTGAGACATAGTCTTTGGTTAATAATTGTGTACATAATAATGTTTGGCACATAGGAAATAGCTATTTCCATTGGAAAGTAGCAATAAACACTACAGTCATAATTTCTGATTTGTTTTGTAATTATATCTTTAATAGTCATAATAATGTTGCAATTTGGTACAATATTCAGGTCATTGGTAAAGTCACCTTGATAGATGACATAAGACCAATGATAATACAGAGCGTTGATCAAATGTACTGGGAAATTGACTTAAAATCTGCTTAGGATGTAATCTCCATGGGAGATTATGGGCCTGAATTGCACTTAGATCTCCTTAATAATAAGTTAATTATTTATTAAAAGCTATAAGCTTAAGCTTATAATACAGTTCAAACTGCAATAGGTAAAGGTTATAAGAAAAAAGTTAAGTTGGTGCAAAAATCTGATAAAATTTTCACAGGAATTACATTAGTTTGGTTGTCTTCTTAACTTGATAACTACAGTTCATTGGTATAATGTGGATTCATTTCATCTGGTCTGGATTGATCTCATGCTTATCTCCAGAGCTATCAACACTTGGTCAGTGCTATGGAAATTATTAAATGATGTACAGTATTCTGTACCTATGGGTTTCTGAGTTGTTTCAGGGCAGGATTTAATAGCCTGAAAGCATTGTTTAGAAATACTAATTGGATTTATAATTTGCACCTGGTTTCAGTAAATGGTAATGGGGCTCCAACAATTAAGGCTGGTCACATAGCTAGAATATGTCTATAATATCAGTATACTCTAAAGACCTTCACCATTACAGACCTTGGGTTTCCTGATACTAAGATGCTTTGTCTGTAAGCAGTTAGTGATGGTTTGAGACCTTCAAAAATAAAGTTGTTTTGTGAAGACAAGTGTTTGAGACCTGTGAGTCCTGGTAACAATTGAACAATTAAGTTGATTAATGTGTAATTAGCTCAATTGTGTAATACACTACCAATTTCTCAAAAATTAATAGAAAAATATAAAGATCCAGATGAATTAGAACAACACTACCAACTTTGCCAAACTGACATTTATAGAACACTATTCCACACTAGGTGAACAAGTATTCTTTTAAAGTATACACAGAACATTCATCAAAATAAACCATATTCTGGCTCATAAAAAAATCAAAATAAATTTGATAGGATTGAATACATACAAAGTATGTTATCTGAACAAAACAGAAGTAAACTTAAACAAAGATATCTGGAAAATTCCCAAATATTTGGAAATTAAACCATACACTTTGAAAGAACTCATAGTTAAAAGAAAAATCATAAGGCAAATTATAAAATACTTTGAACTGAATGAAAAAAAAATACCACATACAAAGATATGAGGTTCACAGTTAAAGTATTGCTTGCAGGGAATTTTATGGCATTAAATTAAATGATCATTTTAGGAAAGAAGAAACATTTCAAAGCAGTAATTTAAGTTTCAACTTAAAAAGGTAGAAAAATAAAAATCAAGCGATATCCAAAATAACTACAAGTAAGGAAATAATAACGACATGAGTAGAAATCAATGAACTATAAAATGAAGTAGAAAACCAAAAAAAAAGTAGAGAAAATCAATAAATTCAAAAGCTGGTTCTTTGAAAAATACAATAGTGGATAAAATAATCGATTAAAAAAATACAAATTACTGATATCAGGAATGAAATAAGGGATTTTACCACACACATTAACCGATGTCTATGTCTTAATCTCTAAACCTATGAAGATGTTGCCTTATATGGCAAAAGGGACTTTACTGATGTTATTAAGTTAAGAATCTTTATTTACTGGGTGGGCACAATGTAATTACAAGAGTCCTTACGAGAGGAAGGCAGAAGGTTCAGAGTGAGAGAAGGCAATGTGATGACAGAGACAGAATCAGTAAACTAGATTTGAAAGGGGTATACTGCTGGCTTTGAAGACGGAGGAAGTGGCTTGAGCAATGAATGCAGGGAACCTCTAGAATCTGGAAAGGTAAAGAAAGGATTTTACCCTAGAACTTCCAGAAGGAACTGACATTGCCAACACCTTGACTTTAGACCAGTGACCTTGGACTTCTGACCTCCAGAACTATAAGATAATAAATTTGTGTTATTATCAGCTGCTAAATTTCTGATAATATGTTACAGCACTAATAGGAAACTAATACAGTTAGTAGCCTTTTCAACAAACGGTGCTGAATTGTATAACCATATGCAAAAAGCAAACCTCATATCTTGTCCTACACCATTATAAATATTGGATAAGAATGAATAATAAACTTAAATGTAGAAGCTAAAGATATATTTCTAGGAAAAAAAAGGAGAAAACTGGATTAGGCAAATATTTCTTAGATAGAATACAAAATCATGAACCAGGGGCGTCTGGGTGGCTCAGTTGGTTAAGAGTCTGACTTCGGCTCAGGTCATGATCTTGGGGTCCTGGGACCGAGTCCTACATCAGGCTCCCTGCTCCACCGGGAGTCTGCTTCTCCCTCTGCCCTCCCCCCGCACCCCACCCCCACCCCCCGTGCTCTCTCTCTCTTTCTTTCTCTCTCTCTCTCGCAAAAATAAATAAATAAAATCTTTTTTTAAATTATGAACCAAAAAATATGTGTACATGCATAAACTGGACTTCACCAAAATATTTTGCTCTTTAAAATACACTGTTTAAAAAATGAAACAACAATCCACAGACTTGCAGAAGATATTTACAAAACATATATCTCATAAATAACTTGGATTTACAACATATTAAGTAGACAGACTAACTTAAAAATATGTAGATAGGCAAAATCTTTTAACAGATACTTTACCAAAGAAGTACGAAATATAAAAAGCAAATAATCACATGAAAAAAAAAAATGCTCAACATCACATTATTGGAGAAATACAAGATAAAAACATCAGATAGCACACCACAGTTATGAGAATTGATAAAACAAACCAAATGCCACATCCGTAGGCGCACACACACACGTACACACAGAAGTGATGGTACCAACTACTGGTCACAAGGCAGAGCAGTGCAGCTCTTCTATACTGCTGATGGGAATCCCTGGTTCCCAAAGTGGCTCCCAGACAGAGAGGGCAGGAAGACAGCGAAGAAAGAGGCCGGCCGCCCCAGATCCGGGGAGGCTGGCTTAGCACACAAGGAGCTTACTTACGAGGCTTGTCTAGGACGGCCGCTGCAAGACGAGTGGGTCTCCGCACCCGCCGCCAGAATCTTCAAAGTTTATATAGAGGCCTTAACTGGGTTGAGTAACGTATCCAACCCAGATGGTGTCAGCAACACCTTACTCTCTCAAGGATGCGTCCTTGGAACAGCTCCCTATGCAGAAATGGTGGGTGGGCGGAACATTCCAAAGATGGAGGAGTGAGGTGGGGTGGGGCATGAGGAGCTTCCCGGCGCCCGGATCTAGCTTGCGGGTCAGTTTGTGGTCATGCCCTTTCAGTGACCTCCTGGAACACAATACCCCTTGTGACTAGCTCTTACAATCTCCGAGATGCCCCTCTTCTGAAATGTGCCTTGAGCAGTCGGCAAGGGGTTTCATTAGCATGAAGGTGGCTAATTTGGTGGCTGTCTGGCTCCATTGGAGGCAGATACCACAGCAGTAATGTAGGCATATGCAAGAGAGAACACAGATTAAGATAATGATTCCCCAAATAAGTAACACCTTTTTCCACCAAGAGCCCCATGATATGAACCATTGAGTTATTAAGTCCCCTAGGCTGAGGGTCAGATCCCTCAAGGTGGTCACTTGTGTCCCATGTGATTTAATTAAGTGGACACATTAGCAGACTCATCAGTGTAAACACACAGATTTCTATCTGGATAATGGCACAGGTGCTTCCTAGCAAGACAGAAATACAGTTCAATTCTATTTTGGAGGACAGCTTTTCTCATTAGGAAGATTCCAGTGTTCAGTAAAGACAAGTTTTGTTGGCTATCATTTAAGGCTTCCTGGGTGAATTTGGTAAGGACTTCATGCATTATATAACATCCACCAGACCAGTGGAGGGAATAAGGATGCTGGCCAAATGATCTATCAATGGAAAACAGAATGTGCCCACCTGGCCTAAAGGAGAGGGGCGTTGGCAGCTTTAGGAAGTTGACCTGCATGTGCGTACCATATAAATGTTCACTGAGGGAGCCAGCACAGTCAGGCATGAGGGAATGGACTGGGGATCGGTTATGCCGACCAGAATCCCCCTAGTCTCCCCTCTCTCAATGCTGCATGTTCCATCCCAGATATAGTGTTTCAGTAGGTCTGGCTTGCAGCAGGACAATAAGATACCAGTGGAGATTGGGTAGCTCCCCCCCTCACCCAGAGGTGTGGAGTAACTCACCCATCCGAGTGGGACATCCTGTTGCAAATTCCAGTAGAAAATGCCATTTCCGGGGGTGACAGGACTTAGCATTCTCAGCAGCACGGCATGTTGATCTGCAATGAGAGTCAGGGCAATGGCTTTTTCCAGTGACTTCCGTACCTTCATGGTATTAGGTGCCTCAGCCGGGGTCCCCTGTCTAAACATATGGTTGACCACCATAGGACCACAGGCCCTCCTGGTTGATCACTGAAATGTATTAAAGCCTAGAATAGTACCTTAGCCTACCCAGTGTAGATGCTTTTATCTGTTAGTGATTTAATCTGCCGCTTTAACATTCCATCCTTCCTGTGTACCAACTCTTCTACTTGTGGGTTATAGTGGAGATGGAAGCTCCACTCAGTGTCATGCACTTTTGTCTAGTTTGGCACGCCATGACCTTTGAAATGTGATTCCCAGTCCCTGGGAATTGTCTGTTTGATGAGGGTATGTGTACGTGGTACTCAGCTTCTCTAATCCCCTCATGGCGGTGGCCTGGTTTGTGCAGTAACAGAGGAAAGCTTGGGTTTGGCCAGATGCAGTGGCCCACACAAACCAGGCATACTTGGAACACTCACTTGGGGGAGGGAGCTAGGATAATCACTTTGCTAGTCTCTCACTTGTTGGGAACTTGGGTGGACGGTCCCAGAATCCTTTGACAGTTGCCTGGGCTATTTAGAACACACAAGACATGCTACTACTACATTAACCAGGTCCCTGTACTTCAAGGGCAATCCAGCATCCTTGGCAATACACCATCCTCCCAGTGTTCCAGTGGCCACTCTTTCTATGCATTTCCTGGCCTCAAAAGGGCTCATTCATGATCATCCACCCCTCAGCTTCCCATTATCCACACCATAGGGTTAACCCCTTTAGAACCAGCTCAATTATCAGTACAGAGGTTTAAATGGCCAGGGCTCACAAGTGATCATCCGTAAACCACTGGGTTTGGCCCGCGGGCTTCTGCAGTTCATTCCTGTTTCCACCCAGATGAGGTCAGTGTTGGGCTGAATAGTGACTGTAGTCCCTGGGAACCAATTGCCTTGACTATCATCAGAGGGCATTTCTTCTGCTCCCTATCTACAGACTGCAAGAAGGGGAGTGGGCATTTGAAGGATCTACATACCCTACATGGCCTAGAGCACCCACATTTGTAGAGACAGTGGGCTGGCAGAGGGGTGCTCTTTTGCTGCAAATAGGCATCCACTTAGTCAAAGTGGGAGTTTGAGCCACCACAGAAGTGGGTCAATGGAACATATTCTCAACCCACCCTTTGATAGAAAGAGAAGTTTTTACTATGAAATGCTATTCCTTCCCGGGAGGCTCTACTTGGAGGAGTGCTATGCACACTGCCAGAAACTGTTGCTCTGTGGGGGTATATTGGGTTGCTGTCCCCTTTAGGAGCTGGGGCCAAAATCCTACGGATACTTCCCCCCTTCTGTTTTCTCTGCTACAGTGCCCAACCCATATCTTATGGAATCACAGATATACCTAATTCAAATGGTAGCCCTGCTTGGAAAATGTCCAGAATTTTAACCTGCTTTGCTAACATTTTTGTCTTTTCAAAGATGGCTTGCTGCTCTGATCCCCAGTCCCACATGTCCCTTTTACCAAGTGGTGTAAGGAACAGAGGCACTTTGCCAGGTGGGCAGTTACAGCCTTCCAAAACCCCAAAACCCCTGCAAAGACTTACATCTCTTTCGTTTTCTTAAGGATTGGATAGGCTTACACCTTCTCAATCACAGATTCTAGGACAATGCTTGTCCTACCTGACCACGTGACTCCTAAAAACTTTATAGCAGTGCCTGAGCCTTCAATTTTTTGTAGGTTCACCAGAGAAATCCCTTGTAGATGTTCCAGCAAAACCTGCAGAGTGTCCTGCAGCAGAGGCAAATCTTCACATGTTAACACTGTATCATCAGTGTCGTGGGTGCATCTTATTGATGGCGGAAAAGGAGAACTGTGACAGATCTAGAGCTACCATCATGTGATATATTGTGGGGCTGTGCACGTAAACTTGGATAAAGACTTGAAATGTCCTTTGCTGCCCTTCCCACGTGAAGACAAATTGATCTTGCAACTCAGTGGCTAGAGGTTTACTGGAAAATGCTTTTGTGTAGTACAGGATTATATACTCCCAGGACTGTGGCCAAGGTATCCAAGATGGTGGCAACGTTGGGCACAGCCACATGGAGGGTGGCACTACCTTATTCAGTTCTCAGTAGTCCACGGTCATCTACCATGAGCCATCTAACTTTTTTATTGGTCATACCAGGTTGTTGAAAGCACTATGGGCAAGGTGTACAATACCCACTTGGTGCAGTTCTTGGATAGTTTCTCCTATTTCCTTATGCCCTCCAGATAATTTATACCATTTGACAGTTACCACTCTATGGGGGCAGGATGCGTACTGATTCCCAGTTGGCATTTCCCCTTACCTCTGGTTTGATTACTTAAACCTGGAGGTAGAATTCACTGCTTTAAAGTTTCCAGAGTTTGATCTTATGGAATATCAGTGCCCAGTACGTTGTCAGTACCAGAGAGATTAAAACCATATTCTTGTGGAGGAGAACACCTAATTTGCATGCCAAAGAAACCTTCCTGATCATAACCTTTTGCCTTCTGTAACCATCAATGGTGCTGAGGAGGCAAGAAAACTTCTGAGAGTTACCATGGAAGTCAGCATAGTAGTCCTCCCTTATCCGTGGTTTTGCTTTCTTTCTTTTTTTTTTTTTTTTAAAGATTTTATTTATTTGACAGAGAGAGACACAGTGAGAGAGGGAACACAAGCAGGGGGATGGGAGAGGGAGAAGCAGGCTTCCCGCGGAGCAGGGAGCCCGATGCGGGGCTCGATTCCAGGACCCTGGGATCATGACCCGAGCTGAAGGCAGACGCTTAACGACTGAGCCACCCAGGCACCCCCGTGGTTTTGCTTTCTGCGGTTTCACTTACCTGTGGTCAACAATGACCTGGAGGGTGCCTGGGTGGCTCAGTTGGTTAAGTGACTGCCTTCAGCTCAGGTCATGATCCTGGAGTCCCGGGATCGAGTTCCGCATCAGGCTCCCTGCTCAGCAGGGAGTCTGCTTCTCCCTCTGACCCTCCCCGCTATCATGTGCTTTCTCTCTCAAATAAATAAATAAAATCTTTAAAAAAAAAAAAACAACAATGACCTGGAAGCAAGTGCTACTCCTGATGAATCACCAGGTCAATAGTAGCCTAACACTACCTCACAATGCCTACATTATTCATCCCACTTCGTCTTTTCACTTAGGCATTTTATCATCTCACATCATTACATGAAGAAGAAGGTGAGTAGAGTATAATAAGGTATTGTGAGAGAGAAAGGCCAGACTTACATAACTTTTATCACGGTATATTGCTATAATTATTCTTTTTTTTGCAGTAGTTATTGTTGTCAATCTCTTACTGTGCCTAATTTATAAATTATACTTTATCATAGGTCTGTATTTATAGGCAAAATCATAGTACATAGGGGGTTCCGTACTGTCTGTGGTCTCAGCACTATCCATGGGGGGTCTGGGGAATGTTTCCCCTTTGGATAAGGGGAAACTACCATACATTTGGCTCCAGTGACTCCTTTTGTTTGTTTCTGGGAGACCAGTAAATAGGTCAGTTTGAGGCCTCTGATGGACCCCAATGGCCCTCACCTGGAGGTAATCTTGGCTTGTATCCCATACCTGGGACATGGGAGGAACCCACGCCAAATAGGACAATATCCCTAAGGCCTTGCTGGAGCTAGCAGGGCATCAGGTATAATAGGAACAGGTGGAGCAGGTACGAACTGCTGTTCAGGCTTTAAGGCTTTCAACAAGATGACTGACAGTGTTGGTTTAGCAGTCTATATGTTCAGGTGGGATCTCAGCAGCAATGAGGTCAAACCTCATTTGCTTCCAGGTTACTGACAATCACCACAACATCCTCTTCACAGACTCACTTTCCCAGGAATCCCACTTCATAACATCCCCTTTAGGCTTTGGCACGAGAACCTGAATGTTAATCCTGGGCAGTTTGTTCCTTCCGAGCTTTGCAAGATGACAGGTTAAGATCTCCAACTTATTCTCCTGTTCTCCCACCTTGTCAAGCAACCCCAAGGCTAGCAGAGTGGTGGATACCACACTTCTCTAACCTCAGCTCTTCTTTCTACTTTCTAACTCAAACTTCAGTTTCTAGTTGGCATTGGTGGCCAGTCAAACTGCCCACAGTAGAGGCCAATCCACTTCAGCAGCCATTTTGTTTTTCTTCTCTGCCACAGTGGGCTATGCCCACTTCCTCAAACAAATGCATTAAAACAGCTGGCTTTTTCAGGCATCCCATACTCATGCAGTGGCCCACAAGCATCTAACATATGGACCACCCCTCCCTACATAGAGGTAAATGGCTCATTTGGGATTTACCCCAAGGGTGCCTCTTTTTTTTAAATTTTTTTTATTAACATATAATGTATTATTTGTTTCAGAGGTACAGGTCTGCGATTCAACAGTCTTACACAATTCACAGCGCTCACCATAGCACATACCCTCCCCAATGTCCATCACCCACCCCACCCATCCCTCCCACCCCCCCTCCCCTCCAGCAACCCTCAGTTTGTTTCCTGAGATTAAGAGTCTCTTGTGGTTTGTCTCCCTCTCTGTTTTCATCTTGTTTCATTTTTCCCTCCCTTTCCCTATGATCCTCTGTCTTGTTTCTCAAATGCCTCATATCAGTGAGATCATATGATACTTGTCTTTCTCTGATTGACTTATTTCACTTAGCATAATACCCTCTAGTTCCATCCATGTCATTGCAAATGGCAAGATTTCAATTTTTTGATGGCTGCATAATATTCCATTGTGTATATATACCACATCTTCTTTATCCATTCATCTGTTGATGGACATCTAGGCTCTTTCCATGGTTTGGCTATTGTGGACATTGTTGCTATAAATATTGGGGTTCACGTGCCCCTTCGGATCACTACCTTTGTATCTTTGGGGCAAATACCCAGTAGTGCAATTGCTGGGTCATAGGACAGCTCTATTTTCAACTTTTTGAGGAACCTCCATACTGTTTTCCAGAGTGGCTGCACCAGCTTGCATTCCCACCAACAGTGTAGGAGGGTTCCCCTTTCTCCGCATCCTTGCCAACATCTGTCATTTCCTGACTTGTTAATTTTAGCCATTCTGACTGGTGTGAGGTGGTATCTCACTGAGGTTTTGATTTGGATTTCCCTGATGCGGAATGATGTTGAGCACTTTTTCATGTGTCTGTTGGCCATTTGGATGTCTTCTTTGGAAAAATGTCTGTTCATGTCTTTTCCCATTTCTTAATTGGGTTATTTGTTCTTTGGGTGTTGAGTTTGATAAGTTCTTTATAGATTTTGGATACTAGCCCTTTATCTGATATGTCATTTGCAAATATCTACTCCCATTCTGTTGGTTGTCTTTTGGTGTTGTTGACTGTTTCCTTTGCTGTGCAAAAGCTTTTTATCTTGATGAAGTCCCAATAGTTCATTTTTGCCCTTGCTTCCCTTGCCTTTGGCTATGTTTCTAGGAAGAAGTTGCTGCGGCTGAGGTCGAAGAGGTTGCTGCCTGTGTTCTCCTTTAGGATTTTGATGGACTCCTGTCTCACATTGAGGTCTTTCATCCATTTTGAGTCTATTTTTGTGTGTGGTGTAAGGAAATGGTTCAGTTTCATTCTTCTGCATGTGGCTGTCCAATTTTCTCAACACCATTTGCTGAAGAGACTGTCCTTTTTCCATTGGATATTCTTTCCTACTTTGTCAAAGATTAGTTGACCATAGAATTGAGGATCTATTTCTGGGTTCTCTATTCTGGTCCATCGATCTGTGTGTCTGTTTTTGTGCCAATACCATACAATTACAAAGCTGATGATTACAGCTTTGTTAATAGAACTTGAAGTCCGGAATTGTGATGCCACCCATTTTGGTGTTCTCTTATTACATTCCTTTGGCTATTAAGGGTCTTTTCTGGTTCCATACAAATTTTAAGATTATTTGTTAGAGCTCTGTGAAAAAAGTTGATGATATTTTGATAGGGATTGCATTGAATGTGTAGATTGCTCTAGGTAGCACAGACATTTTAACAATATTTGTTCTTCCAACCCATGAGCATGGAACGTTTTTCCATTTTGTTGTGTTTTCCTCAATTTCTTTCATGAGTATTCTGTAGTTTTCTGAGTACAGACCTTTGCCTCTTTGGTTAGATTTATTCCTAAGTATCTTACGGTTTTGGGTGCAATTGTAAATGGGATAGACTCCTTAATTTCTCTTTCTTCTGTCTTGTTGTTGGTGTATAGAAATGCAACTGATTTCTGTGCATTGATTTTATATTCTGCCACTTTACTGAATTCCTGTATGAGTTCTAGCAGGTTTGGGGTGGAGTCTTTTGGGTTTTCCACATAAAGTATCATATCATCTGCAAAAAGTGAGAGTTTCACTTCTTCTTTGTCGATTCAGATGCCTTTAATTTCTTTTTGTTGTCTGATTGCTGAGGCTAAGACTTCTAGTACTATGTTGAACAGCAGTGGTGATAGTGGACATCCCTGCCGTGTTTTTGACCATAGGGGAAAAGCTCTCAGTTTTTCCACATTGAGTATGATATTCGCTGTGGGTTTTTCATAGATGGTTTTTATGATATTGAGGTATGTACCCTCTATCACAAGGGTGCCTCTTTCCCAAGACCTTTTTCTTCAGTCCGCTGGCTGGCTTACCAATTCTTGGATTACAACTGACCACCATACAAGGAGGGCAAAGAGAGACCAAAGAGAGGCAAGCTACTCTACAGTGGTAGGTGACAGTTTTAATAAGCAAGGAACCTTACATATGAAACTTATCTTGGGAAGATGTGAAAAAAAGTAGATGTTCTCACCTATCCATTAAAATCTTAAAGGTTTATATAGAGGCCTTACCTGGGTTGAGTCATAATCTGGCCAGATTATCTCAACAACACCTCACTCTCTTAAGGCTATGTCCTTGGAACAGCTGCTAGTCTGGGAATGGTGGGTAGAACATACATTTGAAGAACAAAGGAGGAGGTGAAGAGCCTCTAGTTGCCCGAGTCCAGCTCTCAATTCAACCAGTGGTCACATCCTCTCGATGACCTTCTCCAACAGGAATACAAAATTGTACAGCTATCTTAGAAAAGTTTGCTTTGTTTCTTATAAAGTTATTTACACACTTATACAATTCAGCAATACAAATCCTAGCTAGTTGTGTAATTAGAAAAATGAAAATAATTATGTGTCAAATATTTGCACTTGAATGTTTATACAAACTTATTCCTAATAGTTCCAAATTGGAAAAAAAAAAAAAAACCTGATATCCCTCAACTGGCCCATAGTCAAACAAATCATAAAATATCCATATAATGAGATGCAATGGATAATAGTCAGCAATGAAAAGGAGCAAACTACTAAATTTCAAAATGAATGAATTGTGAAAGCATTATTTTAAGTAAAAGTTGTCAGACATGAAACACTACACAATCTGTAATTCCATTTATATAAAATTTTAGAATAGGCAAAGCTATTGCGACAGAAAGCAGATCAGTGTTCGGCAGACACTCTGGGTAGGGAGAAGTGTTACCATAAAGGGGCATATGGGAGATGTTTCGGATGATGGACATATTCTATATCATTGTTTGGGTGATGGTTACATGATTGTATACATTTGCTAAAACTCATTGAATTATACACTCAACAACTAACACACCCAACAACACAGATAAATCTTTAAAATATTGAACAAATGGAAATCAAACACAAAAGAGTAAATGCTCTATAATTCCATTTATATGATATTCAAAAAGAAAGGCAAATAACCTATAGTCTTAAAAAAACAGGCAGTGATTGTTTATGGTGACAATGGTTGACTAGAGTCTTATACCAGAGTATTTTCTAGGGTGATTGGAAATTTTTTATATTTTTACTGGTGTGGTGGTTACTATGGTGTATATATTTATCACAGCTCATCAAGCTATGCACTTTAAAAAATTTTTGTTGTATGTAAATTTTTCCTCAATAAGAAAGAAAGAATGATTTTCCCTATTTGGACTGAAACTGAAAGTGTAAAATTTGGCACATTCTTATGATTTCTTACCATGCCATTTATTTCAGGAGTTATCAAAACACTCAGTTATTTCATGCTTTGCACTTTCCAAATGTCACAAAAAGAAAGTCACCTAGATGAACATGCTAGACCAAAAATCTACAACTTTCAAATTCCCTATTTAACTCCTAAGGTAAAATTAAATTGTAAGTGTACCCGAGGTCCTCTTATTCTAAATTTCCCTAAATTTCCCTGACCCTGGAGCGACCTCCTCTGAGAACTAGGCACATTTTATTTAAAAACAACATAAATATGCAGAAATATTGTTTCTGCCTTAGTCTTTCTATGAAGGGGATGAAATCACAGACCATTTGTGGTAAAAGAGGGTCATGGTATCTACCTGGAAACTGCAATTAAATTGGGTCCACTCTTAGAAGATTTTGATCACTTCTACAAACTCTTATTTAACAAATGTCCACTATAACTTGCTACATTCTGTGTGTGTGTGTGTGTGTGTGTGTGTGTATTATTCAATTCTTTAATTCTTTGTTAGTTTAAAAGTAAGGGTTTACATTTATAAACCTGTTAGCATTGGCAACTATGTTAGTCCATAATTTAGTTGTGAAGAAACACAAATCAAACTGGTTTAAAGAAAAAAGAATTATTGGCTCACTTAACTGAAAAGCATATAGTATAGTTTCATACAATGATGAGAATAGTTATTCAAATATTATCATCAAGACTAGATAGACATCTGTCTCTCTCAGCTCTGCTCTCTTCCACATTGGTATTATTTCCCAGCCAGTTCTCTCCCCTATGGTGGCCCCCAGAAGACTGATGTCTATATCTGGGTAGTTCATGTAAAAAGTATACTAGTTTCTGTTTCTTAATAGTTCCAGCAAAATTCCCTGAAATGACGGCCATCGACCTGGCTTGGGTAAATCTCTGAACCAATTACCGTGGAGAGGGAAAAAAAAATCTATTCCTGGTGGAGGAGAAATTCATGTGGTCATTGCTAGAACTGCAGTATGGTTAATATGTCCCAAACAGATGATCTGAGTGTTAGGGAGCTGTGATTTTTCAAAAAGCAAATCAATATCCTTCTAAGGAAAGTTTGGGATTAGAGGCTAGTCAATCCACAAATGTAACAAACAGAACTAAAAACCAACAAACACAATCTATCCTCTGCAGTAATTGAATAGGATGCTTAAATAAATCCCTTGCACAGTTGTTGCTTAAGAAATATTTGTTCATGGAATGAGACACTTGAACACTTTTTCTGTGTAAAGTCATGTTTCTGTTAAAATTGAAATGATTTCTCTCAAGATAAGCTAATCTTCCTAAACTTTAAAGAGTTCTTATATAACATAATAAAAAAAAATGGAAAAAAAATAAAATAAAGAGTTCTTTTGGCATTGGAGATTTCTAAAGGAGAACTATGAAATTTCCTCCTTACTTTGTCTTTTGCTTTCATATTTTTCTTCCACTGATATATTCTTGTTGTATTTCTGGTAATTAACACCAACACTATCTTCCTAGTTCCAGTATGGTTTAGAGGACAGGGCTGGAATAAAGCCAGAGAAATTGCCCACAATGTTTATCAGAAGATCAATGATTTAAGACTTACTGGTACAGTATGTACATACTACATATACTGTATTATTGTATATTAGTGATTTTACATTTTAACTGCACATGTTAATGTTATCTTATATATTAATGGAAGAAAGAAATTATACTGAATCATGCACACTCTCTATCTTGATTTCTTTTGTTATCAAATTAAAGCTTTGCCAGAATGCTGATCGGAATTAGGAGAATGATGGGATTTTTCCTCTATAAAACTAGTCTAACTAGTTTGTTACCCAGTGTCTTTACTTCATTATCACAAATCTCCAACTGACCTGGCAAATATTTTAAAAATCAGGGGCGCCTGGGTGGCTCAGTCGTTAAGCGTCTGCCTTCAGCTCAGGTCATGATCCCAGGGTCCTGGGATCAAGCCCCACATCAGGCTCCCTGCTCAGCAGGAAGCCTGCTTCTCCCTCTCCCACTCCCCCTGCTTGTGTTCCCTCTCTCGCTCTTGCTGTCTCTCTTTCAAGTAAATAAATAAAATATTAAAAAAATATATTTTAAAAATCAATAGTGAAGTACACTGGGACTTTGAAATCAGAATTCAAGCATACTTACCTTCAAGTATGACCTGTGTTTGGCTTAAACCAAACATCATACTATATTCTGCCTGCAGAACTGAGTATATGATCCAAATCAGACTGGTGAGATTTTAATCCAGCCATGGGTGGAAGAAGAGCAAAAAGCTTTCTCTTTCCTGATGGATAAGGAGGAAAGCTTTGCATTTGTTGCGGGAATAAAAGGTACAGCACAGGGAAAATAGTCAATGATACTGTAATAGCTTTGTATGGTAACAGATGTTAGCTACACTTGTGGTGAGCAGAGCATAAAGTGTAGAACTCTTGAATCACTATGTTTTACACCTGAAACTAATGTAACATTGTGTGTCAAACATACTTAAGTAAAAATAAATATATAAATAATAAGAAGAAAAATAGTATATTAAATTCAGTGTGTAGCCAAGGATAAGAAACAAACAAAACTAACCAAAATATGTTTTTAAAACAATGTACTTTGAAGAATGAACCTACAGGCTCCTCTCCAAAATTGTCTATCTGAAAAATGCTGTGGCCAAAGACTTTGAGCAATTTCTGGAAGAAACAAAATAATGATTTTAGTACTTTAAAAACCCATGTTTCTTATAATATTATGGTTGCTAAGCTATAATAAATATATAATAAATTTGGGTGATCAGCAAATTTCTAAAAAAAAAAAGGAAGCTTTGCTACTGCTGGGCATTGTTTTATGGCTCTAAGAAAAGATCATGCTGGAGAACAGAGTCAACGGTGGTTAAGTTGGGCAAAGAAATAGGGAGTTCCTTATGTGAGTTCAAGGATCAAGCCTCTCTTGAAGCAATATTAATTATACAAGCATTATTCTTGAAGAATCAATAACTTGCTTTTATCACTTCAGCCAGACTGAGAGGACTTTTTGTGACTTGCAACTTAAAATATACTAATAAATTAATATTAATATCTAGCAACAATTACTCATTAATAATTTAAAAAAGAAATCAAAGGACAAGCAAAGATATAACCCTGAACAATATGTCAGGGAATCTGAGTTGTAATCCCTTATTTTCAAATAACAAGCTGTTAGATTTTTCTGGGCTTTTTATCTTTTAAGCAGTAACATAGGACTGAAATCCTGTCCTGTAGTTTTTGAAGCTCAAATGACAAAACATATATAAAAAAGACTTTATAATATTCAAAGGGTTATCAAAATTCAATTGAATATGGTGTCAATGCTAATGAAAGACTAACGCAAGTGTCTTAAAAGCACATAGACTATTTGGATTTGTCTGACCACTTATCATACTTGGTATGCATGCAGTGAAGGGCAAATTTAGTCCACGTCTCCATTGACAAGAAAAAGCTGAAAATCAGGTCAGTTCCCCAGATTACTCAAATAGCAAATTCACTTGCTCAGGGACTGACCTGATTCCCTTCACTTCACTGGTCAGTTACCTCCTCTAAGTGTGTTGCCCTTTGAGTAGGGACGCCTTATCACTATGTCTCGTATGAAGAGGGTCGGGAGGCACAGCCCTTTCTCTTCTCTTGACCTTCACCCTCTCTTGGTTGCCAGACTCATGATGGTCTATTGCTAATTCCACACCACCTTCACATATAAATAGAGGCTGAAAGAAAACATGAAAACCAACTAAGATAAAAAAAAAAATCTGGTATTGAATCTCAGAAAATTTTAAAACTGCCTGGACACAGTATGTGTTTAGGACCACGGACATAAAATTCACCAAGGGTGGTCATTAAATTTCTTAATTCAGACTCCGCACCTATAGACTCCTATTCAGTAGGCATGAAATAGAGCCCATGAACCTGCAATTTTAATAAATCTCCCAAATGGCTTTTAAGTATATGAAAGTTTGAGAAACATTAATACAAATTGGGTCTTAAGATTTTCCACCCCTTTCTAGCTATTCTAGCTAATTATTTGATCTTTATCACTGATTCTGAAGTTGATCATATCACAGAGTTTTTGGGGAGTCAAAAATAGTCTTAAGAGATAGTTTAGTTTCCCATCACAAATGAACTTTTTTATTGGCAATGGGGGCTCTACTGTAATGACCATGGGGAAAAATAAACAAGCACTTGAAGCTGTATGTTAAATTGATATTTTCTATAGGAGACCTAGCATAACACATATTTATGTGGGGGGTGTTGAGCGATTGAGCACATTTAGTGATAATATACTCTTCGTTATTTGAAAACAACAAACATAATCACGTTAATTCTGTTTTTAAAATAGCAGATCCCAGTTCCTTTGCCTGTGAGGTTACTCATCCAAAATTTCTCTGGGAATTTTTAGCACAGACATATTGTGCATGCATGGCACCAGGTTATTTTGGCACAATCACATCAGATTAAAGATCCGCCGAGACATCCTGTAAGTCTAGATAAAACAGCTCCCAATAAATGCAACTGTCATGACAGAGCTCCAAATGCTGAGAGTCTGCAGAGCAACAGGAACTTATATAACAGTCTACCTACAACTAGTAGTTTGGCAAATCACTACAGATACCAAAGAATGTATCCAAACACTGTAAACTAGCTGTGTAGTGGTAAGAGAGAAACATGGAACAAAACAGAAATATAATCGCCTAAATCAGAAATATTGCAGCTTCCACATATATTCATTCTAAGAGAAAGATGGAAGAAAGGCAGGCAGGCAGGCAGGCAGGAAGGACAAATCCCAAGTTTAAAATAATATTATTATTTTCCAATATTCAGGTGAATGTATGAAAGTAATTTATTGGATCCACAGGAGCAAACTTTTATTTGAGCTAAAAAATAGCTATAAAATATATATTTCACCAATATCCAACAGTATTTGTATCTGATTCAAACCCTTTGAATCTTATAAAAAATTTCAAGCACTGTATAACAAATCTGATGTCTAGAAGAGTGAGAATTAATTTCATAATAAGGAGCAATGGTTTCATCTTATTTCCTCAGAGCTCCCAGGACTAGAGCATAATTAAGCCCATCTGCAAATAGTGCTACTCTGACCATTTCCAATCATTTTACCTACAAGTGTGGGCCCAGCTCCTGAAACTATCTCTGCTGTCAAGCTGGGGGTGGGGGGGAGGGGAGAGGGGGGGAAGGACAGGAATCAAAGTGCAGACTAATAAAGGTTTCATCTTGGAGTAAAACTAGTTTCGATGTAGTTGATTCAGCAAGCACACGTCAGAACCTATGGTAAGAAGACAGAGTGAGATACTGTCTCTGTTGTTAAGAAATTACAATCTGGTGATGGGGTTCTCCTTTCTGTGCTCCACCTTAAGATGACTTGATTCCAATCCTTTGTATGCTGAGTTTGGAGGAAGTTTTTCTTTTGATAATCTTCTGTTTCCCAAGCTTTTGCTTTTATCATTGTTTTTATCATCGTAAGAACTGTTTCTTTTTACCTTTCCATGTATATACGTACATACATATATAATATACATATTATATACATATATATAAAGAGAAATTATCCCCCAGTGTTTTTATTAAATATTTTTTATTTATTTATTTGACAGAGAGAGACACAGTGAGAGAGGGAACACAAGCAGGGGGAGTGGGAGAAGGAGAAGCAGGCTTCCCGCTGAGCAAGGAGCCCGATGGGGGGCTTGATCCCAGGACCCTGGGATCATGACCTGAGCCAAGGGCAGACGCCTAACGACTGAGCCACCCAGGCGCCCCACCCCCAGTGTTTTTATTACTTAACCTTTCTTTGTAGTTTGACTTCTCCTCCCACCATTTCATTGAAATTGCTTTTGCCAATATCCTCAACTACCTCATTAATGATAAGTTTTTAGTGTTTATTTGAATAAACCTTTGTGGCACATTTTATACCACTGATTGATTCATTAATTTAATATTTTTTTGAGTGTCCATTAAGGTGCAGACATTGCTCCCTGTGCTGGGGATGCAGGCGTGAACAAGTCAGGCAGGTTCCTTGCTGTAATGAAGCTGATGTTTTAAGTGAATACTCAGCTTGGTTATTCATAAAGCATTTGCTTCAGTAAAACCATTCTGTTGGTTCTTCTACTTTTCTGACCTTCCCTTTCAGTTTCTTTTATAGTACCTGTTTATCCTATCAGTGCCTTAAACATTGATATTCTTTATAAGGTTTTGCCATTGAACTCTTGATTCTTTCTTCTGTTCTCTCCTAATGTGATTTCATCAACTCTACACTCATTTGCTGATCCTGACTAAATGTCTATATCCAGCTTTGAAATTCTCTTGAGCTTCAGTCAGACTCTCATACCTCGGATGGAAGCTCTACTTGCATGTCTTGAAGAACCTCCAAATTAATATACCCAAAGCTTAACCCCTCGTATTCCTTTGCCTCCAATCAATCCTTTCTCTTGTGTTCTTTATCATATCTGGTGATGTCATTATTCATCCTACCTATGCTAAAAATCTTAGAAACACCCTCGACTCTTTTCTCTCCCTTGGTTGTTTCCATTTTCTACATACAATTAATCACCAGAAGGAGCCAATTTACATTTTAGTATTCCTTGGATTCTCTACTTCTATCTTCATCATCTATCTCTCTCACAGCCTGAGTAAAATTTGAACATCTCTAACCTGGACTTTGACATCATCTTGCTAATGGGGTGATTGCCTCGAATTCATCTTCCGTACAGCATCCGGATTAATTTCTCCGCTTAAAACTCTTGAATACTACATATCAACAAAAATTCAAGTGAACAATTCTTGACACACAGTAAGTATGTAGCAAATTATTGTTGAATTGGATTTCTCTAAACCATAGTAAATCATTTCTCCCTATAACCTATATAGAGAGCATGTACACCTAGAGAGTAAAACAATAAAATGACAAAAGGTGGTACATCATTACTAAATAACCATTTTAGTACTGCCTGCAAGCTCTTAGGATCAAATTCTAGGAGGAACCAAGAACCACATTACATGAGTTTATTTATTTAGTCAGAGTCCCAAAGCGTGCAAATTTGTCTCAGGATATAATTTATTCATTGGGAAATGCTAGCCAAATTCATGATGTTTTGCTATCAGACCAGAAGTATATTACTTAAAAACAAAACAGGTTGGGAATTTCCTAAGCTATTTTAAAGAGGCGCATGTTTCTACAGGCAGTATATTTCATCAATTAAGACAAGAAGATTTGGAATCACTTCTGCACATAAAATGTTCTGAAATAAAGTATTCATTCATTTACATTCTAGAACATAAATCATGATTTTAAAAATATCACTAGTATGTGCAGTGCCCAGCTATTTAATACCACAAGCTTATTCTTTATACATAAACATTAGCAATAACAAAATCAAAGAATTCATTAAATACTTTAAATCAAAGCTTATTTGGGGTTTCTCATTTCTGAGCTACTTAGCCAGTCCCCTCATTCTTTTACACTAAGTATCAAGTTAGATGTTTACAGAAATCACTCTTCCATTTGTCCATAGGTTCATGTTACTATTATTTGTCAGATTAATACCTTTTTCTTTTAATGGTAATTTTGGTATAAGTGGGTTGTTATTTTTTTATGTGGCACCTAGATAGTGAAATTGTATTGGTATATTGTCATTCTGATGATGCTGTCAATAACTGATGTATACACTTTCAAAGTATAAATGATGTGTCATCAGAAAAACCAATAATGGTACCTAGCATTTCAGTCACCAAAATTGTCAGAGCTAACAATTGCCATATTGAATTTCATTCAATAAGCCATGTCCCTTGCATTCAACATGTTAGTATTACCTTCAGGAGCAATAATGTGCCCTACACTTCACATGAGGTCAGCTCATTCCTATCATGAGGTAGAAATGATCTAGGGTTGTCTACTCAGTGAGGCATCCTGAATAAACATCCTTTTTGTATATGCACAGCATGCATAATTCTGGATATTTAATGTGGTCAGGTTTTCTTCCCATTTCACATTAACATGTGTTAATGAAAATCCGTTTAGAGGAATCCTATGAACATTTGTCTTCTTATTTTAAGCACACACATATATGTGTATATATGTCATAAGCATATATACATATATGCACATGTACATATATTTCAAGTATATGAGTTTTTAATGTAGAGAAACACAGCCAACACAGATTTCACAACACGGATGTTTTACAACATCTGAATTCAGGTCCACAATTATTGATTTTTTTGGTTATATAATTTCTTTGAAGAAAAAAATAAGTACATTATATCATTAGAAAATCTTTATTGTAGGTATGACTGTCTTCTAGAAATTTGATATTCAAGACAGTTGAATGGCTAACATATGGATTTTAGGGTTATTGCTTCTTTGCAAAGTTCAAAAAAACTCAGTTTCAATTTCTGCAGCCCTGCTGGAATTAAGAGCATATATAACACTTTTTTTTTTACTCTAAGTTTAAAAACATAGTTTTAATTTAATAGTTCTTCACTAAAAATAGCACCTTTTACTTGCTGGCCTAATGCAAGATCTTGAGATCATGATTTTCCTTTCAATTTAGCTAGGAGTCCCAGCGTTGGAAAAGGAATGTCCTCACTACTTTAGAATCTACCCCAAACCACAGAAAGGGTTAATACTAGAGCAAAGATTGGACTCAGACACTCTTACTTACACTGTGGTGCTCATGACCAAAGGCTGTGGTGTTCTCTTCAGTTGTAAATCCTGTCATTTTCTTACATCCCCTTTGGGAAAAGGCTGGGGACCATGGTGTGAAAAAGCTACATCTGTTCAATATTGCTGGCACCTCCCCTCTTGCTAGGCTCATGTGATAGGCTAGGGTGAATATTTATCTGTGACTAATAGAGACCTTTCTTCTAGACTCCTGCTGACTTATTGCATTTTGAAAGGCAGTCATATTGACATCCCAGTTACCACCTCTGGGACTGCTTCTCAAGCTGGAAATAAAAGTGTCTGCTGCTCTATTCATGTCAGACACACCTGTATGGAAAAAGCTATCAAATAAGCAAAGGCCTTCGATTGCCAGGTTTGTTTCCGACTTAATGTAACCTTTCTATCTTATTTCTCATTACTCCCCTGATAAAGCAAAATGGAAGCACTCTCTTACCCATACACACTGTGCTTCAGTGCTTCCAAAAACTGCTCAAGGTTTTTCTCTGATGGAGATGCTCTTGTCCATATGTTTATAGGTTATGGATTCTTCAAGGCCCAAATCAACTGTCATTCCATCCACAAGGCCTTCCCTAAGCTCTGTCCACAAGAGAAGATACTATTTCTGTCTTCCGGAATCCACAGAACTTTATCTTTACTTATGTTATGGGATTAACTGTTTTATACCTTGCTCAACCACTCTAAGTTGCACCATCATCACAACAGAAAAGCTGTATTTAACTTTCCCTAGGAGTCGTACCTAGTACTAAGCACTTCATATTATTTCATTTACCCTTACAGCCACCCTGTGCAACTTTCATTTCCCCCATTCCTAAAAAAGGAAGGAATCAAGATGCAAAACATTTAAGTATCTTTCGCACAAATGCCCTGTTACCCAATGGCACAGTAAGAGTACAGAGCACGGTCTCTGAACTACTATACCATCCGCCTCTATCTTGCAAAGAATAGGAATTAAATAAACTTCCTACATTTTTTGACTGATTCCATAAAGGCTAAGTATTTTTAAAAATCACTTTAATTTATTTGGGCAAGTTTTTAGGACTTCGTCATGGAATCAGCTGAAAACTTTTCTCTGTAGCTAATATGAAATAATGCTTTTCAAAGGCCAATTGCATTAGAATCACAGAGCGTTAGTTAAATTTCAGATTTCAGGCACCTTTCTACTCTTACAGAATCAATTGCCCGAATCTTACACACTTTAAATTTTGTGAAGCTCTGGTTAAAACAAAATGCAGGGTATCTTTTTCTCTATCTATTGTGATGGGAGTTGACCCTTTCCTGGTTGCAGCCAGCAGTTAGGCTTTCAGGCTTTCTGGTTGCAGGCTATAAAGTTGCTGCCTGATACACAAGGTCGCACCTTATAGCCCATGTGATTCAGCCATTTCAATGTAAAGTATCATTGCAAGCATTCTGGCCCCAAATTCTGTGCTCAGATTTTTAAAGTGGTAGGTCTAGTTGAAGCAGAAGCTTCCCGGAGGCCACCAGAGATGCTGTGCTCACTGCCTCCTCTGTAAACTTAAGAAAGAGAATGGGTTTGAAGAAAAAAAGCAGAGGATTCACACATTTACCTTCTGACAAATTCTGATGAGAGAAGACAATTTCACTATATCTCCCCCCTCCAATGACTTTTTTCTGGATTAACCCATAACTCTTTAATCAAGAGGGATTTTTTTTTTCCATTTAATTTTTCATTTGTTCAACATTTATCCAGGACCAGGATACATAAGGCACCGTAGTAAGAATAGAGAATTCAAGGTGAATAAAATATGACCTCTGCCTGGGAGGAGATGTAGCAGCCAAGCACAGGAACAAGGATACAACACCCTATTAGAAGCCAAGAGAAGGAAAACTTAATGGCAGGTGAAGTCAAGAAAATCTTACAAGACAAGAACATTACAAATAAAAGAAATAGCATGTGCAAAGGGATTGAGGCATGATATAGTGTGCTTAGATTAAGGAAAGTGCAAGTAGAAGTAAGGACCTACACTTCCTGAAGCAATTTAAAGCATGTTCTTTTTATTCCCCATTGAAATAGAGAACACAGTTTTACTCTCCTGTATGATAATCCTTGTAACTCCTTTAGATTCCTCTTTTTTCTTATTTTTTTTAACATATCCTTTTTTGCAAATTGCTCTTCAGATTTTCCCTTTCTTTCAAACTAGTTGGCTCAAGACTACACACATTTTATAAGGTTGACAGGATATAAAGACTTCATGGACACATTATGCTCGTTTAAGTTAATGGCCCTACACAATATTGCTGATTTGCAGATATCAAGCAAAGTGAAAACCTGTTTGAAAGTAAAAAATAAATAAAATAAAATAAAATAAAATAAAATAAAATAAAATAAAATAAAATCATTCAAGTTCTATATCAAGAAAGTGAGATGATTTAGATAATCTCTGAGGCTGTTGCTAATTCTTTAGTTCTGTGATTCTTTTAGGATCAAAGACAATATAATCACCTCTGTTAATCTGTGAGAACAACAACAACAAAAACATGGAAAGCATAGATAGAAAAATCCCCAGAATAATCTTAAAATCAATTTTAATCTATTTCTCACACAACCTTTTACCAAAACCTTTGAGAAGAAAAATTGACAAATTTTTGTTTCATCTCTCTTTCCCTCTTCCTTACCACTACAGGTAAGGAATGCCAAGAAATGCCAAGGAAATGCCAAGAAAATGGTGGCAGAGAGGTGTAGTTGCAGTAAAAGAAATTGGTCCTCTAAATACCAGGCACTGATAATGAATAATCAATAGTAAATTCCTTTCGTGCATCATATTAGAAGAACTACTGTGTGCTAAGATGGTGATTCACTGTCTTATTGATGTGCATCAAAATTGCCTGGGGAGGGTGCCTGGGTGGCTCAGTTGGTTAAGCGACTGCCTTCGGCTCAGGTCATGGTCCCGGAGTCCTGGGATCGAGTCCCACATCGGGCTCCCGGCTCAGCGGGGAGCCTGCTTCTCCCTCTGACCCTCTCCCCTCTCATGCTGTTTCTCTCTCTCTCTCTCTCTCTCAAATAAATAAATAAATAAAATCTTTAAAAAAAAAATTGCCTGGGGAGCTAGTTAAAAATGCAAATGACCAACCCCCAGAGATCCCATGTAATAAATCTGGGGAAAGAGGGACTTGAGCATCTATGAGTTTGTCAAGTTCTGCAGGTGATTATATTATAAATCAAAATTTAAGAGCCACTCTGTTAGGGAGGTATAATGATCAGTAATAGCAGATTCCATAAATTTTAACCAATCAGCACATGTGCAAAATTAGATAAGGACAGAATTTCAATCATCTGATTTTTACAGACTCACCAGACTAGTGAATTGCTTGAGTTTTGTTTTTATTTAATAAGTTTTTACCTAATTATTTAGTTCATCATGATATTTAACTTTCTAACTTTGTTCTGTGGAAATCTATTATGACTTTGGAAAATTTTGTAATGCAGGAAAAAAACCTTCTTTTTTCTTTCGCTTTCTTTCTCTCTAGGTTTGTAGTCCATATTTTCTAAATAGGCCACCCTTTATACAAGAAATGAAAGGGAGGAGTAGGTGCAGGCTTTTAGATACTTCCTGAGCTATAAAAAGAAAACACAGCATCACATCTTCCTTGGGAATCGTAATGAATTTTTAAATGGCGCCTAGCCATTGATCAGCTGTCTCAAAGGTTTCAGCAGGGACAGAAGCCTGTGTGAGAAGAATCATCTGTATTGATAAGTCCCTTAAGTTCAGCAGGAGAATTGTGATTTTCAGTTTGCACATTACCATGATGTGTATTGAACATCTGAGCAATGAAGTGAATCAAATTGTATATACTCAGCATGCTTGCCCCCAGGTATGTACAATTCCGTAGGGTATATAATTGTGGAGAGTTTAAAATAGAATCCCAGAACAACCCAAATAAACAACTAACTGCCAATTTCCTTAAGCATGGCAAAAGTACATCCCATGGTGATACACTTGAGTTTGTTTCCAAGGGAATGTTCCAATAACCAGTCTACTTTTGCAGAGATATTAACCACATGTTTTTACTAATATGGAAGTCTGGAATTAAGAATAAAAACAATCTATTTTAAAAAGGAAACATGGTAACTGATGAAGAAAGAGTATTATGTTGAATAGGATTGCATGTCTTTTGCCTTTCCATATAAACTTTAGAATCACTTTATCAATATTGACAAAACAGTTCCCTGGAAATTAGATTGGGATTGCATTGAATCTGTACATCAAGTTGGAAAAAGCTGACATCTTAACTATATTGAGTCTTTCAATCCATCGACATGGAATATCTATCTATTCCTTTATACCATCTTTGATTTCTCCCAGCAGTGTTTTGCAGTTTTCCCTATACAGATTCTGTATATATTTTGTTAGATTTATGCCTAAGTGTTTGATTTTTTGATGCTATTATAAATGGCTTTTTATTCCAGTTTTTCATTATGGTATCTAGTTAAGCAATTGATTTTTTATATTGACTTTATACCTGCTACTCACCAACCTCTAGTGGGCTTAGCTTTAGTAGGTTATTTTGAAGATTCATTGGCATTTTCTACATAGACAATCATTGCATCTGTAAATAAAAGTGGTTTTATTTCTTTCTATCTATTCTGTATACCTTTTGTTTCTTTTTCTTGTCTTGTTGCCCTAGCTAGGACTTCCAGTATAATGTCAAATAGAAGTGGTGAGAGAGGAAATTATTGCCTATGTACTTTTAATGTTATAATGTCAATTCTGATGTATTATTTTATGCTATAATTGATACGTGCATCATGTTCTATTTACAATAAATATAACAAAATTTTCTTTTATTACTTCATTTGGTTTTTGGAAAGTCTAGTAATTATCTTTTTATCTATTATAGTGCCCTTAATTCTAATTTCTCTTAAAAAATCTTTCACTATCTAGTCTGTCAGGTTTTTGTTTTGTTTTATTTTGTTTTTTTAGGTAAGCTCCATGCCCAGCTTGGAACCCAATGCTGGGCTTGGACTCACAACCCTGAGATCAAGACCTGAGCTGAGATCAAGAGTTGGACACTTAACTGACCGAGCCACCCATGTGCCCCTAGTCTGTCAGTTTTATATGGTAGTCACTGACACTCACATATGCAATAGTGAATTACCTTTTTCAGATTTTGCACTTCTTTCTCTCACCTTCCATTTTTAATGGAATTCTTTCTACGTAGAGTGCTGATGTTTAAATATTATCCTCTCATCCATTACCCTACTCTTGTGGTAGTCTGTGATTTTCAATCAAATATATGAAATCATTATAAATTCATTTACCAAGGAATCCGCAGTATGTCTTGGTTACATGAACTCATCCTGTAGTAGATTCCTCACAAATGACTCACCCATACAATAGACCCTAGGTTCCTGCACAATTGAAACTGTTTTTCTATAGTCTTGAAATTTTAAAGACAACTTGGCTGAATATAAAAACCTTGCTTAACTTGTCTCTCTCTTTTTTAAAAAAGATTTTATTTATTTATTTGAGAGAGAGAGAGAGAGAGCACACAAGCAGGGGGAGCAACAGAGGGAGAGGGAGAAGTAGGCTCTCCACTGAGCAGGGAGCCCAAGGCAGGGCTTGATCCCAGGACCCTGGGATCAGGACCGGAGCCGAAGGCAGATGCTGAATGGACTGAGCCACCCAGGCGCCCCTTAACTTGTCTCTTATTGAACATTTGGAAAGTGTTGCTTCCCTGATGCTTTCTGTTGTATATTGCTCTTGAGAGGCTGATGTTAGACTAACATTATAATTTCATTATTTTGTTTGGAGGAACTGATGATTTTTTCCCCCTTAAAGTAGATAGTTTTCCTAGCATATTTCTCCAAATCTTTTGGTTTGGACCATTTTCCCAGGTACAAGGTAAGCCCTTTCAAAATGTAGATTTAAGCTATTTTTTATTTCTGGATAGTTTTCTTGGCTTACAGATTCCAATGTTCATTTCTGTTCTGTTTCTTTTTATTTTGCAGTGACTTTAATCATATTAAGGGCAGAATTGTTTTCCTTGCCTGCATGGCATTTCATCCACTTTCCTCTTAAACTTTTTACTCTTTAAAAAAAAATCCCAAATGCACCCCTTTGGTTGTTTTCCTGCCTTTCTTCAAAGTCTCTTATTAAATTTTTATTCCAATCTATATTCCCCTGGTAGCTTCTAATTTCTTCTTTGTTTCCTGGTTCCTTTTTTTCTCCAACTTCTTTTCTGAGTTAGACTTTCATTGAATTTTTTCCTGTGTTGTCTCCTTTTTTGTCACTTTTTTAACTTTCTGGTTTAATGTGTCTCTAGAATTATAACTAAATGCTTGTTTAAGACTATTTAATAAAATTTAGCATGTTTGACACAGTGTTCTTCTGCTTCCTTACTGAATTTTGGAAAAATATTTATCACAGGAAATATTTTAATTTTAATTTTCTGTTTACTCTTTGGGCTACTTTTGTGTTGATTTTGGTTGATTTTATTTTTTGATCCTTGGCATTTTGTTGATAATCTCCTAGCTCAAGAATGCCCTTTTCTACCAGTATGGTAAAGTGAATTCTTAAAAATTGTTTATGGGGCACCTGGGTGGCTCAGTTGGTTAAGCGTCTGCCTTAGGCTCAGGTCATGATCCCAGGGTCCTGGATTGAGTCCCGCAGAGTCCCGCATTGGCTCCCTGCTCGGAGGGGAGCCTGCTTCTCCCTCTGCCTCTGTCTCTCTCTCTGTCTCTCATGAGTAAATAAATAAAATCTTTAAAAAAAATGGTTGTGTCATTTATAGTAGTGATGGTGTCAGGAAGAAGGGATGAATGGCGTCTCACTTTTATCTTTCGTTTCTGTAGGATCCTTAGCTTTCAATTCTCCCTCTCCTTTCTTTTTCTTTCTCTATTTCATAGATCTCCCCTATGAGGCAACTCTTCCCAAAGGCTGATTCCTCTATTTCTGCCTACTTTCAAGCCCCATTCTTGTAGCTGGTGCTGGTAACTACCAATTTCTTGACTGGTTTCTGGTATTTTGGTACATACTGTTGTAATTTCTTTCTGGAAGTGATTTATCTATCTTTTAGCCATATATTTTGTTCTACTATTCTTTTTCACAGACTCTCTAAAGTTCTCCTTCCTTCACTCTTTACACCTGTAGACTTTCACCAGCCATGAGAGCTTGTTGGAATTTAGTGTTTATTTCTCTGTTTATAAGAATTAGAAGTTCTTGGCATTTGTGTCCCCTAGTAATGTCTAAACTATGGCCGATTATAATTTTATTTATTTTTTTGTTTATTTATGTCATTTTATTTGTCATTGTTGATCTTGTGGTTTTTTCAGAAGGTTGTAGGAAGATATTCAGATTCAAGGAGTCACCATTATTCTTCATACCTGGACACTTTCCTAGGTTATAAGTAAAAAAGGTCAGTTTTAGAAGCTGAGTGGAGACACTACTGTAGGACTGTAAGAGTGGAATTAAGGATGGGGCAGTAATTGTTCCAGTTAGTGAAGTGACTCACAACCAAGAAATGGCAGTTGTGAGGATAAATTCAGATTGCACTCAAGATGATAAGGACTAATTATCAATTTCTTAAATAAATTGGGTCTTACATAAAAGAATTGTTGCATATAGACTAAATTTTCAATTCATTAATAGCAAAATAATCAGTTTTTGGAATAAGATAGCCTCCTAGTAATGCACAATAAGGATTCCATTTCTCACTGACCTTCAGGGAGATTCTAAAGGAAGCACTATTGAAAAGGGTTGTAATACCATAATGTCATCATCACTTGATTAATTATGCCAAATTTCACTTGATATTCTCACTTTTAACAGATTTGTTTTGATTCAATTAATTTGGTTTAATTGAATTGAATTGATTTAATTTTTGTTTATAATTCAATGATTATAGCACTTAAAGACATAAGGCATGATGGAGCTTTGCGACAGTAAAAGTAAGCTGATTTGGATTGAAAAGGAATTAATATAAACGGCTACCAATATGAACCACTTGGAGAATTAAAACAACCTACTAGAGTTATTGTGAGGATTACAAAATTAATAAGCATAAAATTCTTGGAATAGTATCTAGCACATTGTAACTACTTAATAAATATTAGCTATTATTGGGACATAAGCTGTACTAACCTTGATTTTTGTTTACACAGCTCTTCTTTTGGACACAGGTAATAACACAAATGGGGTAAAAATTATTTTTACAGGTCACTTCTTTCTTGTGGTCAATAACACCAAAAATATTTCCTGAAACCTCTCCATATTTAGAATCTAACTTCTAAAAAAGAGAGAGACATTTCTTGAAGCATTCGTGCTTTTTTTTAGAAATAGTGAACCTATTATGAACATAGATTATGAGAATGAAATAATGTAAGTATTTACTACAAAACAGAAACACACAAATTCTTCTAAATCTTATGCCATTTCATAGTTCTTTACTAGAATTTTATAGTGGTATGTTCCTTAGCCCATTGAATTAATTATTGAGACCTTCTTTGTTCCTTGATATAATCATAAATACAAAAAGGTTTTCTTGAATAAATATTCAACTTAATAGTTACATTTTCATGGCTACTTAAATCATTCAATCCTGTATCTTTGCCATTTATACCCTGTCAGGACTTAGTGCTTTGTTAAAAGCTCCTGTGTGGTACACCCACACCTACCCACAGACACACACACACACACACACACACACACACACCACTCTTGGAAGGGGCAAAGTGCAATAGTAATCTGAATCTTGGGCTATAATGTGTTTAATGAGATTGACTCAGTGATTCTGATAATATCACCAGAAGATGTGAAAAAAAGTAGGACAGAAGCTTGGGCACTAGATTTTTTTCTCCTACCTCTTACTTCCTGCTTAGTAAGCCAAAAGGAATAAATGAGCCGAGATGCCTGTTAAAGGATGTTGAGTAGAATAGAAACTGAAATAATCAGAGGAGATAAAATCAATGGACAAAATTGAACTCTGAGAGACCTCAGAAGTTTAACATGAAAGCCCTTTGGGCCAAATCTGACTCCAATACGCTCCAGTTAGAGATACACATATCATATAAGTTCCTACTTGAAAAGAGCTATTACCTTTTAAATGTCTTGGGAGAATATGTTTGGAAACAGGTAGAAGTAAGGAATAAGTAGAGAAAGATAAACAAGGAAGACAGTTCTATGGTCCATAGTCTGGATTGGGACCCCATCTCTATTTCTGTCTAGAGTAGGATGCTGGCTACTGGGAGGCAATGCTCTGTTCTTTAGGTTACGTAAGTGTGTGTGTAAACCCTTGAGGGAGCATCAAGGACTAAAAACATTTTTTTTGGTCCTTAAAATCTTGGGTAAGCTTGTAATACTCATAGAGAAATTAAAAGAATACCACCTCCACTTTCTACCTCCATGAAACCCCAAGAAACTAATCCATGAATATCCAAATCTGCTTCCTTTGCTGGCAGGAGAAAGCAAGAAGTTGTTATCAGACAGAGATGCGCACAGCAGACTGCATGTGGAGGCTCATTTCCATTACTTGCTTCGCTGGCCCTAGTTCACACATTTCTAGGTGCTTCCTGACATCTATGAGTGCTACTGAGCTTAATGAAAGGGGATAAATGGTAATAAATATTAAAAAGAAGTTAGAAATTATGTGTGATATTATGAGTTAAAGGCTTTGGTACTTATTGCTTGGTGGGTGATGGGGTGCTAAATATGCGGAAGTTCAGATCATCATCCTATGCAACATACAAATAAAAGAAAACCTTGCAATGGAAAACAAAACTTAACAGATCATGTATTTGGCAAACAAACCAGATTTGTGACAAAAATACGAATATACAAATGCATGTTCAGTAAAACCTTGTTATATTGTTACCATAAGAAATTATTAGCTGAATTTCAAATCCCGTTTTTAAAAATGTACTATGAGATCTATTTTGACTTAAGGGATTCTTAACTATAGAACATACAGTCAGTTCCTTATGGGACAAGATAGCTCACATCACAAGGTTGATTTAAGCCTTGAGTTTGGAGGTAAAGCACATAGGAACATTGCTGAATGTCCTCAATCACCGCTTCCTTGCACTTTGGGGGAAAAAATCAGAAGAGGAGGTGGGTGGAAACAGATGCTACTTAAGTAGAATTCCACTTGGGTTATTTTAAGATGTAAATCCTCTTCAATCTGAATTTATGATTAATTTTCTATTCATGCGGTGTGATATTGTTGTAGTTGAGAAACAGAAGTTTGGCCAACAAATGTTCAGAATAAACTATATATTCTTTTTGAATATGCCAGTAGTTAAATGGCTGTTGATAAATTGCCCAACTTTGCTAAGCCCCACTTTCCTTCATTTAAGTTCCTGCTTCAATTCCTTACTGTAGCATCCCAAGATTCAAAATTTACCTACTATACATTTGAAGTTTCATTGAAACACTTTGTTTAAAGTCTTAGTAATAAAAAGTAAAATGTGAAGGGCAAAGTTATTCCAACTACCGTAAAAATAATCACTGAGTTAATTAATTAGGACACATAATCACGTGTTGAGAAAAATGATTTGCTTTTATTAGGAGTACTAGGAGGCCATAGAGCTAACTAAGTTTGAGTCACTAACACAAAATAATAGTTTTGCAAAGGTCAGTGAAGTTCAAATATGAAAATAGAAATCTCAACATGTTTTTATAAAGGTAAAGAGAAAGTGGTCAGTTCTGCATAAGTATGTAGAAAATAGGAAAAAAGACCAATTTAAAGGCTACGTGATAAAAAATATTAAAAAACTAAAATTATGAAAAAAGTGTGAAAACAGTGTGAAAGTGTAAAAGGTCTATAATATTGAACCTATTTATTAAGTCTTGAATATATTTATGCACTGACAAGATTCTTGAGAAATATATATACTGTATAACAGAAATACTGTAGATGCACCAGATGGGAAAAAGCTCAAAAACAAAATCAGCTGAGTGGAATTAGACCTACCTGACTATGAGCCAATGAAAGGTCTGTCCTGGTAGATGGCTATAGAAATAGAGGCACACTTGGATTCGGGGCCCCAAGAGGTTGCAGATATATCTGGACCTGGCTATTGGATGTATGATGTCCTATAATTAAAAGGATGCCGAAAGAGTGAGAGATTACAGTTAATTTGGACCAGGTGAGGTAAAAGAAAATGATTTCATTTGAGATGTTTAGATTTTAAGTTTGGGGTACGAAACAAGTGAGACTATATGAAAAGTATTTGGAAATTCAACAGGTAAGCCTCTTAAGTGTGTTTACATACACTGGACTTAATGATACAAGCTCTTTTTTTTTTTTAAGATTTTGTTATTTATTTTAGAGCAGGTGCTGGAGGAGTAGAGGGAGAGGGAGAGAGAATTTCAGGCTCTGTGCTCAGCACAGAGCCCGACACGGACCCCATCTCAGGACCCTGAGATCATGACCTGAGCAGAAACCGAGAGTCCGAGGCCTAACAGACTGCGCCGCTCAGGCGCCCCGATGATACAAGTTCTTTATAAAGCAAAACAAAATGTTTTCTCAGCTATTGGTGTCAGCTCTTAATTTGGCATGTTCAAATTGTGCAGCTACTTTGTATCAGGAGCCCTGCATTCTCTAGGCACAATATGAAACATTCAATTTAACTTTTTCACCATTCCATAGACTGTTCTTCCTGCTTGGAATGCTCTTTCTTTTGCATCCCCCTTTTCAAAACAACAACAAATTGTATATATAAAGCATGAATTTCAGTGTACAAATTCATGTCTATAAGAACTATATTTTATTTCTATAATTCTACTTAATTTTTATTTCAAGCCCCTATTTCAAAACCTATATGACATTTACTTTCAGGGTCCCACTCCCTAACCTGGAACTGTGTGTCAATTGTTGGAGTTAATACACAGTACAAAGACATAAGGGAGGGGGTAGGGTTGATAATCTAGCTATTGCCTGAAAGAACTCATACATCTGAATCATATGATAAAACTAAACTTAAGAAAAATGCATATTAAACAAGTTACAGTAAAAACATATTTTTACTCCAAGTGTTGTTTCACAGCTGGTAACAGAGAAGAGAGGATTACTAAACTTAGCTACATTGGCATAGAAATAAAAATGCAGCCTATAGACCAAAATAGATCCAACCAGAGAACTTTGTGTATATTTTTCTGATGTTGGAAATAGGTGCTATTTCAATTTACATTGTCCAATATGCATTTCAGAAATTTGAGTCACCCTGTTTCCACCACTCTACATTTTCATTGATTCTGTTCTCACCCTTAAGCTGAATGCATTTAATGTTTGCCACATTAGTTTCTGTGTATATTTATATTAATTTATGTGACACTATATATGTACATGAGATACATATACATATATATGAGAAATTTGATCCATCTCTCTCTCTCTCTCTCTATATATATATTATCATAGACATCTATTCCAAAGATGAGTGAAAACTGTACATTCTGCAAAGACAAATGAGACACAGTAGAATCAATGAAACTTGAGCTCTATATTTAGCTAAGATTCATTTAATTTTCTCAAGATGACATATAAGCTAAAACATTCCAAATTTTTGATGAATGACAATTACACACATTTTCTTTTATAAATTATAGCTGACAATATTTGCTTCTTTAAATCATAAATACAAATACCGCAAATGTTCATATAGAGTAACAAATACCGTTGTTGCTTTCTGTGTTTTTGTAATTTTTCCCCTTGAATTCTGAGAGAAAACTTTGTTTTATCTAAAAACCCAAACCATGAGAGTCCTCCTCCCATTTTATGGCACCATACAAAGATAAACTATTTCATGAAGATTCTTATATTGTTCTAACAGATTCTAAAGTGCATTCAGAATTAAATATTAAAGTATCACTAATACTTTATTTATATTATTTATTTAATATGTGCATTTTAACCATATTTTATTATAATTGTCAACATCAGAAAATAACATCAGAAAAATAACCTTTTCCTGATTAAGGCACAATTTTCACAAGTGAATTAGTATTGGGAATGGAGTTTTGAAAAGGGAAGAATATGTGGCAACGAAGATTTGAGAAGATTACTTTAGCAATGATATATAAAATGTTCTAGAATGTAGGGATATTGGTGACATACCTATTACTAAAATAATATAGTTTAAGTGCAAGGTGACAATATACTAAGCTCAGTTAATTGTGATAGAATATAAAGCAAAGGAGAGTCATGAAAATCTGGACAACTGAATAAGATAGAATAAGAACAAAATAAGACAATTGTTCATTAGTCCTTCAACAGTGACATGTTTCTTACATGAAAGACATTGATAACAATGTTGAAGCACTGAAATAAAAACAGAAAGTTAATAAAAGAGGGAGAAAAGTAGACCAATCTTACTTATGAACATAGATGTAAAATTTCTGGATAAAATATTATAAACTGACTCCAACAGTGTACTAACAGACTTGGTATTGTAACCAGGTAGGATTTGTCCTAAAAATACAAAAACGACTAAACATTAGGGAATATACTTGTTCCAAAGAGAAAGCCAGCATAAGGGATTTGACAGATACTAAAAAATAGTAAGTCAGGGGCGCCTGGGTGACAGTGGGTTAAGCTTCCAACTCTTGATTTCAGCTCAGGTCATGACATCAAGTTTGTGAGATGAAGTCCCGCATTGGGCTCTGGGCTGGGCGTAGAGCCTGCTTGAGTTCTCTCTCTCCCTCTCCCTCTGCCCCTCCCACACACACCCACCGCAAGCACGCAGGAGTGTGTTCTCACTCTCTTAAAAAAAAAAAAAAATAAGTCAGAAATAGGAGGAAACTAACTTGATACAGTGGTATCTTCTTGAAAGATAGAGGGCCCCATGTACTACATTGTAAAAGCAAAAGGATACTATCACCATTATATTCAATATATATGAGGGGTTATAGCTAACCCCATAAGATAACAAAAAGGTAATTATTAGAACTGAGGAGAGACCCCTCCCCCCAAAGATAAAATTTACTGCACTAGAGAAAGTAGCAACAATGTTAGACATTGGCAAGATCTGCTGAGATAGGACCCTACGCCTCCCCCTTGTACTGACCAGAGGTGATTAACAAAACTCCTAGATAAGGTTAGAGACCTGCCAGTAGGAAATGCCTAAGTCCCATCTCCTGCCTTAGGTCCTGAGGGGAGGCACGTGCCCTTAAATTCCTCCATGTTACCATGGCACAGGAGACTAATAGAAATGGCTACCTGAGGGTGCCTTGGCAAAGAGATCTATTCCAATCTCAGAGACCTTACAAAGGTGCAGAAACGGGCATGAATAGCAATGAAAGCCATCAGTCCTGAGTATGACCTCATACCTAATGTCAGCATGATCATCTCAGCAGATACTACCTGGAGAGGTGGTGACAAGGACCAGAGTCCCCCTGCTGATGTTATTATGTTATGTAAGCCCTTGAAACTTAAAGCTACCTCTGAATAAACTGCAGGATGCCTGATTTGACTGTGTTTACCAAAAATTGGAAAAAAAATAAACTTCCCAATACTGGAGAAAATGGGGATGTATTTGGAGCTCAGATATAAAAAAGTAAACATTATTTTCTCCACATCGAAGTTTATGACACATTTTATAGATTTATACATACTACTTATATTAGTTCTTATCTTTCAAAATAAATTTGTATATAGAACATTCATCTATCTAGATGTATAACTACACACACACATGAATAGAAATATCTGGAACTATTTATTAACTCTGGGAGAAATAAGGAATTACTGAGATAGGCAGTATGTGAAGAACCTAGAGCTTTTTGCTATATTTATTTTTATCATTGGGATATAAGAATGAATATTCATGTTTGACTTGTTTAAAAATAAATTTAAAATAGCCACCATCTCAAATGTATAATTTATAATACATTGTTCTCTAAGGTTAAGTAAAGTTTATGATTAAAAAATAATGAACAGATAAGATATTTTTCGTTGAATGTTAGCCACTTATGGGTTATAGGTTTTCCAAGTGCACTTTACATTAATCATGGATGTTTCTCACTGTAACAGACATAATAGCTTTGAGAATGACCTTTATTTGTGTTAGCAGACAGAGTTCCATTTTTCATGTATTTGATTCAGAGTAAGACTTAAAGCAGTATTTCTCAAACTTTAATGTTTGAGAATGGTGGTCTTTAAAAAAAAATGTAGATTCTGATTAAATATATGTGGAGTGAAGCTTGAGAATCTTCATTTTTGACAAGCTCCCAGATGATGCCATTGCTGCTAAGGACTCCTAAAAACTACAAAATACTCTAAATATAAACATTTAATTTTAATTAGTTAATTAAAAATTAACACACACTAATAGATATATATTTACAGGTAGATTGTTTGTTAGTTTCTTTTTTTTTTTAAGGATTTTTTTACTTATTTGAGAGAGAGAGAAAAAGAGAGAGAGAGCACAAGCCGGGGTGGCGGCGGGGGGCGGGGGAAGAGGGAGAAGCAGACTCCCTGCTGAGCAAGGACCCCGATGTGGGACTCGATCCTGGGACTCCGGGATCATGACCTGAGCCAAAGGCAGATGCTTAACCAACTGAGCCACCCAGGTGCCTCAAGTTTGTTAGTTTTATTGGGATATTTTCTCTAGTGTTGTAACATCTAAATGGCCATGGAATCATATTTGTATCAAAGATCATTTGGCTGTCGTGGTAGCTGTCATTCAAGGTCCGTTAGCTGCAAGCAAGTGAAGCAGAAAGGGAATCATCTGGAAAGGAGTAAAATAGCTCATAGAATGTAAGGAAAACCAAATGATTGAATCATTGGGTCTGGAAATGCCAGGTCCAAGGCAGCTCTCAGCATCTGGGAGGAAGGGAACTGACCATTTCTTCAGGGTGCTATCATGGTCAGTGTTTTTGACATTGTTCATACTTCCAATTCCAAGCAGAGTGCACCTAATCAATTGGATCCCCAAAGCAAACTTAGGGTGTTGTTAGCACAAGAAAATGGAATAGAAAATGGGTGCCATAGGCAACAGATGTCTATGATGTCATGATACACAGAGTCATCAAACTGCTGGGTAACCGGAAAGACAACTAGATCTGAGGGCTGCAAGTCATTTCATAAATGCTATAAGAGATGTGCTTGTGTGTGTGTTTTCTGAAATAATTATGGGAACATCCTTGTTTCTTTACAATAGTTGGGTAGATTTTTAAATGCATATTTTTCCCCACATTTCATCATCTCCCAAATCAGGAGGTATTGTACAGCCTACGACATGTTAGCATTGCACATAGCTTGACTGGAAGCAGCAGTTCTGTGAGTGACACCAAAAGTGGTGATGCTTCTTAAAATTGATGACATCTCATATTAAATAAGATATGGTGGTAATGTTGCAAGGACTAAATGAAATAATGTATGTAACATACAAAGTTGGCATATAGAAAGCGCTTTATAAATACCAGCTGTTGCCATGATAGTATTGTTAATGATCATTCATTTGTTGGTAATGATTAACAAGTTATCCAGTTCCAGTGCACAAATGCAGGTGATTAAGAAAATCTTACCAGTATCATTTCAAGTATCATCCCTAGTGAAATTTTGCAGCCCAAATTCAAGGAATTTGACTTATTCTGACTTATTCAATAATACACATTGTCTCTTTTGGAACAGAGATTGTAAAAGGTAACTGGCAATGGAGAATTGTGAGACAGAAAACAAATATCCACATAGCCTATTTTGAGATAGGCTGGGGATTCAAATATATGGCTATATTTTCTTCTTAGAATCAAGGTTTAAAGGTTTCCAGACTTAAAATTGGGAACTACAAAAAAATTATTTTTAAAAGAAACAAATTATGTTAGTAGTTTACAGTATTCTAAAGACTCTATGAAGAACAGATGTTGACCCTTCGTGGGTTCTTTGTCCATAGTGGGCCTAGGGGCAAATTTCCTAGCATCCAAGCAAAGAAGTGGGTACTCTTTCATTTATAAACAGGTTTGAAATGACAATTAGAAATTTAGTTATATGTAACTCCTATAAAAATGAATGCCATGTATATAAAAATAGACAATAAAGTCAGATTATAATATTTCAGTTATTTGCACTTTACTTACACTTTCTGTCACAAGTAGCGAGGTACTAACTGTAATGAACTGAACAGTTAAAAACATACTTTTGACAAAATTATGTGCAAACTTAATATTTATAAAGGTTCTCGTTCTTCTCTAGCAACTTGCATTATATATTTATATAAGGCATCTATTAATAAGGATCCATAGCTTCTTTCTTTTATTTCTGGCTAATTTTAATTTCTGACTCCTAGTTTTTCTCTATGTAACTTTTAGTTTAGTTTCTCTAGTCTCCATTGTACTAACTGTGAAGTGAAAAATGTCTGTAAACAAACTGCAATGCATCAGAATAAGTAATAATTTAATGCTGCCTTATTGGGTAAACTTTGTATACAATGAAAGTTTTTTTCTCTTGCAATATGCAAAAATATCCTGTAGCTAATGATAAATTTCAAAAATTGCTTGAGCAAGATTGATCCTAAGAATTTATTTAATATGCTATTCTTTTTATGGAAAATATATTAATTATGAGCATAGATTTAATATAAACTATTGATAACATGACACATGAATACATACATGAAGACCGAAGTATGTATTTATGCAACTAATTTACATATGTTGGTAACTGCAAAACAACTTGAGAGAGTCAATGAAATATACAGAAATAGCAATCGAATCTTATATAAAAATTGCCATATTAAAAATGTGATACAATGAAGTATAAACTGTTGAGCTAGGTTAAAAGAGCAATTAAAACATATTAGCACTATCTTGAAAGAGGATTTTATAGTTTCTTTTTTCTTTTGCTGTGTAATTACAATCTGCATTTGAAGGAGACTACAGATTCAAACAAAAATCCATTTCTTAGCTAAAAATGAGCATTTTTAATGGAGAATAACATATGGTTTTACCTTTATAAATAATTCTTACAACTACCAAGTTTTGAAAGATAATATTTTTTTTTTTGCAAAAAAAAAAAAAAAAATGCATGCAAACTATCAGCAAACCACAAGTGAAAACCTTGCAAACCAGATGGGCTTACCTAAATCTTTGGTTCTTTAATTAAGCCAAGACCCAAAGTCATTACCAGTTTGATTTAGATGCTTTAAATACTTAACAGTAGAATTTTGCATGAAATCCTAGAATATTGAAGATAAAAAAAAATACATGTTATTCAACGAGCGCTGTGAGCATAATTTAGAGGTGCCTGCATTTTTACCATTGTGATTTGGGAAGTTTGTGAAATGAGAAGTATGCAGTCAGTATAAAGAAAATGCAGTTTGGTTGTGTTTTGTAAGGATGTAGTTCACAGATTAAAAGTCAATAATATTGCAGTGTTGTCAAGATCCATTTCTAATTAACAATAATCAGGGAACAAATTAAGCATTTATACTGATTTGAACATGAGAACACTGTATCTGTTACATGGTACCCAGAGAAATTCGAGCCTGGGTTGGTTTTCATCTTAATGAGTTTTGACTCATGTACACCTGTTTCTCATTACCCAGTAAGAGAATTATAGCAATTCTGAAGGACAGAAAGAAAAAAAAAATCAACTTTGTTGCAAACTAAAAGGAAGATTGCAACTCTCCAAGAGCTTTGCAGACTATCTCACAATTGTAATGGAGAAAGCATCAGTTTAGAATGTTTCCACTTGTTAATGCAAATATGAAATAAACTGTTAAAAGTCATGCTTGAGAGCATTTCAAGTATTAAAAATATCCTGTCAATAAAAATAAAATGATTTAAAAAAATTTTTGCAGCACAAAAAAGAGTAATAGAATCCAACAGCAATTTTTTTCCCAAGTACCATTCTGGCATCTTTATAGGAGTCTTGGCACATATATATTCAGTTATCTAAGTTAAATTCCACATTGAACGTTTTTTTCCCAATACATGCAATTGAGAAAGTTACATTAAAATAACCTAAATCAGTTTTTCAGCCAGGCAGGTAAATTCAAATCCTCTATTTTTTTCATGAATCTTAATATAATTCTTTAAAGTATTATTTACTGAATTCCTATTATGTGCCAGCCACTGTTACAAGTACTCAACAGGCATTATCCCATTTATTCACAATAATTCTGTAAGGTAACTACAATTATGTGCATTTTACAAATGAGAAAAATAAAACTTAAAAAATATGAACTAACTTGGCAAGGTCTGGGCTATTAAGCAACACACCTGGGATAGTAGCATCCACAGTAAGAATGGTAAGAACCTGCATTCTTAACAACTGTACCTCTCTATAACATTTACCCAATTGCAGATAACTTAGATATTTAAAGAACACATTCCAAAATTTTATTACTGGTAGAAAATAGGCCAGAGTTCTACTCATGGCTTTTCTTTTTTTTCTTTTTTTTTTTTTTTAAAGATTTTATTTATTTATTTGACAGAGAGAGAGACACAGCGAGAGAGGGAACACAAGCAGGGGAGTGGGAGAGGGAGAAGCAGGCTTCCCGCGGAGCAGGGAGCCCGGAGCCCGATGCGGGGCTCGATCCCAGGACCTGGAATCATGACCTGAGCCGAAGGCAGACGCTTAACGACTGAGCCACCCAGGCGCCCCTACTCATGGCTTTTCAAATGATTTTGTTGTTGTTGTTCTTCTTCTTCAACAAAAGTCATTTTTATTGTCAGAACTATTAAAAGGAGCAAGAAGATCTGCTTTGCCTACTTTTCAGAGTTGTTATCAGAAATGAAGGAGTTAATGCATGTGAGAACACATTAAGTGTAAAGTGTTATGAAAATATATTGTAATTTCACATATATTTATTTTTATTTATTTTATTTTTTTATTATGTTATGTTAATCACCATACATTACATCATTAGTTTTTGATGTAGTGTTCCATGATTCATTGTTTGCGTATAACACCCAGTGCTCCATGCAGTACGTGCCCTCCTTAATACCCATCACCAGGCTAACCCATCCCCTCACCCCCTCCCCTCTAGAACCCTCAGTTTGTTTCTGAGTCCATCGTCTCTTATGGTTCGTCTCCCCCTCTGATTTTCCCCCCTTCATTCTTCCCCTCCTGCTATCTTCTTCTTCTTCTTTTTTTTTTTTTAACATATAATGTATTATTTGTTTCAGATATTAAGTGCTTCTATGTCATTGAAAGTAGTTATTGGTTTAAATTCTTCATGACTTAAGAGCTTCATGAAGAGAAATTCCTGCCTGTTTTGGGAGACAAACTATAATGCAGACAGATCATTATACTGCACACCAAACCCAGGGGCCTTCCTTGAAATCCTAGGGCTTTTCAAAATTCAGAGGAGATGAATGGATGTGGCAATCTTAAATGTTCCTGGTGAGGAATGTGGATTCCCAGAGCGTCAGTCTTTCCTGAGTGTGGGCTTTGCAATACTTATATATTCACATTAGATTAGTTGTTTTGTGGCACCTGTTTCTGGGCTCCTTATATGAAAAATTACAATAACTTAAAAACTGGTATTTCTAGATGCCATCTTCTAGAAGTCACTATCTATACCATTTGGAACCTCTAGGTGACATCCGGGGCAGTTTTTATATCTCAAGCATCTCTTAGAGAAGGATTTGCAAATTCAGATGTCCAAATAACATGAACAACAAACCAAGTATAGGGAGTAGGGCGATGTAAGCTTCAGCTCATTGTTGACATTAAGTAATGTGGGCCCACTCTTGCCAGGTCCTCCAATTTAATTTTTAAAATGTTTTTCCAGCTTTATTGAGATATCATTGACATACAGCATTGTGTAAGTTTAGGTATATACAATGTGACAATTTGATACACATATATATGACAAAAGGTTTACTACAATAACAGTTAACCCATCCTTCACCTCACATAATTACCATTTTGTTGTTATGGCGAGAACATTAAAGCTCTACCCTCACAGCCACTTTCAGCAATAGAGTTTTGTTAACTGAAGTCACCACGCTGTAACTTAGACCCAGAACTTAATCATTTTATAACTGAAATTTCATACGCTTTGGCCAACAACTCATTTCCCCAAGCCCTTAGCCACTGGTCTAGTCTCCTTTTCTATGAGATTGATGTTTTTAGATTTCATGTGAGGTCATATAGCATTCATCTTTCTCTGTCTGATTTATTTCACTTAGCGTAATGTCCTCAAGGTCCATCCACTTTGTCACAGATGGCAAGGCTTCCTTCTTTTTCACGTCTGAAATGTGTGTGTGTGTGTGTACATATATATACACAAGACATTTTCTTCATCCACTCACCCATTAACAGACACTTGTTCAGGTCCTCCAATTTTTAAGAGATGGCAGAAAATGGGTCTTTGAGTGAAACCCTCCTAATTTTTAAATGTTAGAAGCTAACTCAAAATTAAAACAAGGAAATAAGATGGACAAAATAATTCTGCTTATTGGATTCATTTCATAGTCTCCCTGATTCATAATTTCTTTATCCACCTTTTATGGTACAGTCTTTATATTATCCTATAAAATGTTGTCTCATTATCATTTGGTACTACTAACATCATGTATTTCTTCCCACTGAAGGCAACCTTGAAACACATTTTCAGGAGGGCACAGTTCAGCAGCTATTCCCAGTTATTACTGTCAAAGGAATACTTTATTTCTGGTTCCAGGAGAAGTACCAGATTTTAGGTTCTATACAGGACTCATGCTGCCTTAGGGACAGTCTCCACTGTCCTCCCTCTGCAGCCTGATTACTATGTGTAGATATGGTTGGAATTTTGCATGTTTAAAGCAGTTGCTTTGCTGGGAAAAGCTTCAATTAAACAGAGTCTAGAGGTGCTCTAGAGTACTCGGTTGTTGCTGTGATGGAGGGTCACGATTGTTTTCATAAGCTTCTGTAACAAAGCTGGAGACTCTCCGACAATCAAGTAGACCAAATGTCTGTGCACAGTGGGATCTTCTTGCTAAATTTAGAATGGCACAGGACCAGCTTTTCTATAAACTCCCTGGTGCAATGTGACCTCTCTTACAATAGAAATAATACTTCATGCCCTTGTTGAAATGATGCTGTGAAGAAGGGGGAAAAGGAGATAAAGCATTTGAAATACATTGGGTTCCCTAGATAGAAAACTGTGATGGAAATCTGAAGTATCAGTAGGAAATGATAGAGTAATGTTAAGGAAATTTTCTACCCGTTGTTCCAGCTCTAAGATAACCACTCTAACTTTCAAACCCTATACCGTACAGACTTTTTGTTGACGAGTCATCGTGAAAATATCGAGGCAAGTTCTGGTGGAATTTTGATTAACATCTCTGTGTGGGATTTCCCAGTAGGAGCTGGGAGAGGAGCAAAAAAAGAAAACAGAAATATAGTCTCTTGAACCCATGGTCACCTCTATTAATTTTCTAATTTCCACCTTGGAAGGTCTTTGCAGATTTTAGCATCATGTCCTTTTGAAGCCCTTTGAAGGAAGCTTGATGCTGTATTAATTGCAAAGATGTCACTGGTGTTGTTGAAGTTTCAAAAATTAGGTCAGCATCCGGCATGCATGCACTATGCTTGATGTTTTTTTCTGAAGGTTACAATCCCTTAACCAGCTTTGGCAAGGGTCAATTGTAATGTAGATTAACAATCCAAAACTGGGAAACCATGAGCAGACCTCCACTTTCAAGGAGAGGCTTAAATTGATTTGAAAGATAACAAATTTTGAATATGGCACATTTATTAAAAATCTGTTTAACCCTCAGCAAACACACAACCTGAGTCTATAATTGAAAAAAAAAAAAAAAAAAAAAAAAAACACCACCATAATTTCCTTCAAGGATGAGGAAACATGGATATGTACTCACAAAAGATTCCCTAAAAGAAATACTATTTTATCATCAACGGTGCATAGGTTAGAAAAATATTATTTTCAACATAATTTTTCTGGCTTTTCAATTTACTTTAGCAACTTCAAAAAATTTAGATTCCAGTTGATGTAGACATAGCAGAAGGCAATAAAGCAATCTTGCTACAATCCTTGTGTCTGCCTGTGTGTATCTGTGTTTATACTGAGAACACATGGTCGTCAGATTTTAATTCCATTTTGGGAAAAAGACATCAGGTGCCATAAAGATAACTAAAACTTTGAGAGTCAGATGTACCAATTATTAATAGATAAATGTTACTGTTTTTTAAATCTTGGAATTAAATCTCAAAATCTTTACCGTGTAAAATTTCCTCTCAAGGTGTCTTGGAAAAATAGGTATGGACCATTTTAAGTTCTATTTTTGTTAGTGTGTCAGCTCTGTTTATAACTCAAATCTATATTTTAACTCTTAACATAAGAACCAGGGGAGCATGAAACCTAGAATAGATTCTCTAAGGTACTTCTAGGTCACACTAGAATATCAATACTGCACTTCTTGGTTTAGATTCCATTTTTTTCCCCTCCCCCAACAGATCTTTAACAGAACCTTTTGTTATTATTATGCAGGCAAAGAAAACAAACACAAACACAGTTTACAGAGATATTTGCTTATATTACACAATATATATACAAACAATAGTATTTCCCACAGTATGTTTGTGGGGCATTAGCTCTATCATGAAATGCTATGATAAAAAGAAAATGAGGAATTAAAGCAAATTCACAATGCACACTAACATATTAAAGGCTTGGAGAAGTCTTGCAATGAATCAATCTGCTATTGTTTTGTTCTCTATTACTTTACAAATTATATGATTATTTTGTGAGTGTGTGTGTGTGTGTGTGTGTGTAACATGGAATCAATGACCCATGCTTGGGGAAAAACTGAAGGCCAAAGAATTCTTTAGGATGAAACAAATATAAGATAAAGATAAAATTGTTTCCTAAAGTTTTTTTTTAATTTTTTATTGTTATGTTAATCACCATACATTACATCATTAGTTTTTGATGTAATGTTCCATGATTCATTGTTTGTGCATAACACCCTGTGCTCCATGCAGAACGTGCCCTCTTTAATACCCATCACCAGGCTAACCCATCCTCCCACCCCCTTCCCCTCTAGAACCCTCAGTTTGTTTTTCAGAGTCCATCGTCTCTCATGGTTCATCTCCCCCTCTGATTTCCCCCCCTTCATTCTTCCCCTCCTATCTTCTTCGTTTTTTTTTTTTCTTAACATATATTGCATTATTTGTTTCAGAGTAGGAGTAGAGGTTAAGAATAAACTTCCAAGAGTTTTTTTTTTTTTTTTTAATATAGGGGAAAAGGATACTACTTTTTAGCATCCATGTATTTATTTATCTAAAAAAGTTCCAAATAAGACTTTTTTCATTTGTGGGGAATTAAAATACTGAATAAGAGGGGGTTGGTTGTTAAAAACAAAACAGGCCCCAACTAGAGTCCCTTAGGCTAAGCCTAGGTCACCACATGGAGATGTAATTATAGTTTTGGCTTTCCCAGAAATGGAATCTTAAACCAGTCACTCAGGAATTATCTGATCAGCACTAGTTAGGTAATTTGCCTGATAGACCCATGTTGTCCCCTAAAAGAAGTGACCTTGCAATAACCAACCCACTTTTTTGCCTAGTATAACTTCCTTGTTCCCACTTCCTTCTGCCAATAAAAGTCTTTCATGTTGTCTGGCTCCTCGAAGCTCCTTTCAACTGACTAGATTGGATGCTGTCCAATCAAATCAATTTTTGCTCAAATAAACTCTTAAAAATTTTAATGTGCCTCAGTTTATCTTTTAACAAATGGAGTTCCAAGATAAACCCATGTCATGTAAGATCAATTCTTTCTAAGAGGTAAAAGGGTAAAGAAAGCCATGCTTAAAACTTTAAAAGAAAGATCTTTTTAAATAAATGCAAAAAAAATTTTACATTATACTAAAATAAATAAATAAATAAATATAAGCATTACATATTTTTGAGGGAGAAGGAAAGAAGTAGGGTAAAATAAGAAATAAAGGGAAATATACCAAGATGAGAGATTGAGAGAGATAGAAAATTTAAAGACTAAGAAAGTGTAAGAGAAGGAAGAGAAAATGAACAGGAAGAGGGAGATCTATAGAGGGAGCAGTCTCTATGGTGCTAAAATGTATGTAAGTTACCAAGGTTAAAGCTGAGCATTGTATTCAGTCTGATGGCGGGGCTCTCATCTGATTCCTTTGAAATGGTAATTCTCCAGTCCAGCTTTGTCTGCAGCCCTTCCCTTGCTCTTTGTCCTTCATTCCCAGAGAAAATCTCTGAATGAGGCTCACCCAAAAAGCTCAGTAGGAGAAAAAGTATGAGGAAACATGGATATGTACTCACAAAAGAATCCCTAAAAGAAATACTATTTTATCATCAACAGTGCATAGGTTAGAAAAATATTATTTTCAACATAATTTAGATTCCAGTTGATGTAGACATAGCAGAAGGCAATAAAGCAATCTTGCTACAATCCGTGTGTCTGCCTGTGTATATCTGTGTTTATACTGAGAACACATGGTCGTCAGATTTTAATTCCATTTTGGGAAAAAGACATCAGGTGCCATAAAGATAACTAAAACTTTGAGAGTCAGATGTACCAATTATTAATAGATAAATGTTACTGTTTTTTAAATCTTGAAATTAAATCTCAAAATCTTTACCGTGTAAAATTTCCTTTCAAGGTGTCTTGGACAAATAGGTATGGACCATTTTAAGGTCCATTTAATGAGGAAATCAAGCTAAGGATGAGAGTCTTATTTTGAGAAAATTTGAGAATGAAAAATAAAACAGAAAAGGATGAATATTGAAAAGTAGAAATAAAGGAAACCAGAATAGGAATGGGTTGGAGGAATGGGTTTTAAGTAAGAGGCCCTACCCCTCCTACCCACAGTAATGTCTCTCGCTGCTCACCAGGGCACACTTGGGCTCCTCATTGGCAAAGCAGTGTGACAGTGTTTGAAATTCAGGTAGTGGCACTTATTAGATGTGTGATCCTGGGCAAATTTCCTACATTCTTGATACTTCCATTTTTTCAACTTTTAAATAGGGCTTCTGATATCTGCCAATGAGGCTGGTCTCCTCAGTCTAAATTTTGTTTGTTCATCTCCATTCCTCTGACCATAAAGTCCTTACCTCACCCATCCTTAAATTAACATCATGTCACCATAACGGAGCTCACATTTCACCTTTTCCAAACTGCACAGATCATTTTCCTTTTCTTAACACCTGTAGGAGTTAGCTCTGATGTGCATATATCTCAATGTTCTTGACATACGTAATTGCTGTAATCTCCTTTTCCTAGCGGGTCTCAAAGTCCTTTAAAGTTAGCTTGGGTATTGTCTGCTTCTTGCAAAATGCAGGCAGTGCAAGTAAGGAGTGAAAATACCTGGGAGAGTGTTCTTAAGCCCTGGTTTCATATCAAGGGTGATTGAAGGGAAATAATAAGGACTTGATGACTCATTTTATTCCCTGGTACCCAATTAACTTCAGTGCAAAATGTGCTAAAGTTGAGGAACCTTGGATTTGGTAGAATCCAACTAAAATTCATCTTGGATATATTTTATTTCTTTTAACAAACAAAAATATAAACGTAAGAACTTGGATCCTCCTGCAGCTGACTGAAACAAAAGATATTGTCTGAAAACACTTTCCAGGGATGTATTTTCAGAATGTGTGTCTGCAGGTAGGGCTTTCAAGATACAGTTATTGCTGCACTCAATCAATATTAGAGAATTTCTGTTGCTTCTACAGTTTCATGGCAGCACAAGTAATCACCACCTTTTTTGATTTGCTTTCTATCACCCAAGAACCAAAAATAAATGAACAGACAATAAACAAAAAATCTATGGTAGGAAGGTTCACCTTTCATATTAGTTATCTAAGATCTATTTTTTCATTGCTTCTTCTTACAAAAGAAGAGGTAAAAAAAAAAATTCAGAAGTGTTCAATGGCTGGCTGGTGGCAGGATGACTCTATTATACTCTATTTTATAATAGTAAGATTTCCGAAAATATATGCGATTCTGGAATATATACATCAGTTGTGACATCACGAGATCTATTTGAGTGGAAGGAAAAATAAAGTTTAATTTCTCCTTTCTATCTTTTCTATTTTCTCTGTTATGAGAGATGAGTTAGAGAAAATGATTAGATCAAGTATAAGACTTACACCCAGGAGATTAAACATGTAATGCCAAGTTTTCCCTGTTTTAGTGGATGTAGACAGTATTAGTAACAAAACCATGATTTTCCTTCTATGCTAACCCAGCATAATTTCTGAGCAAATCCTCTATCCCATTGTCTCTTAAAATTATTTTGATTCTGAACAACCTTCCTTTTTTGTATGTAAGCTGTATTAAAAATATTTTATATGTGTATGTATTTTATGGTCAGAGAATAAAGTTTTACGTGGCAGATTGAACTAAATTTTAGTTGGTTCTAGGTGGAGAGGGATTCCGTGTTGTGGGAAACATTGTTTTGGGTCCTTTATATCCCTGAATCTGATTGGTTTCACAGGAGTACTGAGTGTCTCCTGATCCAGCCAAGGCCAGCAGAACAGTCTTGGCAAGTTGGCCTTCCAGCATGTTGTTTATGATTTCTTAATGACTATCAAAGACAACTGTTCAAACCTGCCATCCAGTTCTCTTGCTGATGAGGCGAGAAAACTCACAGACTCCTTGACCATTGGTCCTATTTACATCACATCTACTTTGCTTCTGCAGTCATAACAAAATATATAGGCTTGCCTGCCTCCAATATGTTTAACATTTCATCCCTGACTCTAATGTCACTGGGATTTCCTAGAACATGTTTGTTCCTGTTATTATGTGTCACGGTTCTCATCCCCGTTGGTGTGAAAAAAAGAACCCAATGCCATTGTATATGCTTAAGTTTCCCTGTCTTCTTAACAATAATATTTGTTCAAGAATATTCACAAGTAGCTGAGGACCAGAAATACTACAAGAATTAGTCGTAAGAGAGCTTTTCCTTAGCACCTGGGGTCCTTACAAAATGATAACTACTGGGTTACCAAATAAATTCTTGACAATATCAAAGTGTTGCATTCAGGATCTGTTGCTGTTTTTGTTGTTGTTGTTGTGTGTGTGATTGTTTTTTAAATTGGCCTAAAGGAACTTCATCAAAATTTCTTAATGAAAAAAGAATTCTTAATGGATTCAATGGTTTCTTTAAAAATATCTCAGGAACACTTAATGGCACCTTAAAAAGAAGTTCAAATAATTTATAAAAAGATTAACCTTTGCATGATATAAAAGTAATTTATAAATGTTGATGATTTTATCAAACTTACCGTTTTAAAATGAGTTCATGACTTTTGACAAATCTAAAACAAGCATGATTTGTCATCATGTGTAAATGGATAATATTCTCCAGATGATACATATTATTTCTTTCATCCCATCCTCTTTCACTGCCATCTCAACATATTGTTCATTTCAAAATGACCACATTTGCCTTTATTTGTATGTGAAGGTATTACCACGTTTACCTGTGATGCTCTTGATATAATATATTCAAGTGGTCAGTTTGAAATAATACTAATACTGAATAGTTACCATAAACTGAAATCAGCTCATCTAATACCTGACAAGGAATAATAAGGATCTTACAATATTAGGACAGAATATTAGCATGGTAAAAATTTGGCTATGTTATACTTACATATCCCCAAAGCACTGTTTAAAACATATCAAATCAGGGTCCTGGGATCGAGCCCCACATCAGGCTCCCTGCTCCGCAGAAAGCCTGCTTCTCCCTCTCCCACTCCCCCTGCTTGTGTTCCCTCTCTCGCTGTGTCACTCTCTGTCAAATAAATAAAATATTAAAAAATAAATAAATAAATAAAAATAAAACATATCAAATCAAATATCAGATTCTTCATAGATGGTAACAATTTTGTTCCTTCCAAGAAAGTGGAAGAGCCTCTTTTTCTTACAGTTTTGAAATTTAAATGATTTGTTCCTGAAAACCATGATCTAACATGTTTTAGTGCTAAAAAATTTTTATATCAAAACTTAGGTTTGTTTACAATCTAAACTCAAAACTCCCAAAAGTAAGAGATCTCTTGCTAACTCTGAATCAGGGCTAAAAAACTGACATTCTTTATGATATCCAATCTTTATAACAACTATATAAGGATTATTATCTCTATTTTATTTTATAGATGATTTTTAAAACTGAAGCCTAGAAAAAATAACTTAATTGTACATGGTAGAACCAAAATGTGCCACTAATTGTGGGGAAAAAAATGAGACAATTTGCCCTTGAGAAACACCAAAGGATAATTTTAGGTGGGTTTCTTAGAAAGCTGTAGATTTCATATGACTTATATTCTTATATATTTGTCAATGTATTAAACTTTTTTTATGCATCAACAGCATGAAGCCGGTTATTCTTACCTAATGACAACCTATTCACAACCTTTCCAGTCTTTCAATCATTTGAAACTGTTTTTAGTAAGTCTTTCATTAAATAGGGATGATAGCTAGAAATATTCCATATGACTGAACTTTTGCAAAGAAAACTTAGAAGAGACAACAGTCTTGTTCAGAATTTATAAATGTTGATCTTTAGTCAACAAGGATGGCAAAACCAAATCATTCTACTTCTTATCCATATAATATTCTAATAATACTAACCAAGAAAAAGAATATAAATGTCTTATGACTTAGATATTTATATGTGTTCATTCTAAAATTCATTTCTTAATTTCCTATTCCTTTGTTTTCTTCTTCTTCTTTTTTTTTTAACTGTGACATGTCTTTTTTTCCCTCTGGGATAAATTATATATTGTATTCATCCCAATATATTTCAGGAATATATTGTCAAAATCATTTGACTGTAGTAAGCCATATCCAATCCCTTTTTAGAAGACCCACCACAAAAATTCTAATTCATTGTTCAGAGTGGGCCTTAGGCATGAATAGTCAAACAAGTTCCCCAGATGATTCTAATGTGATGATTTAGCAACTACTTCTCAAGATAATTTAACTTTCCTTCTTTGCTCTATGGCTGACTTCTAATTTAATTTTTTCTGGATTTAGAGGTGTATTTTTTTTTTAATTATGTGGGTTACCAACTAATTATAATCTGATTACTTTGGCCGGGTAGATCATCACAATATTAAAGTGGAAGTTATAATTAGAATCCTATTCTGTCACCATATACTGTCCCTCAATTTTTCACCAGGAGCCTTATAAGGATGTTGTTTATTTACTATTGTTGTCTCCTAGAAAGCACACTGGAGAGTTTGTTAAGATGGGGTCAAATCCATGGTTACTAATGGACTAGTGGTTAAGAATACATGTTTGATCAAGGTTTATTATCTCTGTTTTCTGAGCGCTATCTTTAAAGTCTTACCATGTTCACATCTCACAAATATTATTATTTACTTACTATTTTTAAATTGATTCACTTTGTGAACTCAGATACATTAGGAAACCTTGTATCTACTATTATAAAAAGAAAATAGTAACATTGTCATAAATAGAAGATAATTTTAAAATAAATCCAATAACACAAACATAATGCTTTCAAGTCTAATTGGATACTGCTGTCTGATACATTAAGCTTTAAGCCTGAAGCTTGCTTTCTCTTTGTTAGAAAGGAAGATTTCTAAGTAATGAAAAATGTTAAATGTATACAAATACAAATGAGCTATCTAAAGTGTACCTCAAATAATTCATAGTAGTGATCAGACATGGATTTTTAAGGCATATTATAACTCGTCAAAATATGGACCTGAGAAGCCAGTAAGATTGCTTTCACTATATGAAAAACAAATTTTTTTAAAGCAATATATTGCTCATTGTTCATAAACATCAACATTTAGAGTATCGGTGCTAGGGTTAGGAAACTCAAGCTGAGAACTTACTGTGATATCTCAAGTATATGGAAGTATCAAACACGGATTAATTTTAGAAGGATGCACCTCAATCTAGTCTTAGAGAAGTTCAATAAAGGATAACTGAATATGAGCTCATAATCCAAAATTATCAAACATGCTAAGTAGATCACCATGAATAAGAGTCAGCAGAAACCACCATCAGCAGAATTAGATTCATAAATGTTTCTAACTTTAGAAAAATCAGATTCAGGATATGAAGAAATTGTACTTAAGATTGAATCCAAGGAACAGGAAGCTTTTACAAGTAGTCATATATTAAAAACAAACAAAAAGCCAAACAAAACAAAACAGAAACATACAGAATGTCTAAAATAAACATAAAATTATTGAAATTAGTGGATCACAGAAACATCAGGTATAGACACAACTGAAGATAATTAGTAAACTGAGCTATTAATCTAAAGTCTAGGGAAGTAAAAGGATAGGAAACATGAGATGTTAGACAAATAAAAACATCTAATACATCTTAAAATTCTAGAATGAGAAAATATAATGTAAGAGAGACAGTATTTGAAGAGATAATGGCTGAAAATTTTTAATACCTGAAGACATGAATTCTCAGACTCAGGAATCTCAACAAAATCCAAATAGGGAAAAAAATATTAGATGTATCATAGTGAAGCTGTAGAACTCCAAAGACAAAGAGACTATCTTAAAAGTTGTTAAAAATAAAAACAGATCATCTGAAATTAACATTGAGATTGAAGACAACCTTTTAATAAGAATGATAGAAGCCAGATGTTAATGGAAAAATAGCTTCAATTTGCTAAAAGAAAATAACTATAATTTAAGACTGTAAACCCATTTTAACTTATATTTAAGAGTAAGATAAAATACATATTTAGATAAAATGTAGAGAACCTACCTTCAATAGAACTTCATTAAAGAAACTTCTAAAAGATGTACTTTAAGAAAAATGTAAAAAAAAAATTTAAGTAAAGTGAAAGATGTAGAACAGAAGAATGTGCATAGTCTGGTAAATATGTGGATAAATTTATATTAACAGTGACTCTATAAAAATAATGATTTATTTGTGGTATTAAAAATAGAAAAAATAGAGAAAAAATACCAGACAAAATACCTTATAAGGTAAAAAGAAATACTCAGGTTAAATAATTCTATGTTTTATGTTGTTGGGTGGGTAATTAGGGTAGAAATAATGATTAACTTTAAACTTATTTTAATATGTCTGTTCAATGTTAAGGATAACCCCCCAAAGAACAGAAAGAATATACCATTTTATCAGAAATGGCTAGAAGGAAAAACACAAGGGAAGGGAGCTCACCAAACACAGACCAGTGGAAGACTTATTATTGCTAAGTGTTCTAATGAAATTTCCTTAATCGCACCTTTTTTTGCTGGGTTGATGAGATCAGCATTTTGGCTCAATGATGAAAGAAATCATCTGTTCCTCCTTTCATTGGCCACCAGTGATTAGCTCCAGTACTTGCTCCGTTGGCTACTTCAACAGCCACTGAAAAACAAAGATTATTCCAGCTTTACTTCTCACTGTCTTTTAGAATTTCATTTTTAAAATTTCACTTTTAAAATTTCATTTTGATGGAAAATTCTACTTCTGGAGGATAGTTATAGACAAAAAAGGTAGAGAGTATTTAGCTAGTTTTGCTTTTCTTGGTGTAAAAACCAATTCAATTTATGAGAAAGAAAACTATTTTTAGACAAATATTTGGTTCCTTATTGTGATTTGTGGTAGGCTGGATTTGTGAAACCAATGAGCATACCCACTAATTTCCTCTTAATTATTTTCACCAAAGAGCACTGCCAGTAATTATCTCACATCTTCTGTTTGCAAAGTCACTAATCAGTGAGATTCAGGCTTTGTCCTTCAGACCAAAGAAGATACAGAGAAAATGGAGTGAGAAAAATCTGCTTTTTCCTAAAACTTAAGGATGAGGCTCAAATCAAATCAATTTCCCAAAGTAGTAACAACACTAGTTTTCACTGACCTTGGTAAATCCTTTTCCTTCCCACTCCACCCTAAGAAAGCCTAAAAGTCATTCTTATTTTCTGGGTGTGTGGATCAGTTGGGCAAATTATTTTTAAGGAGTAAGAGTGATAGAGTGTGTCCCAAGAAAGCCTGCCAGTCTTATGGACTGCGCTATTGACTAAAGTCTACCAGGACTTTTCTTCCAGAATGTTAGAACTACATTGTTTCTGGATCATTTTGAATGATCCAGGGACAGAAACCAAAATCAGGGCTTTGTTAGTGTCAACAGAGATTTGAACTGAAGCTATAAAAGGAAGTGTTGACCTTCATGACAATGGCAATAACCCCAACTGAACGATGCTCATTTATAGGCCGCTATCTAAATATTTAGCATAGCAGGATTGGCATCGTCATCGAAAGGATTCATGAGGCTCTTCTTTCTTAATGGATGTATCTTTTCAGCTATTAGCCTTTACTGACTGCTTAGCTACCGAGGGAGGAAAGCCAGAAGTGCTGACAGGGCACAAAAATAAAGGACCAGCTAAAAATAAAGTTTCTTGAAATACAGAGAAGCTTGTGATGTCTAGAATTTCAGGCTAGATAGAATATTGAATGGATTAGGTTCTCATGAAAAAGCCTTCTTATAAAAATATATGTGACAATTTCACATGCAGCTAATGAGAGAAGAATGAGAAAGGCTGAGAAGAAAGATTGTCCCTTGGCAGGCAGCCAGCCATCACTGCAACAAGCCTCTTGTACCAGCCAAAGTGATGCAGCAATGATTAATGCCGCCAACTTCACTGGGCAGGACTGGTTATCCTTATGTTGGAGGGGTGTGAGGCATATGGGAGGAAAATACGGGGAAAATAGAGTCATTTTTTGCTTCTCTCACAGTTAATTAAATTAACATGAAAAAAAAAATAATGCTCGAATTCTGTCTTGCTGGCTTCCTGAACACAAATAGAAAACCCTGCTCCGAGTTTCCTATAATATGCAAAGAGAGCATGTTGTTTTTACACATATACAGAAAGAAACGTGTTTTAATGTCCAAATATTATCCAAGTAAATGTGTTGCGTTTATAGTAAACGTAGGTTCTTACTTTAATGTGTCTATGGAATATTTTAAAGAGTAGGTTTTTTTTTTTCTTTTGGTGAATTATAGATCTGGAGTTGGATTGATTATAAGTTTATGTTTGCATATGTGATTTCAAACAAATTGTGTTTACCTGTTCAGAGGGGAAATAAACACTCCACAGTAAGAAGCAGCTCAGCTCAGCATGAAGTGTGGGAGTGCGTGAGCACAGTGTGGATGAGGTGTGAAGAAATAGAATCTCATTTCAGAAACTAGGGAACAAGTTATGATGAGAAGATACCAGAGGTGTAAGAGAAGAGCACCTGCCCGGGGACAGGGGGCATCTTTTATGTATAAGCTCAGTCCAAAACTAAGCCTAAGAGATAATCTTTGCCAGTTACTCTACTTCTACACAGTCCTTAAACTATGCCTCCAATTATATAGATTAAGAAACTTCCTTATTTCTTTTAACGGAGGAAGGACAGATAGTAGCAGAGAAAATTCCAGCACTAACATTCTTGTTATTTCAAGTAGCATTTCCATTTGATGCTGTAAGTCTTCTGCTAATGAGCACCAGACTTAATAATTTACAAAGAAAAGCAGGTCAAATGTGAAATTGTTAGTGTGATATGGCTGCTGGTTTCATTTATTTCATAAATGGACTATTTCTAGATTTTAAATTATTTTGTCTAACAAAAGCCCCCTTTTATTTACAAACGTACATACCAGAACTTAGGGAAAAAAACGTATCTACTGAAAAAGTAAACTTAAGCTTAGAATAGTCTCGCTACACCAATCTTGAAAGCAATTAAAACCACACAGATGTAGATCCACATCATAGCATACTATTCTGTTTGTAAAAACAAAGTTATTGCCTAATACTCAGGGATATTTGGAAATGGCATTGTGTTAAAAGAAAAGTACACAGAGAAGAAGTCAAACTGTGTTAAAAAAAAAAAGTAAACAGAAAAAAGATTGGAAGAACATACACTAAAACATTAGGAAGAATTCTCATGGGAAGGAGATTGATGGTGGTTTTCATTTGATTCTTTGTATTCTTTTGTCCTTTCCAAAGTAAATACTTATTATTCCTTATGTTATCAGATATTCAATTAATATAATCTATTTTTTACTTCTATTTCATTACAATCACTAATTATGTTCTCATAATGAGTTTTATATTAGATTTGTTCTATTGTCAATAATGTCAAAGTAGACCACCTTTCCTGGGTAATTTTACTTCTTAGATACCTCATTTAAATTAATTTCAATTTATGCAAACTTCATTCTGCTAAAATTGAAAACAATTCCATATTTGAATTTTCCCTAATGTTCCAACAATGCCTATTTTCTTTCTTCTTCTTTTTTTTTTTAACCCATAATCCAACTAAGGATCACACATTACATTTAGTCATTACAGCTCTTTAGTTGTGTACAATTTAGGCCATTTCTCCAGGGTTGTTTTATGTTTGTTTGTTTGTTTGTTTGTTTGTTTTTGTAATATTTTCTAACATTGACATTTTATCATCTGTGACAGTTGTTTTGCAGAATGTCTTTTGATTTTAATTTTCTGATTATTTCCTTCTGATCAGATTCAGGTAAACACTTTGTAAGGAATACCTTACAGAGCATATTGCCTCCTTCTCAATACATCATATTGGAAGGCTTATAAGTCAGTGTGTCCTATTATTGGTAATGCCAAATTTGATGCTTTGGTCAAGGTGGCATCTGTCAGATTTTGTCATTCTTAAGGTGTGTTGTCTTCTTTGAAATTCTTAAGTAGCGATGCAGCATGAAAATCATGTTCCACAAAAACCTTTCATGTAATAGTTTTAAAATCCATTGGTGATTCTTGCCTGAATCAATTATTACTATGGTGATGATGTCATAATTCCATCAACCCTTCTATATTTATAGGTTGACTTCTTTCTGTAAAGAACTTTTCTTTTCTACTACCTTAAAGATTTTTTAAATGTATCCACATAAACTCATGAATTCTTTTTTATTCAATGTGCTATGAAACCATTTAGGTCATTATTTATTTTGATACTCAAATTGTGCTAGATTTGGCCAATGAACACCCCTTTAAGCTGGCTCCTATGTCCTTCCCATATCTCTATATGTTTTGAAGGGTTTCTTTACTTTCTGTGTGGAATGTTCCAAATTTTTACTTACCCTGTTCCACCCCAGTCACTTGTCTAGGAAGCCCTGGTTTCTTTTAGTGGGGAATAATATTGAAAAACAAACAAACAAACAAGATCTGGGCACTGGATAGCTACTAGAATTCTGTCGAAGGTACTGTTAAGAAATGCATTGCTATCTAGCGTCTAGATAGATAGATAGATAGTTTTTTTTTTTTTTTTAACAGCTATACTGATAACTCCTATTCCCACCCCACCAGGTTCTTTGTCTCTTTTTCTATTCCATATTTGTACTCACTTCTCCCATAGTCAGAACCTAGTTCTCAATAGTATCAATATCTGTTTGCTCAATCTTAAAACACACCTGGATAGATTTAGAATTGCTACATTCCTACCACTGCACCTACTATGTTATGTTTTCTCTGCAGTTTTTGCTGGCAATTTTTTTTGGGGGGTGGTCTTTAAAGTATATCCACCCAGGAGGTACCATCAGAGAGCCATGTTTAAAGTGCATTGATTCTAGCCTCGGTAATCAGACACTAAAAAGAAATAAAAGGCATCCAAATCGGCAAGGAAGAAGTCAAACTTTCCCTACTTGCAGAAGATATGATACTTTATATAGAAACCCAAAGGACTCTACCAAAATGTTGCTAGAACTAATACATGAATTCAGCAAAGTTGCAGGATACAAAATCAAGGCACAGAAATCTGTAACATTTCTATACACCAATAATGAAGCAGCAGAAAAAGAAATCAAGGACTCAATCCCATTTATTCCCAAAACAATAAGATACCTAGAAATAAACCTAACCAAAGAGGTGAAAGATCTATATTCTAAAAGCTATAGCACTTATGAAAGAAAATGAAGGGGACACAAAGAAATGGGGAAAAATTCCATGCTCACGGATTGGAAGAACAAATATTGTTAAAATGTGTATACTACCCAAAGCAATCTACACATTTAATGCAGTCCTTACCAAAACACCAACATTTTTCACAGAGCTAGAACAAACAATCTTAAAATTTGTATGCAACCACAAAAGACCCCGAATAGCTAAAGCAATCCTGAAAAAGAAAAGCAAAGCTGGAGACATCACAATTTTGGACTTCAAGCTATATTACAAAGCTGTAGTCATCAGGACAGTATGGTACTGGCAAAAACATACACACAGATCAATGGAACAGAAAAGAAAACCCATAAATGGATGCACAACTATATGGTCAACTAATTGTTGACAAAGCAGAAAAAATAGCCAATGGAAAAAAGACAATCTCTTCAACAAATGGTGTTGGGAAAATTGGACAGCAATATGCAGAAGAATGAAACTGGACCACTTTCTTACACCTACACAAAAATAAATTCAAGGGGCGCCTGGGTGGCTCAGTTGGTTAAGCGACTGCCTTCGGCTCAGGTCATGATCCCGGAGTCCCGGGATCGAGTCCCGCATCGGGCTCCCTGCTCGGCAGGGAGTCTGCTTCTCCCTCTGACCCTCCTCCCTCTCATGCTCTCTGTCTCTCATTCTCTCTCTCTCAAATAAATAAATAAAATCTTTAAAAAACAAAACAAAACAAAAAAAAAACAAAAATAAATTCAAAATGGGGGCGCCTGGGTGGCTCAGTCATTAAGTGTCTGCCTTCGGCTCAGGTCATGATCCCGGAGTCCTGGGATTGAGCCCCGCATCGGGCTCCCTGCTTGGCGGGAAGCCTGCTTCTCCCTCTCTCACTCCCCCTGCTTGTGTTCCTTCTCTCACTGTGTCTCTCTCTATCAAATAAATAAAATCTTTAAAAAAAATAAAATAAAAATAAAAATAAAAATAATAAATTCAAAATGGATGAAAGACCTAAATGTGAGACAGGAACCCATAAAAATCCTAGAGGAGAACACAGGCAGCAACCTCTTTGACCTTGGCTGCAGCAACTTCTTATAAGACACATCTCTGGAGGCAAGGGAAACAAAAGCAAAAATGAACTATTGCGACTTCATCAAGAGAAGAAGCTCCTGCATAACAAAGGAAACAATCAACAAAACTAAAAGCAGCTTACAGAATGGGAGAAGATATTAGCAAATGACATATCAGATAAAGGGTTAGTATCCAAAATCTATAAAGAATTTCTTGAACTCAACACCCAAAAAACAAATAATCCAGTCAAGAAATGGGCAGAAGACATGAATAGGCATTTTTCCAAAGAAGACATCCAGATGGCTAGCAGACACATGAAAAGATGTTCAACATCACTCATCATCAGAGAAAACAAATCAAAACCACTATGAGATACCATCTCACACCTGTCAGAGTGGCTAAAATTAACAACACAGGAAACAACAAATGTTGGTGGTGGTATAGAGAAAAAGGAACCCTCTTACACCATTGGTGGGAATGTAAAACAGTGCAGCCATTCGGAAAAAACAGTATGGAGATTCCTCAAAAAGTTAAAAATAGAACTACCCTATGACCCAGCAAGTATTTACCCAAAGGATACAAAAATATTGATTCGAAGGGACACATGATCCCCAATGTTTATAGCAGTATTATCAACAAAAGCCAAACTATGGAAAGAGCTCCAGTGTCCACTGACTGATGAATAAATAAAGAAGATGTGGTGTATATATATGATGGAATATTACTTGGGCATCAAAAAGAATGAAATCTTGTCATTTGCAATGACACAGATGGAGCTAGAGTGTATTATGCTAAGCAAAATAAAGTCAGCCAGAGAAAGACAAATACCATATGATTTCACTCATATGTAGAATTTAGGAAACAAAACAGATGAACATATGGGAAGGGAAAAAAAGAGAGGTGGGGGAAGCAAACCATAAGAGACTCTTAACAATAGAGAACAAACTGAGGGTTGATGGAGGGAAGTGGGTGGAGGATGGGCTCAATGGGTGATGAGGATTAAGGAGGGCACTTGTTGGGATGAGCATTGGCGTTATATGTAAGTGATGAATCGCTAAATTCTACTCCTGAAACTAATATTCACTATATGTTAACTAACTAGAATTTAAATAAAAATTTGGAAGAAAAAAAAGTTTATTAATTCCACTTTTGACTTAGCAAATTGATTCTTCTGTATGATTATTTTTAAAAAAGATTTTATTTATTTATTTGTTCGAGAGACAGAGAGAGAACACGCAGGGGGAGCAGCAAGCAGAGGGAGAAGCAAGCTCCCTGCTGAGCAAGGAGCCCAATGTGGGGCTCAATTCCAGGACCCTGGGATCATGACCTGAGCTGAAGGCAGACACTTAACTGACTAAGCCACTCAAGCATCCTTTTTTTTTTTTATTTTTTTAAGATTTTATTTATTTATTTGTTAGAGAGAGAGAGCACAAACAGGGGAATAATTCTTCTGTATGATTATGTTGTCAACATTTTAGTGCTACATTCCTTTGTTTCTGTTTGTTTTTCATGTTGGTGTTTGCTTCTTTTCCATTTTCTTATTTAATTCAGTTTTTAAAAAATATTTTACTTTTTTTAAGATTTTATTTATTTATTTGTCAGGGAGAGAGAGAGAGAGAGCACAAGCAGGGGGAGTGGCAGGCAAAGGGAGAAGCAGGCTCCCCGCTGAGCAAGAAGCTGGATGCGGGGCTCCATCCCAGGACCCTGGGACCATGACCTGAGCCGAAGGCAGACACTTAACCAACTGAGCCACCCAGGTGCCCCTAATTTACTTTTAAATATGGAAATTACTTACATAGTTTACGGTAAATTATTTACATAGTTCACGGTAAATTATTTACATAGTTCCAAAGTAAAAACATATAGTTATAAGGGTTTCACTCTACCATTCCCCTTCCACTCAATCCCACCTTCCCTCTGTGTAACCATCTTCTTTTGTATCAGGTTGTTCCTTTCTGAATTTCCTTTTTTAAGAAATAGATATCATAAAAATATGTATCAATTAATATTTTATTCCTCCTTTACTCTTAAACAAAACCTAGCAGAGTAAATATATTTTCCACACCTTGTTTTTTTCACTTCACAATATATCCTGGAAATAATGCAATTTGATTCATAGAGATAATTTTTATTATATCTGCTTAGTTATCCAAGCATGTGGATTTAACAGAGTTTATTCAACCAATTTTCTATAAATGAGAACTCTATTTGTTTCAAATATTTTGCTATTAGAAATATTGCTGCAATAAATATCTCTGTGAATATTTGCTTTGTTTTGTTCTTTTTGGAGATGTACTTTAAGGGTAAATTCCTAGAAGTGAGATTACTGGGTTAAAGAGTAACTTCGTGTAATTATTTTTTAGCTATTGGGAAATTCTTCTTCACAATGGTTTTACATTTTTGTATTCTATCAGCAGTACATGACCTGCTGGTATACAATATCAGCAACAGAGTGTGTTGTCAAACTCTCCAACTTTTGTTGATCTGACAGATGAGAAATGGTATCATGGGGTAATTTTATTGTTGTTCTTATTATGAGTGATGTTGAACTTTTTTTATAAGTTTAACCAAAATCACATAATTTTGTAGATGTGTTTAACCTCACAATTTTATGGCCTGAGATTCTGTTCCCAGGATCCCTCATAGTCTGCCCATTCTCTTGAGAAAAGCTTTTTTATCTCTGGTTCTGGATGCTTTTATTAGTATATGACCAGACCGTCAATCAAGGGGCATTATTTTGCTTCCTAGTAATAGGAGCAATAAAAATGCAGTTTCATGAGAGCCTACAGGGAACTCATGTATGAATACAGCTCAATATAATGGGAAAACTCTGGAAGAAGAATCAGGAGTGTAGAGATACAGTTGTGGTTCTGTCATTATATCTTTTTTTTTAAAATTTTTTATTGTTATGTTAATCCCCATACATTACATCATTAGTTTTAGATGTAGTGTTCCATGATTCATTGTTTGTGCATAACACCCAGTGCTCCATGCAGAACGTGCCCTCTTTAATACCCATCACCAGGCTAACCCATCCTCCCCCCTCCCCTCTAGAACCCCCAGTTTGTTTTTCAGAGTCCATCATCTCTCATGGTCCATCTACCCCTCCGATTTCCCCCCCCTTCATTCTTCCCCTCCTGCTATCTTCTTCTTCTTTTTGTTCTTAACATATATTGCATTATTTGTTTCAAGGGACAGATCTGAGATTCAACAATCTTGCACAATTCACAGTACTTACCAGAGTACATACCCTCCCCAGTGTCTATCACCCAGTCACCCCATCCCTCCCACCCCGCCCCCCACTCCAGCAACCCTCAGTTTGTTTCCTGAGATTAAGAATTCCTCATATCAGTGAGGTCATATGATACATGTCTTTCTCTGATTGACCTATTTCGCTCAGCATAATACCCTCCAGTTCTATTCACGTCGTTGCAAATGGCAAGATCTCATTCCTTTTGATGGCTGCATAATATTCCATTGTATATATATACCACCTCTTCTTTATCCATTCATCTGTCGATGGACATCTTGGCTCTTTCCACAGTTTGGCTATTGTGGACATTGCTGCTATAAACATCAGGGTGCACGTACCCTTTCTGATCCCTACTTTTGTATCTTTGGGGTAAATACCCAGTAGTGCAATTGCTGGATCATATGGTAGCTCTATTTTCAACTTTTTGAGGAACCTCCATACTGTTTTCCAGAGTGGCTGTCATTATATCTTAAGAGCTTTGGCAATCAATCTGGTCTACAGTATGCACATTTGTGATTGATTAAATATCTTCCAAACTGGAAACTTCACAATTTGGTAGTTGCCAGCCCTCCTCAAGCAGTCTCTATCCTCACAAATCTGGCCTTACTGCTGTTTGAACCTCCTCAGCTACCTGTCATTGTTGAAATCATAAACCCAACTCACTTTTCCGAGAAAACTCTTCCCTTGACTCCCTTACTGGGCCACAGAAATACTCGTATAATGGACACAAGTTTTCAAACCCCACAATAGTTTGGATTTACGTACTAGTCTGCATTAACTACATACTGACTTTTATAGAACCAACTTTTCTAGGTCAGCTACCCAAGCCTTGGCATTTCTGGTTAGATGTGTGTATGTGTGTGGGTGGGTGTGTGCACATGCATGTGCAAGTGCATGTACACAAATAGCTGCAGGCACAAATAAGTATGTAATATCATGTGAACCCTCATTACTCAGAAATATGCTATCATGAAGTCTCTTAATCTCCTTCAGAGTTGGGAGGGTGTGTGTGACCTGACCTACAAATCTGGAGGGGTTAAACATTGCCACCAGTCTAATACAGTGACTTCAAATGTGGTTGAGCTAATAATCATTTTGCTCTCTAAAACAGCTCCCATTAGTGGAGCTTTCCTTTTGTCCTAAGAAGCTTAGTGGTCATTGTGGCCACTGGGTCAAAATAATTCTCCTTTTTATATTTCTCTGTATCAGGCTTAATTTTAGACAAATGTCCACTAAGGAGAAGTTTTCTGAGCAATAGTACTTGGGAGGATGCACTTTACCGTTATACCAATTTGCAAAAGGCAGTTTTCTGTAATTTTATCAACCAATGTAGTAATAGAAGCAAAATGTGATTGAATGGCCTATAACACTCTTTAAGACCCAGGAAAATTACTACATTAATATACGTATCTTTTTCTTACTCTTTTAAGAGAAAATACATTTATAAATCCTGTAATATATCTAAAGTCAGCTCTAACAATTTAACCAAATGCCTCTCTTCACTACCATCCACGCATATTTTCATTACAGAAAAATAAGAACCTGGAAAGATTTCAAAGTTAGCTTGTTTTATTTTCTAAATCTCCATTCTGTATATATCTAAAGTCAAAAACATAAGATCTAGGATCAATCATATGCTTGTTTGGCATCTCAAAAGTGACCTGTTTTCAATACAATTAGATTTGTAGAAATCATATCTCTGCAAGTCTATTTCCTATTTTAACTTAATTTTTATGTATGTGCTAAGTTTTGGATATGCATATACATATGCATGTGTAATATATCTATATATATCTATATTAAGCAGTGGCTGTATGAAAGAGATATTTAATCTAGGAATGTGGTTTCCTAGTAACAAGAATCACATACAAGTTCTTCAAGAGCTCCATCTCTGCAATCATATGTCTTCAGTGTATTAGTAAGGCAAGAACTTTCCAATAGCAGTTTCGTTTTCCGCACAGGACATCTAACAGTCAAAGTAGGGGTGCAATTACAGTATAGAAGAAGGAGAAGACAGATACTCAGCCAGCAGATTTCTTTAGGTCTGGTTCAATTTTAAAAAGTCACATAGAAAAAACTCCCATAATAATCAACAATATTACCAAAATGCTGTACATTGTGTAGGACCTGGGAGACTGAAGCCTTATTTTCAGAGCTAGAAGTTAAAAAAAAAGTTTAATTTCAAAGGAGGATTAAATGAATGGGATTTGTAGATAAAAAAATTGAATTATGTTCATTTCCATTGTTTTCAAGAGGTTAAAATAGGCTAGTTATAGGTTGCAGAGATAGAAGGTCATTTGCAAGCAAATTTTTAAAACTTGTCCTCAGGCCTGATATAAACCACTGGAAGCTAAGAGAGAGGTTTCAGTCTAACATTCACTTCAAAAATTGCACTTACTAATCTTTTTTTCCTACAAAGTTTTCTCAGCTCAAGTGCAAAAGTATTGTTTGTATTAAACTTGAAGTTGATCAAGATTTAAAAATATAAACATTGGTAATAGAAAACAATGAGCCAGAAGCATTTCTTTAACTGTGTTCAAGCATGAAGCAATGTGACATTTAGTTAGAAACCCAAATTCCAATCTGAGCTATATCAATCTATGTGATCCTTATATATTACTTAACCTTTTCTGAATTTTATTGTCTCATCAAGGCAATCTGTCTCAAAGCTGCCATCAAAAATCCTATGTTACTCTGTGTAATATCAAGGATAACACAAAATATTTGACTTGTACAAAAAAAAAGCATTGAGATTCGTTGATAGCATTTTCCCTGTTAAGGACATAGTTGTGGATTAAGTGGAAACAAAATTTTAATGAAAGGCAGAATATTTGTGTCCAGGACCTAGCCTCATCACCTATCTGTGTTCTATTTAGGAAGTCACCAAAATTCCTTTAGAAGTCTAATTTTGTAATCTATAAAATGGAAATCTTGGCATGCTACCTCAGAGGGTAGTTAAGAAGATTAAACCAGATAAACATATGTGAATTTTGTTTTCCAACTCTAGAGTATTTATGAATGTAAGATATCCTTAGGTAAAATCATTTATGTTGGACAAATTCATAAATCCTTTCCCAAGACATTTAGCGCTGACTTAAACAAGAAAATTAACCTGAATAATTATAGAGCTAAAATGCAAGAGTAATAGCAGTAGACATTAGAAAAATATGTCAGCAACTTCAATAAATACTTGGATAAAGATGACTTGAGAGTTCTGATTGACGTCTTTCAAGTATCTGTGTGAACTTTAGTATGCTCATTGCATAATGACTAATACACTAAAATAAGGCATATCTAACTTCCGAGGCTCTTATTCATATGTTATACCAACATGCAAACAACTAAGAAGTAATTTGCATGTAAATGAATTTAATTTTAGTAAAATATTTCAAAAATCTACTAGTTCACTAATCATTTGCAAATCAAGCAAATGAAAGTAATGGAAGCTTCATCAATGATGGAAAAACGCATAGTGGACTAATTGATCTGCTAACAATTATAAAACTGTATAAAATATAAAATATAAATACTTAAAATTACTGGAAAGTGACAAAAACAAGTGCAAAGTAGACGAGGTTTTACCCTGAAAGAACAGAAACACTCTGGGCAAGATTTTCATTTACGGGGTCTTCCCTTGAGGGAAGTCTCAAGTCCACCATGACATGCCTTTGATAGAACTCAAGAAAAAAAGCTACTGTCTTATTGGTTTAAGGAGTCAAAAAGTAGATCCAAATCAGATTCATGGATCTAGGAGTAGACAGAATATGAAGGGAGAATCCCAAAAATGAGAGAACCACAGAGACTCTGTATGCAAGCCCTCTCAAATCATTGACTCCTAAACTATATATGCACAGAATAAGACAACAATGAATCTTTCTGGGAAAAACAACATCTGGAAAGCTGAAAGAGTTGTACTGAGATATTAATAGCTGCCCACTGCTGGAGAAACAGGATTGGAGTGTGAATTTCACCGTTTGAGGAAATGGATTGGAGTGTGAATGTCACTGTTTGAGGAAATGGATTGGAATGTGAATCTCACCGTTTGATAAATACCTCAGGGTCTTCACTGACAACATAAGGGTCACATCTTAGGAGTAAAGACTGCATCCAAAGAATAAGGATTTTGCCATAAACCTCAAAAAACAACAAAAATAAGAAAACACATGGGATGCCTGGGTGGCCTGCTTCTTCCTCTGCCTCTTTCTCTCTGTCATGAATAAATAAATAAAATCTTAAAAAAAAAAAAGAAACTTCCTAAAAACAAACAAACAAACAAACAAAACACACACAAAACTGACCGCTCTTAAGAATGCCTAAAAATAATCCCTTCAAAGATCAAGTAAACTGCTTGTAATTCACTTACATGCTTGTACAAAATGCAGCACTTTTCAGAAAACAATAGCAGATTTCAGATTCTCTACAATACATAAAGCCAACTACTAAAAAAAAAAAAAAGTTACGAAAATATCCCAGATATGTAGAGAAATAAGAAATATAATTCACTAAAAGAAACCCACATTTGACCCAAATATTGGAATTAGCAGTCAGGATTTTAATACAGTTATGACAAATACATTAGGAAATAGAGAAAAAATATGAGTAAAATTGGTGAAAGTGGAAAATTTCCGAAGAGCTATAGAGCTGTAAAGAAGAAACAAATGGAAAATATAAAACTGAAAGACACAATATCTGAAATCAAACATTCATTGCATGTAATTAACAACACATTGCACAAAAGAGAAGAGGGATCAGTAAACATGAAAGCGAGTCAACAGAAATTACCCAAACTAAAATATAGAGGGAAAGATGATTGAGAAGTATAAATAGAACCTCAATGGCCAATATGATAGTATCAAACAGTAAAACATACATGTACTTAGAGTCCCAGAAAGAGAAGAAGGAAAGTGTAGGGAAAAAAATATTTGAAGAAATGTTAACTGAAAAATTTTCAAATTGGACCCAAAAAAGCAACCTATAAATGCAGGAAAATTAGTGAACCCACAGCAGCATAAATGAAGAGGAAAAGGCACCTAGGCACATAATAGTCAAATTGCTAATAACCAGAGAAAAATCCTAAAAGAAGCCAGAGGAAAAGAAAAATTAAATACAGTGGAACTGCAATAAAAATACTGCTTATTTCTCTTTAGAAACAATATAAATCAAAAGAAATAAAAAAAGAAATCTAAAAATTGCAAAAGAAAAAAAAAAGCTATATCCAGGAAAAATATCTTTAAAAATTTAAGGCAAAAAAAAAAAAAAAAGACATTTTCATGTAAACAAAAGCTGTTAGAACTTGTCACAGAAGATATACACTAAAATATTGCTAATTAAAGTTCTCAGATTTATGGTAAGTGACTCCAGATGGAAATTTTTTACATATAGGAAGGAATGGTGAACATTAGAATTGGTAAACATGTAGATAAACACCAAAGGATATTTGTATATCTTTTCTTAAATTCATTAAAAGTAGATTATTTTAGGGGCGCCTAGATGGCTCAGTCAGCTAAGCATCTGACTCTTGATTTTGTCTCAGGTCATGATCTCAGGGTTGTAATATCGAGCCCTGCATTGGGCTCCATGCTGGGCATAAAGCTTGCTTAAGATTCTCTCTCTCCCTCTGCCTCTCTCCCCCCCCCAACTCGAACTCAATCTCTCTCTCTTAAAAAAAAAAAAAGGGGTGCCTGGGTGACTCAGTCGTTAAGCGTCTGCCTTCGGCTCAGGTCATGATCCCAGGGTCCTGGGATCGAGCCCCACATCGGGCTCCCTGCTCAGTGGGAAGCCTGCTTCTCCCTCCCACTCCCCCTGCTTGTGTTCCCTCTCCCGCTGTGTCTCTCTGTCAAATAAATAAAACAAAATTAAAAAAATAAAAATAAAAATAAAAAAATAAAAAAAATTATTTAATTACAAATAATAATAATATATGCAGTGTTTAAAACATATGTGTTAAAACATGACCAAGTAGCACAAAGAATAGGAGAGATATGAATGGAATTATACTGTAAAAAGGCTCTTAAATTATATATGTAATGATTAAATATTAATCCATAATATAGTATCATTAGTAAAGAATGCACATTGTAGTCCTTAGAGCAATTTGGAGAAAGATTGTCAAGAGAGACATATTTTCTTACCCTAAATTGTAAAAGTAATTTATCATTCCTCCTTATCTTATTCCTTTTAGGAAGAATAACAATTTATTTAAGGTGTATCAAATATTTATATATGATTGAAAAGAACAGGTTTTTTTTAAAATTTATGCAGTTGATCATTGATAAAAGTCAAGGAAAAATTTTCTTCCTGTCAGTAGACATTTCTGAAGAATCTCCTTGTGTTGGTCCAAAGGATAAAGGTTGAAATAAGAAAATACCTATCACAATTGTCTAGAACCCAATATTTTGTACAAATTTTATGAAATAATCAATTGTTAATGTTAAAATAAGTAAATTCAAAATCTTCAAAAAGAGTGGGCCTACTCATTGGATGCTATAAAGAATGTGAATAGGAATAGTGCCTCACCAACACCTCTCCCCATTTCCCACCCTTGGTTGTAAACAAGATATTCTCTTAGACCGTCTTTAATTTTAAGATAAGATATACTAAATATGGATAAAAGATGAGACACAGTACCTCTTTGTCTTTAGCACCAGTTGCTAATTCAAAACTCAAGGTTGAGGAGTAGAACCAGGTCTCAAAGAGTCAAGAAAATAGCCATAATGGATTTAAAGTTTTTTACTTGCTCTAGTCATCTGGAGCTGAGACATGTTCTTCACTAGATCATATTCAGTAAGGTACCCCATCTGAAGTAGGGAATTATCTCCAAGAGATTTGTTTGTAGAAGAGGCCTTTTCATGAGAAAGTGAGCACAGTTATTTACTGATAGTAGAAATAGGACATTTTTTGGACGTTCTCCCCCAAGGAAGACTTGTCTCAAATATTTAACAAGAATTGGAAGAGCCAATTAAGGATAAAGTGCTCTGGTCAATGTCTAAAGGGCAGAAATATTTAAATGGTTGGACAGAGACTCCTCTTGCTTTAGATAACATTTCATTAAGTAATTGTGTCAACATTACATTTTTGAAGGCATGGTGCCCTGGTACTCATGTGGGAAGACAGACTGTAGGAATAAGTTCCAAATATTTTCTCAAAATAATTTCTAAAAATTGCCCCAAAGGCTGGAGAAGTAGGAGCTTAAAACCTACAGAATTTTAGGTGCAAATATAAGCAATAAGAAAATCTCTAGATAGCTCTAGTAGAATGTCTGATTTTGAAGTTCACAGATTTTGTTGCGCCTACTAGAAAACGTTAGCTGCAAGCTGTAGTCTCAAGTTGCAGCTTCATAATTGTTGAGTAAACTTTGGGTGGAATGATTTTATATTGTCTGCCTGAACACTGGGAAATTGTCCTGAAAATACTCAGTTTTTGGTGTATTTGATGTATAATTATTCTTTTTAAATAATTTCTTAAGTGCATTCCAACTTTTAAGAGCAAAGAAATGTGATTATTGATTATATTCTTACTTTGTGGTAGTCTTAATTCAATATATTTTAAAACTAACCTAATTTGTTTATCTATATACTAAGAAGAAGAGAAAAGAGTCAAGACTCAATTACAATTTATTCCATTTAAAATTATTCATTTATTGTTCAATGAGCCATTCCTACCCGCTCTAATTCTGGCAGACTATTATAGTTCAGACATAAGAAATACAGGAAAAAACATGAACAACAACATTCAGTAAAATTATGGACTTTTTTACATTAGGATTTTTAAAAAAGATTTTATTTATTTATTTGAGACCCAGAGAGAGAGAGAGAAAGAGAGAGAGCAAGAGAGTATACAAGGGGTTGAAATAAGAATTTGAATAAGGGGGGGTGGGGGGTGAGAGAGGGGCAGAGGGAGAGGGAGAAGCAGACCCCTGGCTGAGCAGGGAGCCTGACATGGGGCTCAATCCCAGGACCCTGAGATCATGACCTGAGCCAAAGACCACCCAGGCACCCCTACATTAGGATTTATTTTTTGTGTTGCACAGTTCCATGGGTTTTGCCAAATGCATAATGTCATATATCCTACATTTTGGTATAATACTGAATAGTTTCACAAAGCTAAAAATCTGTGCTTTACCTGTTCATAGCTTCTAACCATGTCCTTCCTCGTTGTTTTAATTTGCAATTCCCTAATGGCATATGACACTGAGCATCTTTTTATAGACTTATTTGCCATCTGTTTATTTTCTTCAGTGAGATGTCTGTTCAGGTCTTTGGCCCATTTTTTAAATTGAGTTGTTTGTTTTCTTATTGTTGAGTTTTATACATTCTGAATAACGGTACTTTATTTGATGTGTCTTTTGTAAGTACTTCCTCCCAGTCTGTGGCATGTCTTCTCATTCTTTTACACAGCAGAAGTTTTTAATTTTAATGAAGTATATCTTATCAGTTATTTCTTTCATAGATCATGGCTTTAGTGTTGTATTTAAAAAGTCACCATCATACCCAAGGTCATCTAGATTTTCTGTGTTATCAACTAGTAGTTTTAGTTTTTTATTTGAAATTTAGTTATGTGATCCATTTGGGGTTAATTTTTGTAAATGATATAAAATTTGTGTCTGATCCATTTTCTTTCTTTACATGTAGGTGTCCAACTGTCCCAACTCCATATGTTGAAAAACTATCTTTGTTCCATTTTGTTTTTTGACACGTCTTTGTCAAACAACAGCTGACTATATTTGTGTGGGTTTCTCGGTCCTCTATTATGTTCCATTGACCCATTTGTCTATTCTTTTGCCAATACCATACTGTCTTAGCTATTATAGCTTTATAATAAGTCTTGAAGTCAGCTTATGTCAGTCCTCCGACTCTTATTCTTCAGTGTTGTGTTGGCTATTTGGCCCCTTTTGACTTTCCTTACACATTTTAGAGTCACCTTGCTGATATCCACAAAGTAACTTTTGATTGGGATTGATTGAATTCAATCTATAGATCAAGTTGGAAAGAACTGACATTTTAACAATGTTGAATTTTCCTATCCATGAACATGGAATATTTCTCAATTTAGTTCTTTGATTTATTTAATCAGAGTTTGTAGCTTTCCTCATATAGCTCTTCTATGTATTTTATTAAATTTATTCAAAGTATTTCTTTCTTTTTTGGGGGGAAGGTGTTAATGTAAATGATATTGTGTTTCTAATTCCAAACTTCAATTTTTCATAGCTCTGATATAGGGAAGGAAGATTCTCACCATTAAGGTGTTTTATAGTGTTTTTTACCAAGTTGATAACATTCTTCTTTATTCCTAATTTCCTGAGAGTTTTATCAAAATGGGTGTTGGATTTTCTCAAATGTTTTTTCTGCATCTATTAATATGATCATGTGATTTTTCATTTCTAGCTTGTTGACTTGATGAATTACACTGATTGATTTTTGAATGTTGAACCAGACTAGTATTTGGGATAAATCCTATTTAGGCGTGGTGTATAATTCCTTTTTTAAAAAAATATGAGAATGTATTTCATTGTTTATTTAAAAACAGATAATAATAAATAATCTAAATGTCTGGCATTAACAGATAGCTAAATACATTATTTCATCCATATGATGGAATATTATATATTATATAATTATATATTATATATTATATATTCATTAAAATGATCAAGGTCTATATTTGACTTGCAAGTATATTCATGAGATAGTGTTAGTTTAAAGTAAGTTGTAAAATACATGGTATGATCCAATTTTACAAAATAAACATTTATAAATTTCCACAAGAAAAATACAGGAAGTATATCCATAAAATATTAACAGCGGTTATTTTTAAATGGTGATATGTAATTAAAATGCTTTTACTTATGAATATTTTCTAACTTTTCTAAAAAGAACATGTATTAATTGTGGGAGCAAAATGGGGGAAAACAGAAGCCCCATCCTGGTGATCCTGTATATTTCTTTTTATACATTATTGGATTTGATTTGTTATTTTATTAAGAATTTTTGTATCTATATTTATGAGAGATATTGGTTTGTATTTTCTTGCGATGTCTTTGTCTAGTTTCGGTATTAGCATAATGCTAGCCTCATAGAATAAGTCAGGAATGCTCCCTCTGTTTTAATTTTTTGATAAGATAATTGGTATCATTTCTTAAATGTTTGGTAGAATTCACCAATGACACCACCTGGGTCTTATACTTTTTTTTTTTTTTTTTTGGTAAGATTATTGGGTTTCAATTCAGATTCTTTAAATGATATAAGCCTGTTCAGATGATCTACCTCTTTGTGTGAGTTTTGGTAAATTTTGGCTGCCAAAGAATTGGCTCATTTCATCTAAGTTATCAAATTTGTGGGCATAGAATTATCCATTATATTTCTTTATTATACTTCAATATCTGTGGAATCAGTAGTGATGGATCCTCTTACATTTCTTATATTAGTAATTTATCTTCTCTCTTCTTTTCTTGGTTAGCCTGGATAGAGATTTATTAATTGTATTGTTCTCTTAAAAGAAATTGTGTAAGACTGTTGAATCACAGACCTGTACCTCTGAAACAAATAATACATTATATGTCAAAAAAAAAGAAGAAGATAGTAGGAAGGGAAAAATGAAGGGGGGGAATCGGAGGGGGAGACAAATCATGAGAGACTATGGACTCTGAGAAAAAAACTGAGGGGGCGCCTGGGTGGCTCAGTTGGTTAAGCGACTGCCTTCAGCTCAGGTCATGATCCTGGAGTCCCGGGATCGAGTCCCGCATCGGTCTCCCTGCTCGGCAGGGAGTCTGCTTCTCCCTCTGACCCTCCCCCCTCTCATGTGCTCTCTCTCTCTCAAATAAATAAATAAAATCTTTAAAAAAAAAAAAAAAGAAAAAAACTGAGGGTTCTAGAGGGGACGGGGGTAGGGGGATGGGTTAGCCTGGTGATGGGTATTAAAGAGGGCACATATTGAATGGAGCACTGGGTGTTATATGCAAACAATGAATCATGGAACACTACATCAAAAACTAATGATGTAATGTATGGTGATTAACATAACATAATAAAAAAAAAGCTTTTGGTTTCATTAATTTTCTTTATCATATTCCTGTTTTCTAGTCCATTGATATATGCCTTAATTTTTATTATTTCTTTTCGTTTCAGGCTTTAGGTTTACACTGGTCTTCTTTCTCTAGTTTCTTAAGGCAGTAATTTAGATTATGAACTTTAGGTCTTATTTCATTTCTAATATATGCATTTGATGTTTTAAATTCCCTCTAAGCATTGTTTTTGCTGCATCCCACAAATTTTGATGTTATACTTTCTTACTCACTTTTTAGTGGCTGCCCTGGGGTTTGTAGTATACTTTTACAACTAATCTAAATCCGCTTTCAAATAACACTACACCACTTCATGGATAGTGCAGAGTATAAAAGAGTATTCCCAATTCCTCCATTCCATCTTTTTTAACATTGCTGTCATTTATTTTGTTTATTCATAAATATAATTACTCAATGCATTGTTACTATTATTTTGAACAGTTATCTTTTAGATCAGTTAAGAATAAAAAAAATTTATCTTCATTTATTCCTTCTCTAATACTTTTCTTTTCTTATGTAAATCTGATTCTCTGACCTATATCATCAAAGAACTTCTTTTAACATTATTCACAAGGCAGGTCTACCAACGACAATTCCTAGCTTTTGTTTGTGTGAGACAGTATTTCTCTTTCAGTTTTGAAAAATTAATTTCACTGGATACAGAATTCTGGATATGTGAGAGTTTTTTTTTTTTTCTTTTAGGTCTTTAAATATTTCACTGTACCCTCTCCTTGCTTGCATATTTTCTGAAGAGAAGTTCAATGTAATTCATATCCCTCTTCCTCTATAGGTAAGGTTTCTCCCACCCTACCTTCTTTCAAGATTTTCTCTTTGGTTTTCTGCAGTTTGAGTATTATATGCCTAGGTTTGTAGTACATTTTTTTGTTGTTGTCTTGCTTGGGGTTCTCTGAGTACTTGGATCTGTGTTTTGGTGTCTGTCATTAGTTTTGGAAAATTCTCACTCATTATTACATAAAATATTTCTCTTGTTCCTTTCCTTCTTTCTTCTCCTTCTGGTATTCCCATTCATGTTACTCTTCTGTAATAACCTCAATTTTCTTGGATATTTTATTTCTTTTTATTTAAAATATTTTTCTGTTTGCATTCAATTTGAGAAGCGTCTATTGACATATCTTCAACTTTACTGATTCTGTCTTTGCCATGTCCAGCCTATTGCTTAGCTGGTCAAACGTATTCTCCATTTCTGTTAGTGTTTTTTATTTCTAAAATTCCCTTTTCATTCTTTCTTAGAGTTTCCATCTCTCTTCTTACATTACCTATGTGTTCTTGCATGTTGTCCATTTTTTCCTATTACAGCCCTTAACATGTTAATCATAGTTGTTTTAAATTCCTGTTCTGATAATTCCAAAATCTCTGCCACATCTGAGTGTGGTTCTGCTGTTTGCTTTGTTTCCTCAGACTGTGCTTTCCTTGCCTGTTAGCATGCCTTGTACTTTTTTTGTTGAATGGTAGAAATGATATATTGGGTAATAATAACTGAAGCAAATAGGCTTTTAGTGAGTGGTCTATGTTTTATCTGGCTAGGAGTTAGGCTGTGCTTAACATTTGCTGTAGTTATGTCAGAGGTTTCAGTTTCCTCTGGTGTCCTCAATTTTTGTTTACTCTGTTGTGTTTGATTTCCCTAGAAACTCCTTAAGGAGAGTGCATGTCTTACAACTCTCTTAGATGTAATGCATTGCAAATATACAAGAGCCCTGATGATATGTGTGAGATATTAAGGAGAGGAAACATTCTATAATTATAATCCTGTAATTAAATCTCCATTTTCAGGGAGGGGAAGGGCAAAATCTCTGAATTATGACCTTCAGAAGAGATTCCTAGACTTTTTATTTCTCCACTTACTTGAGACAGGAAGACCAGAGTGGGGCTAGAGTTAGCTTATTGCTAACCCCCCACCCCCACTCCAGGTCAGATGAGGCTCTGGTAAAGTAGTTTCCTTTGAAGACAGACCTTTGTTAAGGAAAAGTGTTTTACAAGAACCTAAGCGTACAATATTATTTTCTGACTGGCCTGACTCAGTATAGGGAAAACTGGGGAAGTGAGAGAACTCAGAGGAATGGACACTTAATGAATCCCTGTACTACCTCTAAAACATTAGCTATCTCAAGTGAACATGTGGCAAGTATAAATCACAGGCAATCATGATTGGATTCTGTGACAATATTCGAAGTACCAATATTCCATGTAATTAGAGAGATCCATATGCTTTAGATACTAGATGTGCAGGTAGTAGAATTGACACTCTGTTGAGAAAATGTTAAAGTATAATGTGTATTCTTGTTTAAAAGTTCTCTTCTATGTGGACAGAGTGTCAGTATATACATAACAGAAAAAGTATGCATGATCTAGTCATCTTGGAAGTTCTTATTATGGCAGGTGAGCATGCAGCCAATTTATCAAATATCCATAAACACACACACACATATTGCATATATATATGTGTGTGTAAATAGAAATATATACTTACAACAATTTTCAAAACAAGGAGTACACACATACAAACTTTGATTCTACTCAAATATTTTATGAAATATTTAGTTTCCCCAGGTAGTCTAAACCAGACAGTGTATCAGACTATCGGAGTACCAGTTGGGATTCCTTAAATTACTCATATTTGCCCTGTACCCTAGGGACAAATCAGAATTTTTTTAGTGTAGCATACTTATGAATTTATTTATGACATTATTTATCCAAAAGTTGAAGCTCCTTTTTCAAGTCATAGCTACATCATGATGCTAAGCATTGATAAAAAACCAGAGGAAAGTAAAAATACTGTTCTGTTCACATTTGAGGAGCACCCTTCAGTACTCTTACACATAACTTTCTTTTTTTTTAAAAGATTTTTTTTATTTGAGATATAGAGAGAGAGATCACAAGAGGCAAGGGGGAGCAGAGGGAGAGGGAGAAGCAGGCTCCCCGCTGAGCTAGGAGCCTGACACTGCACTCGATCCCGGACCTGAGCTGAAGGCAGACACCCAACCAGCTGAGCCACCCAGGTGCCCCAACACATAACTTTCTTGATGCCTTATCTCATTTAATCTTTACAACAACTTTCTTTTAATAAAGATTTTATTTCTTTATCTGAGAGAGAGAGTGTGCATGAGTGGAGGGGAGGGTCAGAGGCAGAGGGAGAGGGATAAGCAGACTCCCCACTGAGTAGGGAGCCAGACTTGGGCTATGTCTTGGGACCCTGGGATCATGACCTGAGCTGAAGGCCGACGCTTAACTGACTGAGCCACCCAGGTGCCCCTCTTTACAATTTTTGATGGTAAATGTAATTCTCCTCACTTGAAAATGGAAAAGAAAGAGAAGTATGAGGATAAAGCGATTGCCATCTTAAGCTTGGCCTCCAAATAGTTTCTTTCTATGAAATGAAAGTTGAGAAAAATGGCACATGATGTGAAAAGTCTCATATTTTTCTTGACGAGTTTTCTGGTGAGATGAAAGTAGAATGGAGCTGTGATCAAAGGAGAACAATAGAAACTAAAACTTGTTTAACCTCCTCACTTCAAATATAAGCATAACCATGAAGGCAGTATACATACTGGTTAAAAGTGCAGACTTTAAGTATAGACTGAACTGTTTTTGAATTCTGGTTCTGCTTATACTTGCTTCATGATCTTGGCCAGATGACTTAACCTCTGGAAGTCTCTATTTTCTCATTTATCAAGTAAAGATAATATAGGTCATTTTTCTTATTTGTCAAATAGATCTAATAGAGTTGAGGTGGAAATTAATGTATGCAAGTTGCCATTTATGTTTGAAAAATTGATAAAAGAAGTTATTAATATTATTGATATAGATATTATTGATATATTGACGATATTATTGATATAGAATTGTGGTAAGGAATGCTTCCTTTATTCTCCAGGATTGGTGAATGTGCTATTTATGTACTTTTCACATCCTTTCACGCATTACTTGATAGGTTTTGAAAATTACAAGTAAGTTAGACAAAAAAGTAGAGTTGCATCATTTCCCTAATTGTTTCTTATAGCACTGTATCTTTAAATACTATTAAAGAAAGAAAAAATATTCTATTTGCTATTCAATGCTTTTTATTTCAAGGCTGCAACACTATCTTGCATTTAGAAACAAGCTACAAAGTACTGTGGACTAGGATATGATAAAGCTAATTTATTTTTCTGACTTTTTAAACCAAATTAGATGGTTTCTTTGGTTATGTATATGCAGATAATTTAGATTTGATTTTCAAATTGAAGAACATGTACTTAATTTTGGAAACATTCATCACCTTAAGATATTCACTAGGTTTGTCTAAAAAGAAAGCTTTAAAAATTCTTGTCTCAGCTAAAAAATTAAATCACTATACGATTGCTAAATTACTAAGCAATCAATTGAGAAAATAAAACAAAATATTAAATTCACTCCAACTCATCCATTTTATTTGTGTTGAATGGATGGATATTCCTTTTTCCTCATTTTATGTTGCAATATAAACAAATCATAATATGCTTTAAGGAATACAAACTCTATACTCCATATAATAAATAGCAAAAACTAAATCAATATTTCTTGTTGGTCTCTGAATCAAACATCTAATTTTGACAAGCACATTTTTAATTTAAAGGATGAATTTCCAAGGCGGCTTAATAAAAATTAATCATCCCTTAGACCTTAACACCTTAATTATTTCTTACACTCAATTAGAAAACTACTTTAGTTTAAAACCGATAGTTACCTGTGTAATCAATAAACATGATTTTCTAACACGATTTCTATGTAACAGATGAAATTTAAATCATTTAATTAAATTGCATCATGTACTTAGTCTTGATTTGCTTCTTTAGTCACAATTAGATAAGAGCTTTACTTTAAAATTTAGTGTTGCCTTGTGCTTCACAGCATAATCAATAAATATGTCTTCTAATATTAGTTTTGGAAAATAAACTTTATTATGAGAGTGATTATTTATAAGCTTTGAATTTAGCTTGTCTTTTAAATTAAATTACCACATTTCTTATTTATTTGTTTAGCTAAATCAAATTAAAAAGCGATGTGATCAAAATACTTTGCTGGAAAAAAAACTAACTTGCTGGTACCATAGAGAGAATTTAAAAAAATGAAAACCTAGAGGAAAATGCGGTATCTATAGTAACAGACTTAGTATAAATTAAAAAAGTCCTTTCACCTCCAATTCATCAAACAAAACAGTACACACAGTAATCAAATACCAATGGCAACAACAAACACATATCAGCATCTACTCTGTGTAAGACGCAATAATGAACACCACCTACCAGTATAGTTGGAGAAAAAAGACACACATATGACTTGGGTGAAGAAAGCATACTGAAGAGCAATGGGATAAAAGGTAAGAAATGTATGAAGGAACATATCGTGGAAAATTTTGAAAGAAGAAGTTCACATTTATTGAATGCTTACAAGAATTCAGGCACAGTGCTGAGTTCTTGAATTCACACGGTACATCTTCAATTCATTGCTAAGGAAGCTAAGGTATGGATGGCTTAAGTGATACTGTACCAGGGGTAACATCTGGAGGCAGACAATGCCCATTATTCTCTCATTTTGTGATGTCAATTTTGTCACCTAGCTAAGATGATGCTTGCTTTCTCCACTGTACAGTTCCTGTAATTCCTTTTGCAACTATTAACCAATATTTAGGAAAACAATTTAAAGCAATGCAAATATCTTATACCTCATCAAAATTTCCTTCTGCATTTAGCATCCGTGGATAAGCCTTGCCTGAACTAATCTTTGCTATGATTGTGTGGTTTATATACTTAACTTTATGCAGTTACAAAATGATGATTTCCTAACACCAGCATTCTCTCCACATTCCCCAATCAGCTCTTCTCTAATGATCTTTTCCCCATAGAACCATCACACAAGAAGATGTGGCAGGTTTAGCGGTGGTTCAGGTAGACTGGTGTGAGAGCCGTAAAAAGGAACGGACAAATGAAAAAGTAGATAAATGGAGAACAAATAGAAGAGTGAAGGATCAGGATGCAGTTGTCCCTGAGAATGTTTATAATTAAGAAGGAAGAGAAAGTGCAGGAGATCTCAAATAAATGGATATGTTATCAGAATGCTAGGAGGAGAATCAAGGTAGTGATTAACAGAATTCACAGCACAAGGGAAGTTCATGAAGGAAAGTTTGGTCAACAAAATAAATATAGTTCTCAGGTTCAGGGAAATAAGAAATGTCATTAGAAGTGGTGATCAATGGAATACAGTTGACCCTTGAACAAAATGGGTTTGAATTGTGTAGGTACACTTATAAGTGGATTTTTTCTGAATACTGTATAGTACTGTAAATGTATTCTCTTCCTTATGATTTTCTTAATAACATTTTTCTTTCTCTAGCTTACTTTATTGTAAGAATACTGTAGATAATGCATATAGCATTCAAAATATGTGTTAATTAAATTGTTTATGATATTAGTAAGGCTTCCGGTCAACAATAGGCTATTAGTAGTTAACTTTTTGGGGGAGTCAAAAATTAAATGTAGATATCTGACCGTGTGGGGTTGGCACCCCTAACCTGTGTGTTGTACAAGGGTCAACTGTATTAGAAAGTGGGCATTTTTTGAGAACAGTAGGGTCAGTTGCAAAATTGCAGAGGTTACAGTTGATAAAGACAAGAATGAAAATGCTGGAATATTGACACATTTTCAGTGATATAAAAGATAAAAGTTGGTAAGTGTGGAAGGGCAAAGGAAGGATTAATTCATTTTTCTTGTATGTTTGTTTTTATTTTAAAAGAGGAAACTAATACCATGTATTAAAGTAGGAGAAGGAGGTGCTCAAAATAAACAACTGTGCAGAGTTGGGCATAGAAGCAAAGTCCTCATGTGTCAGGAAAGAATGGGATCAAAAGCAACTGATTATGGATTACAAAGTTCATTACACCTTCTCTTGCAGCTATTTTCCGCAAAATTGTGAAATTAGGTTAAGGAGAATAAATCCACTGGTCTCCATCCTTTCAATGAAGCCAAAGGTGAGTTTATCCATAAATAGTGTGTGTCAAACCAGTGAGCCTGGAACTTAAACAAAGGATATAATTACTTTGGGGTCTTCAGTAGCAAATTAGCAAGCAGGAGAGTTGCTGCTGAGCTGGCCTCTGTAATGTGTGAAATCTGCATGGTTATCTATCTTCCTTTGGGATTATTGTGTGATTCAGAACAAGAACAAAGAAAACAAGTATGAGATTAAAAGGCCAAGGATTTCGAAAAGAAAATATGGCAAGAAGAGGAATAAAATAGATCAACATGAAGTTCAGGCTGATGGTGAAGTCTTAATTAGAGAATGAGTAATCAGAAAAATCCAGGTAATTTGAGATACAAGGCAGTTCCTTACTACTTATGTGGTTACGTGTGCAGATGGCTTTTTACATTCATAGTGTGTATGGCTGTGTAGGTATATGTAGTTATATAAACAACTAAATGATGTCATGAAATAAGATGTTCTTTATCTATGAAATTGCACTAATGTATACAACTGTACTACCCATTCAGAGAGAAGGTTAATTTTAAGCATAGGCAGTTGAGTCAGGGACTCTTATGACTATCCCACTTCATCTTCCCTTTCCTCCCTGCTCTTTCCTGATCTTCCATTAATCCCCCATTCAGAAGAATGGCAAGGAGACCACAACGGCCAGTTGGAGGCTATAGATTGGAACAACTGGTAAGTAACTTTTGCATAGAAGATGTCCTGCGTTACAGCAGGAATAAAGAAGCTGGAATGGTGAACATACTACTACTGGGAGCTAGAGTTGATTGATACTCCAAATAATAATTGGTTTTGGAAAGATTTGGACTCACCAAAGATTTGTTATATAATGATGGATGTCATTAACTCATTGGGAATAGTAATCCATTAATTTTCTTTACGAGTTAGAAGAAAACAAATCAGAATCTCAGTTGGACAGAAAGACATTAAATATTTGCACATATATTGAAAAACATAGACGTTTGAATAGACCAAATTGGGAATTAATTTTAGCAATTAAAAGTATGAGATAACTCATATTAAAAAAACTTATTATTTTTTTCTTTTTGTAGGCCAGGAAGTCATATTTATATTTGGTAACTATGTAGGTTTTTAAACCTCTAAGTAATTTTTTAAAATCACTAATATAAAATACCGTTAGTCTTCTAGTCCAAAGACTTCTAGATACAAAATATACTTGCTAATTGCAGGCGATCCTTAAGTATTATTATTTAATAATTGGTTCATGGGTATGCTGGGGAAATGGTATGGAAAAATTTAAAGTCTGAAATTTCAAAATATCATATTAACATATAAGGGGAAACGTTGGTCCTGCGGGGTTGACAAGAGTTAATGAAAAGTTCCTGATCCAAGCAGCATCCCTTCCTCCTATTCTCCAGCTCAAATTCAGGAATAAAGTTAAACGAGAACATCACATACACAGATACATCTCATATTCTAACAATCTAAAAACAATAGAACCAGCATTGGAGAAAGAGTATTTGCATACCATCTAGTGGCAGTTTTAAAATATAGCAAAAGTTTTTCCAGATTTTTTTTGTTTCAATGGAAATAGTGTATATGATTATATTTGCCCCGAATATAGACCACAAAACTTGCCATTTCACATGTTCAAAAAATAAGGCGAGGAGTGGTTTTGCTCATTCCTGACACACCCCAAAATACACTACCATCACTTCCAAATAACTATTTCATATTTGCTAATATTTTAAAAGATATCAACTATTGTAACTTTGCAATTGCTGCACCATTTTGTCAGATATATGTTTGTCCTTGTGCTCCACCCTTAAAGGGAATTGTCCTTACACTGAATTAAAATGTTTAAGTAAAACTTCATTTTTTTTTCTACCAGTGAACAACAAAATACAACAGTCAATGCTTTAATGCTCTTTCCACAGATTGGGGTCATGTTGAAAATAAAAACATTCACATAATAACTTTGTCTGGAGCATATGAATGGAGGCTGGAGCATATGAATATAACTTTGTCTGGAGCATATGAATGGGGCTAACTGACCAGCTCTTCAGCTTCTTGTGAGTGATGTCACTATGCAGGTCAGTCATATGGTTTCTCTCTATATTTTTGAAAAAAAAAAAAAATTAACTGCTAATCATTTAAGTACAAAACAAAAGGTTTGGGATTTTTTTTTTTTTCCTTAGAGTAACTTTGAGGCAGAAGTGTCCAGATCAGAGTAGGCAGCCATCATTCCCAAAGCCAGTGCATGCCGTACGGGCGAAGAGAGCAGAAGGCATTGCTTCCTGATGCATGCAGCGTGTGTGGTGAAGAGGAGGTGCCTGTGGTAACGTGGCTGTCAGGAACAATGCCACGTGTGTTCTGCTGCCGTAGAAAAGTCAAAGAGGATAGGGAATTCCTAGCACATTCATTTGGAATGGATCTTGCTAAGAGAGGCAAGCTGAATTTTATGATGAAAATAGAAGGGAGCACATGAGTGGAGTCCTCAGTTGGGGGCTTACATAATTGAAAGGGGAATCCGCCTTAGAGCTGAGTCTGTGTTGGGTACAACGTGCAGGGCAGGAGGTGTTTTCTTTTTTTTTCTGCTTAGAGCTCTAATTAGGGAAGATGGAAAGAACACAATACGAAGATGGTCTTGCAACTTTGTGGTGTGGGCTGTGAGCAGCTGAAACTTGGGCTCTACTCATTCTGGCTTCCTTCAAAGTTAGAGGCATATGGCATTCACTTCCTTTCCTAGGAGGTTTTGGTCCAACTATTAATTTTTGGAGTTCATAGTACACAATAACAGAATTCTTTCTTTTTTTTTTTTTTTAAGACTTTATTTATTTATTTGATAGAGAGACAGAGAGAGCCAGAGAGTAAAAACAGGGGAGTGGCAGAGGGAGAAGGAGAAGCAGGCTCCCCTCTGAGCAGAGCCCAATGTGGGGCTTGATCCCAGGACCCTGGGATCATGACCTGAGCCAAAGACAGACGCTTAACTGACTGAGCTACCCAGGGCCCCCCAGAATTCTTTTCAAACATAGAGTCAGTTGAGGAATTTAGGTTACATGATACCAAAAACCTATAGTTTTCCTCTGTGTTCACCTAGGCTTTTCCCCAGAAAGCAAAGCCTGAAATCAGGGCTTGTGTACCAGTGACTTATTTTGGAAGTCATCCCAGAGAGCAGGAGTGAGAGGTAGAAAAGAATGAAAAATTAAAAAAAGAAGAGAAAGTCCTTACAAGTGAGTGTTCTTGAGATGGTCACCCCTGTAGGCAGCTGGCCCTCAATCCTACTGGGAGCCTCTGAAGAGCCACATAGAATCCATCTCAAAACTGTCCACCTGAGGGACAAATGAAGACTTTCACCATGAATGGAGTTGAACTCTTTTCACTTTAGAGTAAAGGAAGCAAGAGAAATTTAGATTAGGGAGGACTCGAAAACTGAATTATGCTGAAAAAAGTGTGAGGTGGAAACAGATCTGTATGTACTATAAGCACCCAAAGGAACAGTTCTCCCAACCCTCCTTGTTCTTTATGGTTGCCCTTAATCTCCATTTATAGTCAACTATTTCTGTTTCTCAGATGACTGCTCTCCATATTAGGTTATTTGGGAGATAGTGGAGGAAATTAGATGAGGATAAAGTTCTATATTATGTTATCACCCACTATATTTGCCTGGTAAAGTTATTGAAGAGTTTCATGAATGAAGGGATTAATACCTAATTCCACTATAGTGTATCTTTATGACATTGGCTGACCTACATAACCTGAATCTGGTTTCCTGTCAAATTTTGGAAAAATAAAATTCTACCCTGCAGATTTGAGGTTTAGTCAGGATAACATGAGGTAAAATATATAAAAGTACTCTTCAAACTGAAGTAAGTATGCTCTTATGCCATTTGAGCCTTCTGGTATTTAATACGATTCTTGGTGCACCAGAATTTTCTGCAAATTCCAATAAAGGGACCTTAAGGCTTTCACCTAACAGATATCACTTAGGAAACTCGGGGCTTCCCAGACTTAAATTAGAATCCTTTTCTCCCACCATGCTCAGTAGTTATTCATTATACAATAAAAATTAAAAAGCAAACTATAGCCTGTCCTGAGAAGGTTACTATTTTATTCTAGAACAAAGCATTCAGGGGCCATTTGGGAGGTTTCCTTGGCACTGAGGCTGGATGTGTGACAGACTGAAAAACCCTGCTCAACGCCCACAGTGCTGAACACTCGATGTTCTAAATATGTAGCTGGAAAACTTCCCAGATTGTACATCTGCCTCTCTAATTTACACCTCCAAAAACGAGGGTGAGCGAGGAAGAGGTGAGAAGCCTTAATGAACTACTTGGAGCCTTTGCATGTGCTGAGAAAAACTTCCCAGCACTCACTGCAACCTGGCAGCAGAGGGCTAGGTGGTAAACAAATAGCTGAGTCTCGAGTCTCAGTGATGCCCGTTACATTCCAATGATGACCCTTCCTTCAAAGAGTAACCAAGAATCCCTTCCTTCTTTTTTTTTTTTTTTTCTGGATCTTCTATCAGTCCTTCCAAGATATCTCATGGGTCCCAAATTGGACATTCACTAAATTCTTCCTCTCAGTTGGCTGCCAGATTCTGGTCCCAGCATGACTGGGGACTCCTTTTGTTATCACATTTTGGGTCTTCGTTTCCACACTATGGATGCTGCACAGGTAGAAACTACACCTTCATTGGAATCAAATGTTTACCTTGTAATAAAATTACTAAGACACTGAAATCTTCAGAAGAGTGCTGGCAAGAGCATGTAAATCCTAAATTGGCTGCAGTGAGAGAGGAACAAAGTTTGCAGAGAGTAAACTGCTTACAATTCAGTCTTAATTAATGGTGTTGCTCAGCAGGCCATTCTTGCAGTCCATAATGTGAAAGCAATAATCTGTTTATACTTTGGGGAAAGACTTTCGCTTGTGATAAAACTCAAGATAGCCCTTAATATAGCATTTCCTAAATCATAGCATAGCAGGTTATGCTTGCCTTGTCCACATCATAAATGCCTCTTCGTTCTTCCAGGGGTCCATGGACCCCAGATAGACCATGGACAGAATTCAATGTGTTTATGAATGTGGATGAAAAAAATTATATCTTCAATTTTGCTAACCCCTTCCTGAAATCTAGCATATCTTTTTAAAAATAAATATGGGCTGTAAACCTCAGTATTATTAGCAGAACCTGGGACTCTACCAATATCACAGGTATTTTCATAACAGGTTACAGTTTTTACAGATGTCTCAAGTAACATTTAAATTTTTCACTTCTTTTAATTAGGGTGATTACTAGAACCACCATTAAATCTTGTTATTTAGTGCATTAATAAGAAAGCACATATATTAGTACTTGAAAAACGTATTTTATATAACTCTTTCCATAGAGTTTGTTTCAGTTACATTCCTATGCATTTAAGTGTTTAAAAATATTATTCTGTGAAAATTTCATCAGATTGCCAGAGGGGTGTGAATAAAAATATGCTAAGATTTCCTGTTAGACCTACATCAGACTTCCTGCTCCATGAAGCCTCCACAAGATCTCCAAGGAGAGCTCAGCACATCAGTCTTTGTGCAGTCACAGCAATGAATTTGCAAATCATAATTGGCACTTCTCATGTCCACTCAAGTCCAGCTCCTCCTTCAGAATGTGAGCTTCTGGATGTACAGAGACACTCTCTCTAGCGTAAGTGGCTCTGGAGCTGGACTGCTTGAGGTCCAGACCCTAGATGACTTGCCTGGTCCCAGGTGCATCACCTAATCCTAAATGCTTCAGGTAGTAGCACCAGCTACTAGACCAGCCGCTCTAGTTTCCTCAACTGTAAACTGAAGATAAGAGTACCCACCTCCTACATTTGTCCTAATGATTAAATGAGTGAAACGCTCGGAGCAATGCCTGGGAGATAGTGAGTACTCAAGAGATGTTAGCAATCATCATCCTCATCTTCATTAGCAGCAGCGGCAACCGCTGCAGCATCTTCATTAAAGGTGCTGTTGGAGGATGTAGTAGAGGTAGCAACACCTTTGCTAATTCGGAATCAAGCATAGTACCTGCCTGGCACGTAGTAAGCATCCAATTAATGTTTTTGAATAAATGAAATAATTAATGGATTTCTTTTTGCTTTCAAATAATAAATGCATATACATTTTTTCACATCTTTATGGCCAGCCTCTTGGCAGAAGACAGAGGTGTGTTGTCTTGGCTTGTATCTATGTCAAATGTGCATAAAAAGAATCCGAGCAGATTGTCACCGCAGTTATTAGCATTGATAAAATCACGTACTGTTTACATTTATATTTGTGAACTTAAAGTCGCTGAAAATATCTTTTAAAAGTTTTCACTATAATAAGATTTTGAAATAAAAAGAACATAGAAATACAGTTATGAGAGTTAAACACCTATCACGGATTAAAAGACATTTCTATGTTTTATTGCGAAGAAACAACCAAGAAACTTTCAAACTTCAAGATGCAAGACACTCAGAAAAAAAGTTGTATTTCATTTTGTCATTGAGACTTACACAAAATAATTGTTTGTTACATATGAGGGAATACAATTAAAGTCCATACACATTGACAAAGTTCCATAACAAGATAATATACTTCTCAAAGTTAAAAGAACTTAGGATCCATTTTGTGCCTCATGAAGTAGTATCAATTGGATGTCAAATTTCCATCATCCCACGTTTGACTTTCAGAAGACACTGGGTGAATTTCTGTGATTCAGTGAAGAAAAAAATTAACCTCAAATTTAACCAATAAAAAATAGTGTATCAAATATACTGCAAATTATACTTCCAATCCTAAAGCTCAGGTATTAATTTCAAAAGCATCAGTTTTGAAATGAAGTACTTCACTTTGATGCCATTTATTACTACTCCTACCATCTTGTATCATTTTAAAAGACAGAAAGTTACATAAGGATGTATATATATTTTCTTTCTCAAATATATAATTATACTTGCCTTAAACGTGGTACATGACAGGAAAAATTTTTCTTGAATATTCACTCAAGAGATCTTTAGTTAACACGCCTGGCCCACATATTTTTAATAGGTTCTATGAACAATCAACTCATCCAATGAGCTGAGAATAAGTTTCACAGTCTGTGCTATGACACAGTTTTTATTCCTGATAGTATATCTTACTACCTCCAGCCCTTGATGTTTGAACAAATTGTTTTAGAGAAAATCTTAGTCAGTGGTTCTCCAGCTGTGGTCCCTGGGCTGCAATATCAGCATCACATAGGAACTGGGTAAATAGAAATTCTTGAGGTCCATCCCAAATACTGAATCGGGAACTCCGGAAGTGGGGCCTAGCAATCTGTGTTTTAACAACCCTCCAAGTGTATCTGATGCATTTAGAATGAGTTATCTAAGAAAAGAGTACGAAGCCCATAGTGCACTGAATTTTTTCTTCAGCTGCTTTGTGGTTAAGATTAAAAGGGCATCTGCACCAGAGCTTGCAGAATGAGAGCATGGTGGAAATAGAATACCCCAAACAACGAAAAAAAACATCAATCTTTGAAATGGTGCATTAGAACCGAACATGGTAAAAAGACATCATCACATTATAGGAAACACTGTACAACTCTGACACCAGGATGATTCAGAAGAATCATAAATTCAGAATGTGAAGAAGGTCTAGCCTGAAACTTAGATGCTTCTACTCAAGAAGAAAGCAGTAGTTAAGTCTAGAAACAATTAAATACCAGTTCTGGTTAATAATTGTGCATGTACATTTCATATGGTGTTTCTTTTTCTCTAGAAAATCTATTCATAAATTATAAGTATGTCAAAAGTGAAAACATATTATTTTTTAGGATTTATTTGTTTATTTATTTCAGAGAGAGAAAGAGTGAGCGCCAGAGGGGGGAGAGTCAGAGGAAGAAGCAGACTGGTGTTTCTTTTTCTCTAGAAAATCTATTCATAAATTAAAAGTATGTCAAAAGTGAAAACATATTATTTTTTAGGGTTTATTTGTTTATTTCAGAGAGAGAAAGAGCGAGCACGAGAGGGGGGAGAGTCAGAGGAAGAAGCAGATGGTGTTTCTTTTTCTCTAGAAAATCTATTCATAAATTAAAAGTATGTCAAAAGTGAAAACATATTATTTTTTAGGATTTATTTGTTTATTTATTTCAGAGAGAGAAAGAGCGAGCACGAGACGGGGGAGAGTCAGAGGAAGAAGCAGGCTTCCTGCTGAACAGGGAGCCCGAATGCGGAACTCGATCCCAGTACCCTGGGATCATGACCAGAGCCAAAGGCAGATGCTTAACTGACTGAGCCACCCAGGCACCCAAGAGACAACATATTAGACTGATGAATTATGACAGGATTTAAAAAGCGACAAATCTGTATTAAACATATATAGAGTTTTTTACTGAAAGAATTCTCAGAGCCTTTGATATCATAAAACTCATGATAAAGTTCTAAGAGGTACACAGACTGGCTTGATTTTTTAAATCTTGACCACTTGTGCCCTTTGGCTGACAGAATTTTGTTGGAATCCTGGTTTTGTTGAATTTACTTCGGTAAATTTGCTTAGATAAATCAACAACAGATTTATCATGGGTCATTATTAAGAGAAATAGGGATGTCAGAGATGGGGGTTAGGCATTTTCTTAATTACCTAAGCTTTTTGGTCTGTCTTCAAATAGAACAAGAGTAACTTCATCTAAACCATCTTTTCATTGGCATTTCTGTCAATTTGACTATTTGTGCTTAAACTGTGGAATCCTATCAGGAGCTTCTCTGGGCACCTAGTCCACTGAACAAGGTATCCTAAGTAGTAGAGGGGGCAAAGTTCCTTGGCCGATACAGTGATCCAATGCCCCACCTCCACGAGTGCCCAGAGTGCCTCATCAATCATTTTTTTCCAGTAGCCTCAAAAAAAGCTAAAGCACCCAGTGGGGCTGGGCCTCATCTCCATCGTATCTCTGGTTCAACTGAACCATAATAATGTCTTCGTTAATAAAATGTTTGTTCATTAATTAATAATACAAACTAATCCGATAACCAAATTGTTGCAAGAGAAAAATCATAAAATATCTTCAGTCTACTTCTCAGTTGACTAATAAAACAGAAAAAAAGGGGGTGCCTGGGTGGCTCAATCGGTTAAACATCTGACTCTTGATTTCAGTTCAGGTCTTGATCTCAGGGTTGTGAGCTCAAGCCCTGCGTTGGGCTCCATGCTGGGCGTGGAGACTACTTCAACAACAACAACAACAACAAAACAGAAAAAAATAACAAGAAATTTATGTCCTTTAATGAATACCTCATCACTGTCTCCACCAAACAAAACAAATTTGGAAAACATATATTTGATGATGTTTTAGATAATATAAATTGAGCTGTGCTTAACACGATCAAATTTATGGAATAGAGGTTTACTTATGAAACTTACTTTCATGGCATTACAATGACATCCAGTGGCTGCCTCTTTAAATAATATGTATTTAGATACTTTATACTTTTTGAATAGAAGGTAATTTAATCTCGTTCTGAAATTGTTCTCTGTGCATTTCCCAGCTCTTATATAAGAAACCTAGTTTCAAAGTTCACCCCACAGGAAAGATAAAGTTTGAATAGGAAGAGTTGTATAGTGAGCAAATTATTCCCAGCTTCATTCCCTCTTCATCGTGAATTCACCCTAAGGGAGGAATATGACAATATAGTTTAATTTCCTCATTTTTAATTCTCCTTGAGGCTACTTTTCCTTGTGGGTACCTAAAGAGAACTTCAGGAGGGCTTAATCCTCTGTTTTAATTTAATTTATAGTGGTTAATTATTTACCTGTGTGACTCTGTCTTAGCTTAGATTCCAGCTATATTCCTTAGTCATTTATTGCTGCCACAAAAATACTCTTAGAAAGCTTTGGGATAGCTTTAGCTTATCGGCCCTCAAACAATGTATTTTTAATTCTTTTTTCTATTTAGAGAATTTTAAAGGGGTTACCTTAGCAACTGCTGTAATGTACATATTCTGTTGGGATTTTGTAAGTCTGACTTTTTATAGCAATGCAACGTTAGCAGAGCACAAGAATGTGGGCACATTTCTTTATACAGCAAACTTTCAATCTAACTCATAGATATGTTCCCAGAGAAATCTGCCTTTATGACTTCACAGTTTTTTCCATAATCATGATTCAGGTTTTTTCCTTATAATTTCAAATAAATTGTACCTCTTTTTTCAAATAAAGAAATTTGGATGCAGGAAGAGGATGAGATGATAGAAGGGATAAAAATTGGAGCCTTTGTTAAAATGTTAAGGGTAGAACAGTAAATTAGGGGAGGGGTGCCTGGGTGGGTCAGTCGGTTGGGCGACTGCCTTCGGGTCAGGTCATGATCCCAGGGTCCTGGGATCGAGTCCCACATCTGGCTCCCTGCTAGGCGGGAAGCCTGCTTCTCCCTCTTCCACTCCTCTTGCTTGTGTTCCCTCTCTCACTGTGTCTCTCTCTGTCAAATAAATAAATAAAATCTTAAAAAAAAAATTAGGGGAAAATATCTGATATGATGGATAAGACTCATGCTTATGAATCATGTGTCTTTGAAAGCAGAAAAAAAAGTTCAAATTCTTGTGTAATTTTAACTAAACTAGGCTCTGAGATTACTTGGTTAATGATCAAATAGCCAAATAAGAAGGAGAGGGAGTTAGTCATATTTAAACCATTTGCAAACATTTTATAATATCATATACAATACAGAAAACCTTATATATATATTATATTATGTATGCATGTTATATATATAATAAAATATAAACTACAATAATGTTTTAGGATAGAAAATATTTTTAATTATGCAGTTTTCACTTATAAAAAAGATCACACCATGGGGAGATATTGATCAAAGGGTACAAAGCTTCAGTTCTGGAAGATGAGTAGAAGTCAAATGCACATTATGCTGACCATGGCTAATAATACTGTGTTATATACTTGAAATTTGCTAAGAGAGTAGATCTTAGGTGTTCTTAACACACACACATAGACAGAAAAGGTTAAGTATGTGAGGTTATGGACTGTAGTAATCATTTCATTAGTATATGTATTTCAAAACATCATATTGTATGCCTTAAATTGATACAACTTTTATGATAAATATTCTCAAGTTTTAATAGTTAAGCTATTTGAAGAGCTGATAATGTACACAATAAGACCTTATTTTCCTACTATTGTAGTAACGGGGTACGTAGCATTTTCTATAAATGAATTCATATAATGTTTTGTTTGCCAAGTGCCAAAGAGAGTGTGTGTGGGGGGTGTAGGCGGGAAGAGATGTGTGTGTGTGTGTGTGTGTCTGTGTGTGTGCGTGTGTTTAGTGGGAATGTCTCAAAAATATTACACATACTCTTGTTTTGGTCTGAAGCCTTTGGTGCTGCCCCTGCTGGGACATTGAGAGTCAGATAAAAATAGCCATTGAAGAAGAATTATTCTCAGGGCCCAACTCTGGTTTGCTAGTCAGCTGACTCTTTTTTTTTTTTTTTTTTTTAATTTTATTTATTTATTTGAGAGAGAGAGAATGAGAGAGAGAACATGAGAGGGGTTAGGGTCAGAGGGAGAAGCAGACTCCCTGCCGAGCAGGGAGCCCGATGTGGGACTCGATCCAGGGACTCCAGGATCATGACCTGAGCCGAAGGCAGTCGCTTAACCAACTGAGCCACCCAGGCGCCCTGACTCTTTTTGTAAGAATGATAAAAGCCGTCATAAAAGGAGTTTTTAAAAATAGACATTGTGACTAATGAATATATAAAATATATATTAGGTATAATATATATTAGAGAAATATATATATATATATATATATATATATATATATATATATATGTATATATACATAAATCCTGGTCAGTCTTGTCTCTCTCAATCCTCTTCCCACTCTACTTCCACCTCAATCTGAATAAATACCGAAGACTTTATCAGATATGTTTGTAATGTATTCTGTTATGAAGTGATTTCACTAAAATACAAATAAAGAGAAAGGCCTCTAAGTGGTGTTGATTTCTAAATGATTTCTGGGCATAGTTTTCACCATCAACCATGTTCCATACTAGAACCCAGTGATCCACTGATGAACTATTAGGTTGTCAGGATGACCATTTACTCCTCACAGTTAAGACTATAGAATTGCTTGGCTTGTAAAGTATTTATGACTGCTTTTCATAGTTATTCTATTTCTTGTTACTTTTGCTACTATCACTTTTCTCAGCGTGCCTCCAACAAAGTCTCCCTCCTCAGTTCCACATGCTATCCTGCCACAGACTGAGGAATCAGAATAAATCTGTTTGAATTGTACATAAATGTAATAAATATTTGTTAAGCAGAATTTTGTGGACAATCCCTGTAATAAGCAATTAACAGAGTACCAAGATATCTAAAATGTAGATGTCTGACATATGGCCTTTCTTTAGACATTTCTGAAGACTCCCTTTTTTTAGAGCAGTTTTAGATTCACAGCAAAACCGGAAGGAAGGTATGGAGATTTTCTGTATACCGCCTTCCCCCACACCTGCGCAGCCTCTCCCATGATTAGCATTCCCCCACCAGAGAGGTGCATGCGTTATAACTGGTGAAACTGTATCAACATTATAGTTATCCAAAGCCCATAGTTTACATTACAATTCACTCTTGGCATTGTACATTATATGAATTTGGACAAATGTGTAATGATATGTATCCACCATTATGGTATCACAGAGTGTATTTTCACTGCCCTAAAAAGCATCCATGTTCCACCCATTCACCCTTCCCTCTCCAGCCCCTCTCAACCATTGATTTTTTTTTTTTTTTTACTATCTCCACAATTTTGCCTTTTCTAGAACATCCTATAGTTGAAATCAAACCACATGTTTGACCTTTTCATATTGGCCTATTTCAGTTAGTAATGTGCATTTGAGGTTCCTCCATGTCTTTTCATGGCTTGATAACTCATTTATTTTTATTGCCCAATAATATTCCATTGTCTGGACATACCAGTTTATTGATCCATTCACATACTGAAGGACATCTTGGTTGCTCGCAGAATTTGACGATTATGAACATAGCTGCTGTAAACGTCCATGTGCAGGTTTTGTGTAGGCATAAATTTTCAACTGGATCATGTAGCAAGAATATGTTTAGTTTGTAAGGAACCACCAACTGTCTTCCAAAGCAGCTGTACCATTGTGCGTTCCCAGCAGCAGTGAATGAGAGTTTCTGTTGCTCCACATTCTCACAAACATTTGGTGTCATCAGTGTTCCAGATCTGGGCCATAGTGGTATCTCATTTTTGTTTTAACTTGCATTTCCCTGATAACATCTGATGTGATCCTTAGATTTGTATGGTGATATTTTCCAAGATATTGATTTCAATCTCTCTCCCCGTCCCCTTTCCCTCTCTCATCTATATCTTTCCATTTACTTCATCAGAATCACCTTTAATTCCATTGTTTCAGCTATCTCATCCATACGTCAGAACATAAAATTTTGAGCAGTTGTAACAAACTCCAAGGTGGTTGAAAAATGTAAAATTTTTTGTCACCTGGAGGATTCCTACTTGAGGACTTACCAGCATATTGTCTTTTGTGTAAGTACCCAATTGGGATGGTTAATTGGGTAAAAATTCTCAGAATTATTTTAAAATCTGTGCTCTCCCTCAAATTTAAAATCTTATCAAGTCTTGTGGAATCACCTCCTTAATGTTTTTTATGCACATATCTCCCATATATTCCTTTGTTTTTATTCCCAGTTGGATTTTTTTTTTTTTTTTTTTTTTCCTGGAGAACTGGCTGAGAATGGTGAGACTGGCCAAGGATTCACAGATGTCGGTAAGCTCTAGCCGTTGGTCCACACTGCCTCACCGGAAAAGCTCCAGCACCTCAGAGCCCTTTTTCTTTTTCTGTTCACATCTATTTTCCAGAAAGTTGAACTTTGTAGCATTGTGCCTCCTGGATGGACTCTTTATAATTAGAGAAATTTCATAAGAAAGCTGAGGCTCACTGTTCACATACATGTAAATTTACATGTAGGATATAAAGTTAAAGACATACTATAGAATTAATATTTTCATTTTAAATTCTTCCCTGAGATTTGTGTCCTGAATTGACCAAAGGAAAGACTGTTATTCATGTAATAGTGTATCAATCCTCCTCAAGCTAACCCCTACCTGTTTTTCCATTCTCATTTTTCTTGAAATCCCTATACATCACCTATAATGAAGCTGAAGAATTGCTAGTTTATGTTCTCTGTACTTTCTTACCTCCATGGTTTTGCTCATGCTTTTCTCCTGCCTGAAATGCACACGTGACCAATCTACAACCATCAAATTCATTTTTTCTTTCCAATTTCAGCCTTTCTTGATGTTTCCAGCTCAATTTTCTAACTACCATCCTCCACAGATACCTTATCTGTACTCCAGCAATGAATTATTCTTATACTAATATTTTTATTGAACAATATTATACTTATAGAAAAATACAGAAATCATTTGTATGGCTTGAAGAATAAGCACCAAATTGACAATGATATAAGCAAGCTGTATAGAAAGAACTAGAATAGTACCAGGATCCTGTAATCCTCCTTCATGTCACATCCAAATCGTTGTTCCCCCCCTTGTTGCCAAAGTCAACCATTATTCTAATACCTAACTTCAAATTTAGTTTCACATTTTATTTTTTTTGTTTGTTTGTTTTTTGTTTTTTGTTTAATTTTTTTATTGTTATGTTAATCCCCATACATTACATAATTAGTTTTAGATATAGTGTTCCATGATTCATTGTTTGTGCATAACACCCAGTGCTCCATGCAGAACGTGCCCTCCTCAATACCCATCACCAGGCTAACCCATCCTCCCACCCCCCTCCCCTCTAGAACCCTCAGTTTGTTTTTCAGAGTCCATCGTCTCTCATGGTTCTTCTCCCCCTCCGATTTCTCCCCCTTCATTCTTCCCCTCCTGCTACATTCTTCTTCTTCTTTTTTTCTTTCTTAACATATATTGCATTATTTGTTTCAGAGGTACAGATCTGAGATTCAACAGTCTTGCACAATTCACAGCGCTTACCAGAACACTAGTTTCACATTTTAATGAACTTTATATAATGGAGTCATACTGAATGTATTTTTGGCTTTGGATTCTTCAATTGCTCTGAATCCTCACCAACATTTAGAATTTTCAGTGTTTTTAATTTTAGTCATTCTGGTGTATGTCTGGTATCTCATTACAAATTTAACTTATATTTTCCTAATGGATAACAAAATTGAACAAGTCATTATACATTTTCTGGCTACTTAGATTTTTTTTTTTCTTCACAGTGCCTGTGCAAGTCTATTGCTCAGTTTCATATTGGCTTTATGTCTTTTTGTTATGGATTTGTAAGTGTTCTTTATATATTATTCAGTGAGGCCTTTGCCAGTTACAGATTTTCCCACTCTCTGGGTTGTCTTTTCACTCTATTTTTTTAAACTGTGGTAAAAAAACACATGAGATCCTTATCCTTTTTAAATCTTTTAATACTGTATTTAGTTGACTGGGAATGTTTTAATGGTCCTTACTTTTTGTGTTGCATTATTTAAATCAACCTAGCAGAAGTTCATAAAGATATGCTTCTATACAATATTCTAAAGGCTTTATTACTTTACATTTTATATTAAAGCTTTTAATCCATCTGGCATCCTTGAATTTAATTACAAATATTACGTGAGATGTTGATCAAAATACATTTATTTGTGTATATATTAAACACCATGTATTGAGAAGTCTTTTCTTTCTATACTAGTATGCAATGCTATACCATAACTCAAGTTTTCATATACATGTGAATCTGTTTCTGGATTCTATTGTTAAATTTGTACAAGTTGTCTATCCATTTGTCAATACCATATTCTCATACACACAAAAAGTATGTTAAGATTTTGCTTAGGATTACATTAAATTCAAGAATATATTTGGATAAAATAAATATATTTACATTATTGAATCTCCTGGTAGAAAAACATAGCGTATACCCCACTGATTAGATTCTTTTACACCTACTCTACTAATGTTTTAAAGTTTTTCATGTAGAGGTATTGTACACCATTTGTTAGGTTAGGTATTTGCTTTTTGTGTGTGTGGTGGTGGTGGTGTATAGCAACTAAAGTGAACTTACTAAATTCACTTACTACTTCTAATAGTTAAACTATACACTTATTTTTTATTGTAGTAAAATATACACAATATACAAATTATAATCTTAACCATTTTTAAGTATACAGTTTAGTACTGAAAAGTGCCTTCACATTGTTGTGCAACCAACCTCCAGAACTCTTCACCTTGCAAAACTAAAATTCTATACCCATTAGACAACAACTCCTCATTCATCCTTCCCCTAGCCCTTGGCAACTACCATTGCACCTTCTCTATGAATTTGACTACTCTAGGTACCTCATATAATTGGAATCATAGAGTATTTGTCTTTTTGTGGATGGTTTATTTTTCCTAGTATAATGTCTTCAAGGTTCATCCACGTTGTAGCAAGTGTCAGAATTTCTTTCCTATTTAGGCTGAAAAATATTCCATTGTATGTATATTCCACATGAATTTGTTTATCCGTTCCTCAATTGATGGACACTTGGCTTGCTTCCATATACATTTATTTTAAAATTTTTGGATATATAACCATGCCTCCAACAAGTACATAATTTTATTTTTTCCTTTGTAATCCTCATAACTTTTATTTCTTTTGCTTATCGTATTATACTGGCTAGGTTCTCTTTAAGACGATCACACATTTTTTTTCCTTTGTTCTGTTAATGAGGTGAATGACATTATTTATTTTTCAAACTGTTAAATAATCCTTTACCCTTGAAAAAAGCCCAGTTAGCCATGATATATTATAATTCTTTCATTTTGTTTGACTTGGCTTGCTATTGTTTAGTAAACTTTCACCTATGTTTAGGAAAATTAGTTTAAAAATTTATTTTTTAATTATGTCTATCTTAGATGTTTATATCAAGTTTTATGTCCTCATAAAATGAATTGGGAGGAGTTCCCTCATTTTTAAATTTTCTAGAATAATTTGACCAACATTTATGTTGTTTTCTCTTTAAATATTAGGAACAATTCTCCATTAAAGCTTTCTATATTTGGAGTTTTCTTAGTTGAAAAATGTTAAGTATAGATTGCATTTCTTTAATAGATATAGGACTTTTCAGATGTTCTCTTCCTTCTTATGGCAGTTTTGGTAATTTGTATTTCTTAAAGAGTTTATTCTTTTCATCGGTATTTTGAAATATATTATCAGGTATTATCATAAAGTTGTTCACGAAATCATGCTTTAATGTTTCTAATGTTTGTATGAGCTATACTTCCATCTTATTTGTGATGTTGGTATTGTGTGCCTTCTTTTTTCTTCAATAACCACTGTAGGGTTTTAATAACTTTACTACTTTTTTCAAACAACCAATTTTCATTTTGAGTTTTTTGAGGTTTTTCTATTCTATGCTTGCAGTCTATTGTATTAATTTCTGTTCTTAATTATTTTGTTCTTCTTTGTTTGGTTTGATTATTTTTTCTAACTTCTTGAGGTGGATATTGAAATCATTGGCTTTTCACTCATTCTTCTTTTCTAATATATGCCTTTAAAGCTATGACTTTCCCTGGAAGCATGGTTATAGCCTTTCTCCTTCATTAGACTGTAGCTACATTTCATAAATATTTGTATGTTCTAAATAGACTTAGCCATTCAATTCAAAATATTTCCTCATGGGCTTTGTTATTTCTTTTGACCCATGATATATAGAGTGGTGTATTCCATAATTTCCAATTATTTACAGCTTTTCTAGTTGTCTTTATTATTTATTTTAGTTTAATTTCTGCTTTACAAGAATATACTGTGTGTCAGTTCAGTCCCTGGAAGATTTATGAGGCTTCCTTTATTCCCCCAGCATTTGGAATATTTACTAAACCTGAATAAATTCTGTGACTGAAAGAATTCTTGTCTTCAGTTGTTAAATCCATATTTTGGTTTCTTAATTGGTTACTGTATTTTTTATAATAACAACTTATGTTTCTATTTGATCTTTTTAGTTGCTAATATTCTTCTGATATGTCCCAAATTGTGATACATATTCATGATTAATCAAATATAACACCCATCTCTAAATCTTTTTCTATTTTGTTTTTTTCTTGATCTTTTTTATGTAATTTGTCTTCTCTTATACCTAGTAATTTTGATTTAATGCCAAACATTGCATATGGAAACAGTATTTTCATGCTATAGATGTTGTTGTTCTCTTCCAAAGAAGATTTATTTTACTCCTGACAGGCTAGGTTAGGGGTAAACAACTTTAAGCTTATTATTAACTGGTTGTTGTTATTTGTGAAAGATGGTCTATTTCCCTTCACCCATACTCGTAGGTTGTAGCTTTTCAAGTTCTTCAACTGAAAGCCTGAAGTGTTTACTCAACATCCTTCCTTCTTGGTTGCTTTGAAACACAATTGTGTCCCATCCACCAAATGAAATGACCAGAAGCTTTGCCGAATTTCTCAGGCTCTAGGCTACCATTTGCTTTCCATCTTTTCAGCCCATCAGATAGTACATGTTAATTGGGAAATACCTCGGGGGGGGGGGGGGAATTGCACTAAATATTGGGCTCACCTTTCTGCATTTCCCTTTAGTTCTGACCTTTATAACTATCCAAGGCCTGAGTGTCCAAATGATTGGTATGCAAGAACTTAGGTCTCTCTTTAAGAGAAGTGGAAAAATGATTGATCGTTTCTTGAGGGCAGATTTCATGTGTGTCCTAATACCTCCACTTCAGCACAATATCTAAAAGATATTAGGTGCTCAACCAAAGATTTTGAATGTTTTTTCACACTAATAAATAGCCATTAATTAATAGTTTCCTTATTAAAACTAATAATTAAGTATTTAAGTAAAGAAACGTTATGTGATCACTGTGATGAGCGAAATAATGCAAGATGGTATAAAAAATTAATGATTTCTCCCTGATTACATTCTTCCTTTATCCATTCATAATAAAGCCCATGTTAACAGCCTTTGCATCCCCTCTCATCCTGAGCCCATACAAAATTAAGCACATACGCAGAATTTTGGTTTGTTCGCTTTTACAAAAATGAATCTTTTTTATTCTCACTTTTCTTACTTAAACAATATCTTGTTTATATTAAAAAATAAATCTGATTCCTCTTTTTATCACTCTTAAGATTATTTAATATAAGTGATATCAATTTCAGCGTTCATACCAACCAACTCTTGTTTTGCTGAGAATATTTAAAATTTCTATTTCGGGCTTCTTTAATATTTTTCTTTATAATGTTTTCTTGAATAAAGAGTCTGTAAAGCTTCTATTTCAAAAACATAGTCATTTTAGAAAGATAGGAAGGTAGATATGATAGATAAAGAGAAAGAGGGAGAGAGAGATTTTAATACCCACAAAATTTCCCTCTCCTAGTGGTTTCCTATTTTGAAATCTCTGCTCTGTTTCATTTGTCATCTAATTAGAACAACCCCCTGAGTATTTTCTTCAGATAGGGCAGATTGGCATTAAAATTTCTAAGTCATTTTCCATTCCCATGGTTCTGCCTTTTCTAGAATGTCATATTGCATTATCCTAGAAAGAAACTCAGTAGAGTATGGAAATCAAGGTCTGTGCTCAAGCTATCCTTTGGCAAAATTTGAATTGGTGCTTTCCATGATTTTATGGAACATCATCAGGGAATGCATCCCTTGTTTCTCTCATGATAAATGAAGTCTTCAAATTGTTCTGTTTAATCATATCTTGATCAGTTCAGGGTATTTTCCCCCTATGGCCCCACTCCTAAACAAGTCCCCTACTATCTTATTAGAGATGCTTACGAACAGAGTTACTTCTAGGGCTCACCTCTGGGGTGAGCAAGGCTTCAGGCAATTATTTTATGCAGGGCCCTTTCTATATCTACAACATGATTTTAAAGTGCGTTACCATATTCTTGAGTCTATATAAAGTATAGTAATCTATAATAAAGATTTTTTTAACAGTGCACAGAGAAGAGGTTCTTACGTATTTATTGGTACACATCATGATTCCTCACAGTGTCCAAGCACAGTCTCTTTCCATTCAGGTTCATGGATGATTTTGTGTGTGTGTTGTTTTTGTCAAATGGCTATCCCTGGTGAGCTTCATATTCCCAATATTTAGAAAAATGGGACAACTTTATTAATAATCACAGTGCTGTGCTGTGTCTATGTAGAACATATTTGTATTGAAACAGTATAGATCTTTCCTCCACAGTGTCTTAATACCATTAATTTAATGCTGGGTCATTAATTGTTACCTAGGATGCTACATCATCTATTATGCTGCCCGTGAATACTAGTTTTTAATTACTCCCTAAAAGTTGAAACTGCGTCACTCATAATTTTCCAGTATATGTAGAAAAATGTGAACAATAATTTATTTGTTGATCATGCTAAATTTCCTCTTTGGGATTTCATAGCATAAATTTTATACATCTTCCACCTATGTCTTCTCTGTGACACATTAGGCTATAATTGCTACATTTCTAGTATGTAATCTTGTTCAATGCCTTCCCCACAAGGCGGCAAGCAGAAAGGATAAGAAGGGCACACAGGCAGAAGAAAGAAAACATCCTATTTGCTCAAGGAATATCCATTCTCATTAGGCACAGTTTAGGACCAATCCAGAATAGCATGATGTCACCCACTGTTGAAGGCAAGAGATAAATGGTCTTGAGGGCCCTTAGAGAAGATAGTGTGGTGAGCTCCGGAGGGCTACCTGACATATAAACCAGAACCAGTGGAGCAGATGAAGTGATAGCCACAAACTTAACATATATGAACACAGATCAGTTGAAAGTGAAAGTATGGAAAAAACAACATCAAAAGGAAGTGGTACAGCTATATTAATATTGATGTAGAACATAAGGCAAGAAGAATTGCTAGAAATAAAGGACATTTCATAATGACAAAAAGTTAATTCAGTGGGGAAATATAACAATAATAAATGTGTTTTCAACTACAAGATATCTTCAAGGAATAGTGGAGCTTTGAGATTGTGAGTAAAATACATAATTAGAGATTTGACACTGAATACACCCATAATGTTTTTATTATTAGCAAATAATACTCACTGCCCCACTCATCTGATTTCACAGGCTGAAGTGGAAACTTCTGGTTTAAAAGAAAACATCCACTCTGAGTGAGGCTATGGGCTGTAATTCATGTAATTGCCACAAGATGGTAGCGGTTATCTGGTTTTTAGAGTGTACTCTGAACAATTAAAATCTCCACAATGTCATCATTAAAATAAAGGTGTGGAGAAAGTCAATAACTTCCTCCTTGACACCATAACCTAATTATAGTGTTATAGAATCATTATTTTATTTAGCAAGTGTTTTAAGACAATATATGTCAATCACTAAGGAATCAAAGAATAAAGTAAAGGAGTCAATCTCTCACCTTCAAGGAGATATGGATTGGTGGGACTTACTGATGAGTCTACAGGGGATGGTATTACTGTGTGATGCGGCATATAGAACGGAAATGTGGGATTCTATGTGCTCAGAGAGCATATACACATAATCTTACTTAGATCAAGGAAACTTTCTTGAAGATGTGGTTCTTTATAACTTAGGATCACAACTATCTGATAAGATCTATTGATTACAAACAAAAGTAACAAATAAAACTAAAGGTTAATAAAAGTTAGCTGGCAAAATATGTGTAAGGAAAAGTACTTCAAAAAGAGAAATAGCATGTACAAAACCCAGGTTTTTTTTTTTTTTTCTGAAGTACTAAAAAAGATTGATTGTGGCTGATTGTGGCTGAATGCAGAGAACTAAAAAACTCAAATAATTTAATTGATTTATGTAGAAATTTAACCTGAAGCAATATTTAAAAGAGTCATACAACTCCACAACTTAGTTTTGCAGGTGAATTTTACCAAATATTGAAGAATGAATAATTCCTTCTTACAGTTTTGTTCCAGCAAACGAAAGGGAGACAAAGGATGCTGAAAGAGCCAACTAATTTTATGAGACTACTAAAATCCATTACACAATCCAATATAAAAAAAGAATAAAAGTTTATTGATTTAGGACTTCTGGATTCCAGTCTGGCATGTAAGGAGCGTGGAAGTCACCACTCCTACCCTAACAAATAAAAAGCTGAGCAAACTGAAAAATCAACAATTCTTCTTAGATCTATCAGAGAAGTGAGGCCACAGGGCAAACACTACCCCCAAAATTAGAGAGACAGATAAGTACATACGAGGAATCACAACTTACTGGAGTAGAAACCCAGCAGCAGAAACTTTCCCAGGAAGCCAGGACTGTAATTGACGAATTGCTGGAGGTTCAGTGTGGACAAGCCTGAGAGGAAAAAAAAAAAAAAAAAAAATAGTAAAATAACTCAGAGCGACCCAGTCAGAGGGATCCAGCCACATTTTTATGAGTGTTAACTCCTGGAACTCTAACAGATTCACCAAGAGAACCTGTGAGATCAGAGAAAAATCTCCTTGGGCTTCCAGCACCCAGAGGGAAGAAGCAACCACTTTAGAATACATCAGAGGACTCTGTTCTACGTAACAGCAGGACTCTGTCCTGCCCTCAAGAGAAACTGTTTTATCAGAGCTTAACCTATTGGGGTTTTATCAGAACCCAAGCGACCTGGAGGAGGAAAAATAGAACTGCAGCACCCTCTAGCCATTCTGTGCTACCTCAGGGGATGAAACGAACAAAGAAGCAGTTGTGAAGTTCACAGCCCACGGACACATGCTCTCTGAAAGATTGAGACCTAATCATAAAACTATAGAATGCTCCCGCCACCCCCCACAGTTTACCACTACATCACTTAAGGTCTATTGACCACCAGTCCATTTACCCAATACATCGTGTCTGCCTTTCAACAAAAAAATAAGAAGACATATTGAATGGCAAAAAACAGTTTGAAGAGCAGAGCGAGCATCAGAATCAACCATAGCGAGCATGTTGAAACTATCAACCCATAAGTTCAAAAGAAGCATGATTAACATGCTCAGGTCTCTAATGGAATCAGTAGACGACATGAAAGAACAGATAAGTAATGGAAGCAGAAAGATAAAAATTCTAAGTAAGGAAAAAAAGATGATAGAGATCAAAAAGACCATAACAGAAATGAAGAATGCCTTTGATAGGCTCATTAGTAGACTGGACATGGCTGAGGAAAGAATCTCTGAGCTTGAGGATATGTCAGTAGAATCCCCAAACTGAAAAGCAAAGAGAAAAACAGAATGAAAACTTCAGAGCAGAATATCTCCAAACTGTGGGATGACAACAAAAGGTGTAAGTAAGTAACATACACAATATGGGAATACCAGAAGGAGAAGAAAGAAAGAAAGGAATAGAAGAAATATTTGAAGCAAGTGTTTCTCTCACAATTCCTTACTGCAGGACTCAAATTCTAGTCTTTATTCTTCACTGCTTCAATCAACAGTATATTTTAATTGATATACTCTGTTATTATTTTGAAGTGTTTCACCAAAGTGTTTCAAAGGCAGAGTCATCTTTACATTTTATTTATTCAAAAATATCTCATGTGGTTTGAAAAAGACTCTTTTCTAATTTGTGAAATGAAGTATGTGAACATTTCCTCCAGGGAATACATATTAAGTGGCTATTGATTACTCATTTCATTAATTGCCTTTACAAAAAGAATAAAATTATTTAACTTGGGCTTCTCTTGAGTGTTTGCCAGAACATAGGATCTTTGTACTTTCTGTATTTGCAAAAATGTTAGATAGAGCATAGCATAATAGATAGCATTGACAAGGGCTTGAAGAGGAAAAAGGAAGTTAAATAATTTGAATAGAAAAAAAGTTCTTTAGAGCACTATAAACTGGATAGGAAGCAAGTAAAGAGATTCTGATAATAGTATTCAGGGATGTATTCTCTCTATACTCACATGACCCTTGCAAAGATCCTTCCTCATAGTCAGCCCTAGAGAGGCCATTCTAAATAGCAACACCCAAGTCCCATATTATAGCTGATCAATGACGATATATTTGGAATTTCTAGTATATTTTACCCATTTTTTTGGCCTGGCATATATAATCACCTATCCACATTTATAAGATTCCAAATTAGGTCTACTTAAAGCATAATACAACTCTATATAGAAACAGCTTCGGGCGCCTGGGTGGCTCAGTTGGTTAAGCGACTGCCTTTGGCTCAGGTCATGATCCTGGAGTCCCGGGATGGAGTTCCGCATTGGGCTCCCTGCTCGGCAGGGAGTCTGCTTCTCCCTCTGACCCTCCCCCATCTCATGCTCTCTTCCCCATTCTCCCTCCCTAAAAAAAAAAAATAAAATCTTAAAAAAAAAAAAAAAGAAACAGCTTCAAAAGTATCTCAAAGACACAGCCCAAAGATTTGAGAAATAAAGACACATTTCTCTGAGTCTACAGTCTTCAGATTACATCCATTCCTCTTCCAGGTTTATTATTATTATTATTATTGTTGTTATTATTATTATACATTTTGACTGGATTCATGAAAAAAAAACCTTACTAGTAAACTTTTAATTAAAATTTAATCACTCTAAAACAGGAAAATCGCAATAAGAATTATTATTTACAAAAGGAGAATAAAGAAAGAGACTCAGAAAAAAATGAACATTGATAATGGGACTAGAACCAATTCTACATACTAGAACATAGAAATTTTAAGACATAGGGTAGTATCAGCAAATTTTTAGGTGCATCTATTTATCAAATCATTGATTCAAATGATACTGCAAATCTGGTTGCTCCAAGTTCTGCCTGCTGACAGGACTTTCTTATCGGCAGTTTTCTTGGGAGGAGCAGGACCTTTGAGCTACTGACATTCTTTATGTATTTTCTGTACATCAAGCACAGTAAATCCTTGATTTGAAAAATAGAAAAAAATCCACAGCTCTGATGATAAAACTTAGAATTTTCTCTATAATTTTAGTAGGTGCTTGATTTCATTTTAGAGGATTCTCTCGCTTCGTAGACTTGTGTCAGAAAAGTCATGAACAGCTTCTTACCAGTAAGATCAGTAAGTGCAGTTAGAGCCAAGAACAGAGCTAACAGACACCTAACTTTCTATTGCTTGGCAGCAACCAGACTTCGTTTCATTTTCCTGCTTTTACTGGATGTTGCCTCATTGTACTGACTGAAAAAATGTATTTCTAGGGTGCTTGTGTTCCCTAAAATATTTTAGAATTTTGCTTAAGTCTAATGATGCATTATAAATTCCAAACCCAGACTCACAAGGATAGGATACATTATGCTTTGGGGGGAAATTCATGGTGCACTATTATTTGGGTCTATGCAAGACCTCTTTTCAGTGAGGTTTTTTTTTTTTCTTGTCATGTCCTTCCTTTTTAAAATTAACTAAAGTTCCTAGTTTGATTCCCTCCGGTTTTACCTAATGTTCTATTTCTGTTGCAAGATACCATATTATATTTATTTGTAACAGTTTCTCCGAATTTCCTTGTTATTGATGACCTTGACAATTTTGAGTGCTGGTAAGGTATATTATAGGATGCTCTATGTTAGAATTTGTCTGATATTTTTCTCATGATTATCCTGAGGTTTTGAGTTTCTGGGGGGAAGATCACAAAGGTTAAGTGCCACTTTCATCACATCATATCCAGGGAACATACTATCAACATGATTTATAACTGTTGATGTTGACCTTGATCACCTGTCTGAAGTCCTGTTTGTCAGTTTCTCCATGGTAGTTATTCTCTTCCCCCTGCTGCTGACTGTACTCTTGGGAAGGAAGTTACTATGTGCAGCCCACACTTACGGAGTGGGGAGTTATGCTCCACTTCCTTTAGTGTGGAGTACCTACAGAATTTATTGGAAATTATTCTTCACTATTAGATCTGACTTGTGTGCCTCATTTATTCAACCATTTATTTATATCAATGTGGACTCATTAGTATTTATTCTTTGGGTTATCATCTGTTTATTTTATTGCTTGAATTGTTTTAGCTTTCCCATTGGGAGCTCTTTAATTTGTCTCCTATGCCCATTTGATACACCACTATCCACGTGAAAGAGGTTGCTCATTTGTTTTTTGTTTTTTGTTTTTTTTTAATTTTTTTATTGTTATGTTAATCCCCATACATTACATCATTAGTTTTAGATATAGTGTTCCATGATTCATTGTTTGTGCATAACACCCAGTGCTCCATGCAGAACGTGCCCTCCTCAATACCCATCACCAGGCTAACCCATCCTCCCAACCCCCTCCCCTCTAGAACCCTCAGTTTGTTTTTCAGAGTCCATCGTCTCTCATGGTTCTTCGCTCATTTGTTTTTTTAAGCACTTTTTAACTTTCTGGCACAATGAGACGCTCCAGGTTCATCCTGTGTATTTTCTTTCTTTTTTTTCTTTTTTTGGCTTTATGATTTATTTTATTTTATTTATTTTTTTATTATGTTATGTTAATCACCATACATTATATTGTTAGTTTTTGATGTAGTGTTCCATGATCCATTGTTTGCATATAACACCCAGTGCTCCATGCAGTATGTGCCCTCTTTAATACCCATCACCAGGCTAACCCATCCTGTGTATTTTCTAGCCCTGCCTTAGATTCAGCTATTTCTCCCAAGGAGCTCTCATTCTATTTATTGGAGAGTGGTGTTAGAAACCAAAATCTGGGCACTTGGTGTGCTTGTTGCTACTGGTATGTAATTAATTTTAGGCTTTTCAGCTGACAGAGCAAAGAATTATATGTTAGCATACTAACCTGTGCATACACACATATCTTTAAACATATAGATATAAATTCATAGATATGAATGAAACCTATAAGACTCAGGTAAATGTACTTCACATTAGTACTGCTGTCTAGTTGATTTTCCCACAGGGTATAAGTTAAGAATTCTGATACTATTATATAAGAATACTGGAATTGAATAATTAAGTAAATGGCTAATAAATGACAGAAATTAGATTTCTTAGAGATTAACGTGGGGATTTATCCATATGATAACAGATTTGTGTTGGAGAAATCAGTAAGAATTCATTTTAAACATAATGTGGATACTGATGGTTACATCTAGTAGTATTTCCTTCTTTTTTATTGCTTTTTATTTATTTTCTTTCTTATTTTCAATCTTTCTGACTTAGTTAACCCATGTTTTTATTTGGCATTGAGCCGGAGGTATTTATTTTCCTAACATCTTCTTCCCCACCCCGTCTTTATTTTTTTAAGTTTCTAAATACATGATATTTTTTGTTGCTTTTGATTTTTATTGTTTTTTTAACTTTTATTATTTATTTTTTAAGAATTTGTTTTTAGAGCAATTTTAGAGTTACAACTAAATTGAGAAGAAAGTATAGAGATTTCTCATATACCCTTCACCCCACATATTGCATAGCCACCCCCATTATCAACATTACTTGCCAGAATGGTACATTTTACCAAGGATAAATCTATATCAAAACATCATAATCACCCAAAGCACATAGTTTACCTTGGAGTTCATTCTCGGTGTTTTACATCCTAAGACTTTGGACTAATGTACAATGACCTATATCCATAGTTATAATATCATAGAGCATTTTTACTACCCTAAACACTTTTTGTGCTCTGCCTATTCTTCTCTTCCTTTTCTCCCTACCCCTGGTTTTGACTGATCTTTTTAGTGTCTCCATAGTTTTACCTTTTTCAGAATAATCATATAGTTGAAATTATATAGTATGTAGCCTTCTCAGATTTGCTTCTTTCACTTAGTAGTATGCATTTAAGATTTCTCCATATCTTTTCATGGCTTGATAGTTCATTTTGTTTCAGTACTGAATAATATTCCAATGTCTGAATGTTCCAGAGTTTGTTGATCCATTTGTCTACTGAAGGATATCTAGGTTGCTTCCAGAATTTGACGATTACAAATAAAGCTGTCATAAACAGCAGGTTTTATGTGAACATAAACTTTTAATTCCTTTGAGTAAATACCAAAGAATGCAATTGCTGGAGTGTATGGTTAGAGTATATTTAGTTTTGTTTAAAAAAAAAAAAAACCTGCCAAACTGTCTTTCAAAGTGATTGTACCATTTTGTATTCCCACCAACAATAAAGGAGTGTTCCTGTTACTCCACATCCTTGCCAACATTTGATATTATCAGTGTTCTGAATTTTGGCCATTCCAATAGGTGTTTAGTGATATCTCATTGTGTTTTAATTGACATTTTCCTGGTGACATATGATACGGAGCATCTTTTAATATGTTTATCATCTGAATCTTCTTTGCTTACTATATTTTTCATAAAGAACATAGTTTTAGGGGAATGGCTCATCCATGCTACCTAGCTGACCTTGCATGTATTCATAAAAGCAAAGGCTTAAACTGCAGCTTATTTGAGTCTTGACAGTACACCTTTTGATCTTCTGGGGACATGAGAATGTGAGAGGACTTTAAGGATCTTCTATGAGGCCATTGCCCACTCATCTCTTTATCTACTCTGGAAGGCTGTTATAAGACAGTTTTTCATCACCTCCAGGGTCAGATGAGTTATGGGGCTTTCTGTCAATTCTCCTCAATATAGAGGTGCATGATATAAAACCACTTAGCTGCAATCTAGACTTGGCTCCTCAGCATCAGGATATTCTACGACTTGCAGTGTGATCATTCAGCTTTTTTTTGTTTCAGTGTTGTCCTTTTCAGTGTGTTGGGCAAGGGCCCAGGGAACTGGCACCTTTGGTTTTTTCTTCTTTTTTGCTGTCCAGTCAACTCTCTAAATCTGAGAGTGGCTCATTGTATTTTTATTAGTGAAATGATCAGGCCTTACCTTGTGTTGTGTTTGTGAACCTCTATGATTCTTTCAAATTAGATATTCAGTATAAATCTATTTTTGTCAATATTTGTGTATGCTTCAAAAGAATATACAACTAGATATAAAGTATATAGGTACTAATTTTTATTGGAAATCATGTTGAAAGGAATTAATATTTTTGCAATACTGGAAGTTCCAATCCATGGACATTATATATCTCTCCATTTATATAGGACTTCTTTATTTTTTTCAATAATATTTATAGTTTTTCAGTGTAGAGGTCTTACATGAACTGATTGAATTTTTACTCAGTACTTCATGTTTTTTATGTTATTGAAAAATCTTTCATTTTCCATCTCTTTATTCCTGGTATTTAAAAATGCAATTAATTTTTGTATATTTACCTTGTACGCATCTACCTTGCTATATCTAGCTACCTTGCTAAAGAGTCTGTATTTTCTACATACACAATCATGCCATTTATAAAACTGATAGCTTAATTTCTTTGTTTGAAAATGAATGTCTTTTTGTTATTGATTCCTTATATTGCTAAGATTTGGTACTATGTTTTCTGCAATTAGGGATAGCATGAATCCATGTCCTGGTTTTGATTTCTTGAGAAACCTGTCAATAATTTACCATTAATTATGATATATGATGTAGATTTTTAAGAGTCTTTATCAGATTGAAAATGTTCCTTTCTATGTCTTGTTTGCTAAGAAAATTTTTCTAAATTCAATTATATTTCAAAAAAACATTGAATATTTGTTAATAAGAAATTGTTTTGAGATATGTATGATAAGTGTATTAATGTACATTACACAAAATTCTTTACATTTTTTTAAAGATTTATTTATTTATTTGAGAGAGGGAGAATGCTAGTGGGGGGGAGGTAAAGGGAGAGGAGAGAAAGATACTGAAGCAGACTCCCCACTGAGCAGGGAGCCCAATGTAGGGCTCTATCTCATGACCCTGAGATTATGACCTGAGCCGAAATCAAGAGTTGGCTCTTAACCGATGGAGCCACCCAGGTGCCCCGAAATTCCTTATATTTTAGTGACACATTCTAAAACATATAGAGATGAAATTATGTGATGCTAAGGATTTGCTTCAAAATAATTTGGTAGAGGCAAGTGGATGGGTTTTGGTTGAGGTTTAGGTTTTGCCCATAGGTTCATGTTGGTTGGGGTTCATTTTACTGTTTTATTTTTTAATATGTTGAAAATCCTCTATAATAAAAAAAGGAAAAATTGAAAAAATATTTTGAAATAAAATTTTTAACACATAGTTACTTAAAATAAATGTATTAAGTTTAATTCAGTGTGCCTCAACTCCCCCATTCACCTCCATCAATAGCAGTTGATATTTCTTAACCTTATATAAAGTTCTCTGCATTCTGTTTTATTTCCCATGGCAAACCAACAACACCAGAAATAGAAAATAAAGCTATTTGTTAACCCTAAATTTACCTTAGCCCTTTGTATATAGAAAGTAAACATACCACTGACCATTACCTAATAATATAAGTAAAGTAAGAAAGATTAAACCTATAACAATGCTAGAAACCAATTAAAGTGGCCCTGTGTGTGTATATGTACATGTGTGCCATACACACACATTATATATATATATATATATGGAGAGAGAGAGAGAGAGAGAGAGAAAGGGAAGGGGAGAGAGAGAGAGGCAGAACAAGAGCAAATTCATGATACTGCAAATCAGTGTTAATATGTTAAACTTTCAAAGCTTAATTTTCTTCATTTATAAAAGGTTAAAAGACCTTCATTCAATCATAAAGATTAAATGAGACACTGTGCCTGAAGTTTTACATCATTTTTGGCACATACTATGTGCCCAATAAAATTGGTCTGTAATTTACTACCAAGAGGATTCTAAGCTTGGCTTCAAGTCAAAACATCAAGGAAAAAGTTTCTTCTTTGTTGATTATGAAGAAATTCTAGTAACCTGTAGCTTTTTCCAGAATGGGCATAGTAAAATTTGAATGTAGGTAGTATGATTTGCTACACTAAAGTGTCTCTCTTCAGAACAGGCATAGGAAATGCATATTTAGTTGTGTTTCATAATCTTAGGCAATCCTGGAATGAGTCTCAGCTTAAACTATAAAGGCTTTGGGAGGCTCCAGGGAGTTGCCCTCGGAAATTTAGACCCTTTTTTTCCCTCTAGTGGCATTGTACCAAGCTTGAAACCCAACTGAGGGTAGAGTTGGGGAGGAGACAAGACCTTCAGAGACACACTACACTTTCTGCTGCTGTCCCCGGTTACCAAGAAAACTACAGAAATGGTATAGATGCATGTATTTTTTTTTTAAATCAAAATATCCCCTTCCATCTCATATAAATATATTTGGAGATATATTCATGTTTGATATAAGTAGTCCTTTTATCTAAATGCTTGGGGTTTCACAGATTCTCTGAGCTCTACCTCAAGGTAGAATTTGAATTCACTCAGGCACAAATACGCTTGAGTATATGGTAAAGTGTTTGAGAAGAATCACATTTTAGAGATGTCAGTCTAGAGGTCATCCAAGCCAAACACCTACAATTATAAGTGAGGAAGCTGGCACAGAGAGGCTAAGTGCTTTGTGCAAGGTTGCACATCAAGTTAACGACTAATCATGGAATCATTATTAAAGAAAAGGTGCCACTACTTTAAAGTCAGGCTTGAAGAATTTAAAGCTGGATTTGGCCCTTGAAATTGTTTTGTCATTCCTTCTCATTTTGTGGGTAAAATCATTAAGGTCCCCAGAAGTTACAACAGACCTGGGATCTGGAACGGCACTCCTGCCCACCAGTCTACTCTCTTCTCCTTGCTGTGTTGCTACTGCTATTTCCGGCATGTCTGTGCTACAATACTTTTATCTGGGAAATTTAATTTTATGGCATAATACACGATATAACTGTAATCATATCCACAGTTGTTTTATCAGGATTATTGTTTTAGAGAATTAAATAGTATTTTACACAATATTTCAACTAAGGAAATGCTTCTGCCCTATTTATTTGCTTGTCAGGTATATTCTTCTTTCTGGTCAACCTCTTTTTATTTCTGTTCTTCACCTTACTCTTTCTTTTAAAAATTCCCTTTTATATGGTTACCATGGAAATTGCTCTCTTCCCCTTCAATTTTTCCAGTCATTTGAAGCTATTTATTTTATGGGATATATATGGATCATCTTTAATTCTTCAGAGAGTTATCCACCATAAGTGTTAATACCGAATTTATATTTTCATGTTTCCATTTAGTGCATTTTCTCCACACTAAAAGCTTACCACACCCATAGAATGTTGATTTTAGCTGTATGTTATTCGTTACACACAATCTCCAATAGATGTCACTATACACCATCTATTAAAGAAAGCAAGTGTAAATGCATTTTACTCAACAAATAGATTTTTTGACAAAACTATGTTGCTTTATGGCTCATCAGATTATGACTCTCTGTGTTTCCACATATAATAAAGCCTAGGCTGACGTTGTAAAAAATTTATAATGACATTAACCAAACAAATGGCTTACATTGTGATCCTCACTGTCTAAGTAATGTATACACTGCCCTTTATCTTGATGTGGTACCAGACTGCCAAATTAGGAAATGGAGAAAATACAGGAAGTTAAAAACTCTATCTAAAGCAAGGATATTTAGTATTTGACTTTCAACTGGCATATGCTTCTTTTATAAGAAATCTCATTGGATTATTTCAAATTAGACTCTGAAAGCAAAGTAGTGGTCCCATGCTTTTGTGGTGAATGGTGATTGCCCTATGACTTTCACTCACATAACAGATTCAAGAAAACAATTTCTGTATGAAATTGTGAAAGGTAGGCTCAAGATCACATTTGGATACTTTGAGAAACTGAGTCTTACAGATGATAAATTATCTGGCCAAAGCCACAAAGGACAATATAGGCAGAACTAAGATTTCCAAATAATTAGTGGTTTTCTATTTCTTTTAGAATGGAGAGCTAAGCTGATTCACCTACCTAGGAAGCGAAAGCAGCTAAGGAAGGAAAATATGCATAGGAAGCCTCATAAAACAGTTATGTTGGCAAACCACACCATAATGATATCTAACATTTATTGAGCACTTTATATGACAGTTGTATGTGGATCATCTTGCATAATCCTCACAGTATAATACATCCTGCTTATTTTTCTATTTAAAGACTGAAGTTACATGGTGGTAGTTATAAAGCATTGTTGCTATGGTAATGAGAGAAATCTTGAATGGTCAGAGACATAGAATAATAATAACAACACTATAATATATATTGAAGACCTACTATAGGCCAAGCAAAAATAATAACAGCATTTATTGATCACTGACTATATGCCAGGCATTGTGCTAGACTCTACACAATCACATGTATCTGTTATCCTAAAAACAGCTTGGAAAAAAGCGCCATTATTAACTACATAGGGAGAAACAAGAGAGTCAAGAAGGCAAGGAAATTGTGCAAAGTTACCTACCCACTAAGAGTTGGAGCTAACATTTGAATCCAAAACCTAGGCTCTATAATGTCTCACAGATGGTACTAGGCCTAGGAAAATTGTGGTGTGTGTGTGTGTGTGTGTGTGTGTGTGTGTGTGTGGAGGGGCTGTATTAAACACCTATACACATACACATATACATACCTACATATTTATACACACACATAATTCAATACAAAATTTAATGTGTAAGATGGGTAAATAATTCTAGAACTAGGGAGTTGATTATAAGAAAAGGAGTAAAAATTTTATTAACTAAACATCTTAGCCCATGGTTTCTTTGTTGGTCCTAGAAATGAAGCATTGCTAAAACTAGTAAAGGAAGGAAAGAAACGAATGATTCCTCCCCAAAAAAAGCAAACTTGTTAAAGGCTTTCATTTTTCAGCAAAGAATAGCAGGGGCGCCTGGGTGGCTCAGTCAGTTAAGCCACCCACTCTTGATTTCAGCTCAGGCATGATCTCAGGGTCCGGAGATGGAGCTCCATATTGGGCTCCACACTCAGTGGGGAGTCTGCTTGAGATTCTTTTTCTCCCTCTGCCTCTGCCCCTCCCTACTGCATGCTCTCTCTCTCAAATAAATAAATCTTTAAAAAAAAAAAAGAATAATGAAAGTGGGAGAGATACAGGAAAGCAGGAATAACTATCTAAAAATCTATTGTTTACTCTCATGTAACAAAAATAATGATTCTGGAGCCTTGAGCAAAAGCCAAAGTTGAGCGAAAGGATGAAGATTAACAAAAAGCTGCAAAATGCCCATTTTATACCAGCCACCTCAGTAACCTAGATTAACTATATCACAAATCACTAAAAGACAATGGTGAATGCCACTTAAAACTACTTTCTGGAAAATTAGTCCCTTTCATATCATTGTATTACCTTCAGAAAATTAGTTAATGCTTTTTTTGGGGCCTCAGTTTTCTCATCTGTAAAGTGTGGGCAAGGGACAAGATTATCTCCAGTGTCTCTTCCAAACTTGGAAACAAAGAATTTTAAGTACTATTGTTGCCATTGTTGTTTAAAGCAAGAAAAGTATGGCAATGGATTGATTGATTTAGGAAATCATTCTCCTTTTGTTTAAATCCCCAAAGCAACTGGTTCTACCTCCCTTTGAAGTATTGATTTGTGGGATTTGCAAATATTGTGAGGATTTGTCATTATTTGGGCTCTGTCATTAGAAAATGACTACAACACTGAAACAGAGGGGCCAATTAAAGAGGGTTCAAAAGCACAGCAAACATTTAGGATAACCTTGCATTGAAAGGCTCCCGTGGAGCTTCAGAAAACCTGAAAGAAAAACCGAAGAACTGCTTTATTTACATTGGGCTCTGCCACTTGCTAACTGTAAGTTCATCAACTTTTTCCTTTTCCTCCTCTCCAAAATGCTAATAGTATCAGCCTTATAGCATTGCTGTGATGATCTAGTGATGTAAGGATTCAGAATGGTGCTATGTGATCATCCTTACCACCACCATTATCTTAAATAAATATTACCACTATTACTGCTATTTGTTTATCCTGCACTCGTGTATCTGGATAGAAGGTAGCTATTTTTACAAGTCAGCTTTGATACCCGATTACAGTGATCTCATTTCAACCTAATCTGTTTGGTTTTTCTTTTCTTTCCTTTCCTCTCTCTCTCTCTTTCTTTCTTTCTTTGAGTCATAATCTATAGCAGATGACACTTTTTAAGATCTCACAGAAATACAATTAAGAGGACACTACAGTTGATTAGATGAATTATGCAATTTTTAAGATGATAGTACTTTATTTTTATTTAATGCTGCTTAAACGTATTCATTTTAATCTAGTTCAGTTGCCAAACTCAGTGGTTACAGTACTATGCCCAAGTAACCCAAATATTTGCCTAGAAACCCATTTCCTCACAGGGCTGGCTTTGTGGAAGTCTCTGTCCCCTTTACATTACTGTGAAGTGATGCTGACTGCAGTGGCAGCTTGCTTTCCCCCGTCAGCCCTCTCTCCCCTTTTCTCTATCAAAGGTCATCACTGTATTTAAGTCAAAGGCACTGGCGTAACCTGGTCCACCTCATCAGGACACACCAGGTGGCGGTTTCTGTTTAATTTCTGGAGTTATTCCAAAACAAAAAATGATCTCCAGCCCCACCCAAGTCAATCTCTTTCCCTTCTCTTGACGAAATTCCAGGATTAGAAATCCATTTCTCTGTGTAAATCAATAACCTCTCCAGGCAATCTCTTTCAAAATGAAGATACTCAAGGGAGTATTCATCATTAAGCTCTTAACACCTCTGTGTGAAGGATTTTCATCAGCTTTTTCCCACTATGAAACAACAGCTTGACCCTGCAAGCCAGGCTTGGGTGGTGTGGGTCTGAACAGAAACCTAGGCTGAAAAAAAAATGAGGATTGGCTTCAGGAAGGGAGGGGGTCACAGATTTGCATACAGTTCAAATGTTTCTACAGCAGCCTCGATAGGAGCATACCTTTTCTAACTGAAGCACCCCTAAGGTGCAAAATATAGAAGAAGAAGGAGTTACCGAGTACAGTTTGTCTCCACCGGCTACCCCAATAGTTCCCCAGGCCAAATAAATCCTGGCAGCAAAAGTCGGTGGTGATTGGAGTTTGGGAAAGGTTAAGAAGGCAGAAACAGTAGGGAAGGTGTATAGGTGGGTGGCTAGGTGAACAAACAGAAATCCAGGTTCTTGGGGCCAAATGCTACCACTAGTATAGACAGGAGATACCCATGAGAGGGGAGTTTTAGCCACACATGTACAGACGTAGTTTTTAGAAACCAATAGCTGAACGGGCACAACACAAAAGACTTAAGATGCTCAGAATACTGACAGCTCACACATTAGAAGGGGACACTTACGGAACTAGCAGTGACTGTCTATTTCTAGCTCTACAACTATTCTTTTCCTGCATGCTACAAAATTTGCCTTGTTCTCCAATTTTCACAAAAACAAGGTAAAAACTCTGGCTTTATAGTTTTGATGAGACAACTGATCTAATTATTTTCTGCTTGCTTCTACTCCAAGGAACCAAAAGTATTTATCGGGCACAAGCAACAGGGCAACCGGGCACCCCGCCTTCCCTTTGATCTGCATCAACCATGCAAATCAGCATTCTCTCAATTTCCCAGGACCTGAAGCCAAGCCAAACCAACTGGAGGCGTGAGGACTGCACCTCTGCCCTCTTGTCCATTGTGGTCTTGATTGTTCTCCTTGAAGACTTTCAGAGAAGGCTATATTAGCTGTAGATACACGCCCCTGTTCTCTCAGGGCAGAGACAAATAATTGGGCAGAATTAGAAAGTACCAAGGTGAATTTGATTTTTGTCTGGTGAAAACTGTCTCGAACAAATATATTAATTTTTTTTCACATTTGTTCTAAGTTAAAATATGTTAAGTCCTTCCTTAGTACAGTATAATTCAAAATAAACAAGTTAAAATTTCCCCTCCAAGATGAAACTGTTTGCTAACGACATTTGTGAGCAAACTTTCCAGAATCTCAGCTAAAGTCTCATCCCTGGGCTGTAGGGGTTGTTTCCAGACCTACAATCCTTTTTTGATCATTCTTAAGAGGCTTTTCAGAAAAGAATAACCTCACTATTTAAGATTCCAGCACCACCTGGGAATCCAGCTTTGTCTCTCTCTTGTGTGCAGATGAGCAGTTCATATTATGGGTATAATCTCGCTCCATTTACCTTGAGAGAGTAACGTCCAAGAGGCGGAGACTGTGGACAAACAAAACACCATATTGAAGCAGGGAGAGTTACACTACAGACAACCTGTCTTGTCAAAGAATAGCAGAACCGGAGAGAGGTTATGTGATTATATCCTATAGTTTCTTTTTTAAATGCCATATGAACATAAATAATACAATAGTTCCAAGCCACATTCAAACACATGTTTCCTAATTCTGATTCTGAGGATATAAAAATATTCAAAATTAAAGTTAGTTTCATTTCCCTGCTAGGTTGGACAACATTTGAGCAAGAGAATCACTGACCAAAGATTTTCTTAGGTCAACTTGTTCTCCTTTGGGTCTCTTTTTATAAAAAGAGTTTAGGGGTAATAAATGCAATTTCGCATGCTCATTAAGCCTAACTTGTATGGCTTAAAAATAAGAAAAACAGGGGCGCCTAAGTGGCTCATTCGGTTAAGCGTCTGCCTTTGGCTCGCATCATGATCCCAGCGTCTTGGGATCGAGCCCCACATCGGGCTCCTTGTTCAGCGGGGAGCCTGCTTCTCCCTCTCCCTCTGCCTGACGCTCCGCCTACTTGGGCTATCTCTCTGTCAAATAAATAAATAATAAATAAATAAATTAAATAAATAAATAAAATCTTAAAAAAAAAAGTAAGAAAAACATTTTTTTCACTTTTTTCCTCTGGAAAATCATACAAAGACTCATTCAAACACAAAGAAAATGGGTAGTATGTGTGTATGTCACCAGATATTTGGCAATGACCTACATGCTATGTTTCTCAACTCTCTGAAGTTGTCAGGGCAGGAGAGGTACAATCCTATTTTCTCCCCTCTAGAGCTCAAGATAAAACTGAGGTTCAAGGAGATGACATGACTGGCACAAGGATGTAAGGCTTGTAACTGGCATAGTAGACTTGAATGCAGGTGTTATGTCTCCCAAGTTTCTGGCAAGCATGTCAATGCTGATTCATTTACAGAACATGGACATTCCTCTGAAGAAAGCTGGCCCACATTGAGCTGCTCCCTATAGCTAAGCTGCGATCTTGCAACTGTTACAACAGTGTCGTTGTTTTATCCTCTACTTTATTCCACATAATGGAGAAGAGAGCATACCCAGTAATTATGGTATTCCTGAGTAGTGACGCAGGGCCTGCCATGACCTTTCAGTGAACTTGAGCCCGCGCAGCAGGTTGGGGAGCCCCAGAGTGGTCAGGTGACCACATTGCCATCTGCAGTTCTGGACTGGTCATCTGGCCAGTGCTGACCTTTCGGAACATGATCCAGTGAAATCCAAACCCTGGGAGTGGCTGGCGGGCAAAATCTGCTCTTCAATGTCAGTTTCACTGCTGAGTTGTTTAATTGTCCACTACAACTTGTAAAGGGCCCATTAGGCTCAGGTCATGAACCTCCTATTTAGCATTAATGGATAATCAAATCCTATTTGATTGGAAATGCTTTTGTCTTAATTGTATTTCTTTCATAATTATAAATACCTCGCACTTTACTAACATAAACTTTAATATAATGCAGATCCTTCCTAAGACTGATTTTAAGAGACTAACACCTATTGTTGAAGCTGCTCCATCAAGAGAATATAATTTTATTAAAATTATATCCCCAAACTACATAATAATGATACACATTGCAATGGTGTTCTAGTATATTAATACAGTGGATTTTAATAATTCATTCTCTGGCAACTTTTTAAAAGGCAAAGCTTACATTATTTTTCTTGCATGAAATTGATCTCCTTCCATCTCATATAACCTGAAAGTTTACCAGACCTTTACCCAATGATCATTCATTCAGTCAGTTAGTCGCCAAAAACTTATTGAACATCTGCCAAGTGCTATACTGTGCTATCTACCAGGACAACAAAGATGAGTAAGACCATGTTCATGAGGAACTTGCAGCTTAGATGGATAAAAGACCTATTAAGATATAATTATGAAACAATCTGGTAAAGAAACTAGGTGTTTTTTTTTTTTTTTTTGCATATAGGATTACAGAGTATATGCGGCTGATACCTTCAAGAGTAAAAAGCTAAGGAAAGCTTAGGACATGTTGAATTGAGCTGCTAATGAAAACCGGGAAGGAAATGGCTAGAAGGCAAATAAATCTCAGGAGTAAGGTGAAGCTAGTGTTATACATGTTGGAAAGAGCTTCGCGTAAGTAATAATTGAGCCATGGAAGTTTATGTCAGAAAGAAAGGAAGAAGTTCAAGGAGAGACTATTAAGGAAAACTTTCATTTAAGGTATAGAAGAAATTAGAAATAGAGAAAAAGAAAACCCTAACAGCACGTTGTTATTACCACTAAGGGAAGAGTTTGAATGTATGAAATATAGTGGTTATCATGATACTTGAATAGCTAACAGCACTAAACTTTAAGCACAAATCATACAAGTTGGAAAACTCACTGGTCTTGAATGAAAGTTGAATAGCCTGGATTTAAAGTCCTGCCTAATACTAATTTCCTTTGGATCCAGAGGCAGTAATTTATTCAACCCAGACCTCACTGAACCCAAACCTAAAATAAAGTTAGGATGTGGAAGTCCTAAATACCTTCCTTTTCTTAAGGTATCTGGGTATGAGAAAACTGGAGTTTCTTTAAGAAAAGCTACTCTGTAAATTTAAGATGTATCATTGTTCCAAGTGGCTTATACCTATTTATAAAACTAAGAGTATTGAAAGTGAAAACCTTCATCTAAATAGGCGGCAATTATTTAATTACATGACAGTCGTAAGTTATATATATCTGCACATAACATGTTCTTTAAAAAGGTGTACCACATAACTCTAAGGTAATTCTCCAAAGAGGCTATTAGTCTGTTGTGTCACAGGATATTATGTTATTAATAATACACAGATGAAAGAAAATTGTCCGGTGAATGTGGTTAGCTAGAGACACAAATTGAGAGCCAAGATTCATTGGTTCTATTTTGAGCTCCACCACTGACTCTGAGCGCTCTGAAGTCACATATTTTTCAAAATAATATTGATTCCTCACAAGTGTACAGGATTTTAAAACCAGATAATTTTGAAGTTCTTTGAGATCTTCTAAAGAAGCAGCAATTTTTTTTTTTCAATTAGCAAAAGATCTTATAAGTTTTCAAAAGTGTATGTCAGGTGTGTTCTCTTATGCACCCACATTGCTGAGAATGGGCTTTGAAATATTTTACATTTAGATAGAGGCATTTTTAAAAGATAAATTTACTAAATGAGCCATGAACATGATCTCATTTGCAAAAGGACTAGGATCTGAAGTAGATATGCAAGCAACAGTTCTAAGAAAAGGTGATAAAGAAATATGTAAAAAGTAGGTTTTAAAATAAATGTAGACACTGGAAGCAAACTCTTGTAAAATATTTAACTGTTATTTTAATTTTGAGACATATTACAGTGTCAGATAATGTCTGTGTTTTCAAAGTTAATCAGGAAATACAGTATATGGAACTGGAATGACTGACAAATTCCCTATGAAGGCTGCCAATTAGAGTCTTGTATGGGTGGGCTAAGGCTCCAGGAGTTTTCATTTTACTTCTGTTTCTCTGTTGGAGTTCCTTTCAAGCTGTCAGAGCTTGGGAAGAACCTGGGCTTTGGTTTTTTTTAATACCTTTCATTTTCCTGCATGTAGTCAAGTTTTGAAAATTTAAACATGATAAAACTCCATGGGACATGACATGATTCAGTTAACATTTTGACTGTGTAATGATCCACAACTTAATACCAATAAGAGATTAAGATAGAAAAGATGGTTATTACTAGGAAAAAAATGATCGTTTGAGGTGTGGATAGACAAAAATGTCATCTTTCCCTTAAGTTGCACTAGGGTTTCTTAAAATTGCTTCAAAGGAAATGGAGGATAATTCATGCTGTGATTTATGTTAAGGGATGTTACTAACAGCAATAATATACATATATCAAGTTTAAAATTATACGTTATATTTAACATGTAACAGAAGTATATATAATTTCACATGTAAATATGTACATAAAATTGTACATATGTATACGTATATCATCAAAGGCGGCTTAGTTGTTTTTTTTTTGTTTTTTTTTTTTTTACTATTTTCCTTTATATTTTATAGTCAACCATGGCAGGATTTTTAGTTTTCACAATTGGATAATATTTTAGTTTCAGAACTACTGCTCCCCCAGAAAGGGAAACAATGCTCCAATAAGAGGCAGCGTTCAGAGTAGAGCCTGTCCACTCTCCCACATCCTCTCTTCTGTCGCCTCTTCTCTTCTCTCTTACTTTTTGCTCCACGGCCCCATTCCTAACCCTCTTTTCTCTTGAACCAATGGTAATGTATGTGTTAGTAGAGTGTTAGAATCTATTGAAGGAGATTGGTTAAAAAAAAAAAAGGCAAGGAATAAGAACACTCATCTACAAGATTATTATCGGAGCAAAGTTAGTACTGTTGATATTAGCAAGAAATTGGACATAACCTGTATCCATCTAGAGGGGATGAGTTAAACAATGGTATAATCAAGGGGTGGAATATTATTCAATTTTATAGGAGACTTTTATAAAACTGAAAGTAAGATAAAGAACAGCGTTTACAATACGCTATCTTTTGTATACTAAAGGGCTTAAACTACTAAGTCACATTAATATTTTCTTGCATTTGCATAAATGAACTCTAAGGATAAGAAATAAATTAATAAAAATGATCACTTATGGGGTTATATGAGGATGAAGCAGTAGTGACACTTAATACATTTTTTTAAATTTCTGAGCCATGTGAATGCATTGCCTCTTAATAAAAATGCAGAAAAGTACTTAACAAATGTTTGTTGAATGAATAAATGATTGAATGAATTAGAAGACTTGAACTTAGTTAGCTATGCTGACAATTTAAAAATAGCTTATTTAATTTCCCTAGCACTGCCACTGTACTCTGAATCTTTACTTCCCCAAAACTCAGTGGACCAAGTTCTCATCAAAATACACAATTCATTCGGAATTCTACTTTGTTCTAAGGTATCTTTATGCCTATACTTAATTTGTATTTTTAAAATAAAGTTTAAGCTACTCTAGAGTAGAAATGATCTTTTGTGTTTATTTCTATTCTTTCTCCATCATCTCATATAAGGCTATGATTGTAGCTAATATTCAATAAATCATCAACCTCTATAAATTCTATTAATGTGTCATATAAGTGATGCTTATTATAGGGCATAAAATTTAGATATCTTTTATCTTCATTGAAATTAATCGAGTCATATCATTTTACAATGATACGAGTCCTGGTGATATGTCACGTATTCAGAAATAGTGGCTTTTGGATGCATTCCAGGTTACAATAAATCCCGAAGTCCCTTTGGATGACCAATTCAAATATGTGGAGATAATTGATAGTGCTTTGGTGTGCCTCAGTCCTCATACTGTTATTAGGGATCTTCTCTCAGAGTAATATGCTTTTATTTTCCTTCTTTCTCTTCAGGGAATTTGAAGGGATTCCTTGTCACCTGGAAACCTGATTCAAACACTCATCATGACCAAAAACAATCAAGTGAAAAACAAACAAAAAGGTTGACTAACTACCTTTGGTTAATTATTAGAATTTTTTTCTAGCATAAGGTGTAGTGTTTATTTTATGAAAAGTTTCTGGGTTTCTATTTTAAGTCTTTTGCTTTGCCACTTGCCCCAGAGGCTTTCTTTCATACTGTCTTAGGATCCAGGTTCACAGGAACACCTCATTGTAAAGCTTCTTTTCAATTTTCTTATTTGGAAAAGTCCTTTTCGTTTATTTGCAACATTCTGACTCTTGCTTTAGAATGAAGACAGCTGTTCACAGTATTTGCTTTTAATCAGGGTAATGGTAAGCAAGTAATAGGCACTCAATAAGGAATAAATAATAAGGTTTAAACATTGAAATTTATATGTGAAGGCTAATTGCATATAATATACTTAGTCACTAATGAAAACTTATTATTGGAAATATTATCTCCACTTATTTAAGCTAAAGCCTATAAGAGTATTATGTGAGGATGAATAACACCTATAATAATATTGGTTAAATAATGGACTTGGAAACAATATTTGGGCATAATACTTGAGAAGAGTGCACTGGCAATGGTTTAGAAAGTGTGGTTCCAAAATGCTTTATGGAAGAAACAAGGTTTTAACAATTTTTAGAAGAATTTGAAAGGATATGACAACAGAAAAGATGGAATAGCCATTCTATATGGGGTTTTCTGTAGGATCGTCAGGCTGGTTAAACACATTAGACTGAAAAATGCAGTGGAGCTGAAAAAGAGAGAAGTGTGATGCAGAGGGCACAGTGAGAATTGGATCATGAATAGAGAATATAAACTTGAAGCCACAAATGTGTTTCATTTGGCTCACATTGAATTAGTTCCAACTCCTACATATTGGAGATTTCACATAAGAATCCTATTTTCATCTTCTTTTCACAAAGCACAGGGCAACCCTGGGAAGCTTGCCTCCTGGCAACCACTGAGCTAATGAAAAGCTGTCTCCTTTACATGGGGCATGTTCTCTCGAGTTCTCCTTAATTTCTACTTGGCCATTTTTTCCCATTTAAGTTACTTGGGTGAGCCCTGTAGACACTTCAGTTTATAAGTCCTGATTTAAAGGAGTTTATCTTTTATCAAGTAGATGGTACCAGTTTCCCTTTCTGTCTGAATCTAGGTGGTTTCTGGGTTGTGATAGTAAGTAGTACCCAAACCAGGATAACCACCATTATCATCAGGAGAGCTTGTTAAAAATACGGCTTCCAGTCATCTCCTTTTGGTAGGTTTAGTGGGGCGCATGAGAGACACATATTGAACAAGTGTCCAGATGATTCTAATGAATCTATTCTCTAACAGACTTTGGAAATTACTGAATGAGGATAGAACAGCAGGTACATTTAGTCGATTCTTGAGTGTGAGAAACTGAGCCTAAGCTGTTTCTAATTTATTCACAAATGTGACTGTAATAGCTTTGGCTCCTTGCCAGTGGTCCTGGGAATCTTGAGTTATCCCATTGGGTACTTTGATAATGGATGTTACATGAATACTGAATATAAATTTGAAGAAGCCTTATTATCATTTTTAAAAATACCTATCCTCTATGCACCAAAAGCCAAATATCAGAGGAGAGCTATGTCATTGTAATTAACCATCACTATCTATTAAGTCCCTGTCATTAAGAATTTTCAAGATGGAAGATATCTAGTCTAAATCTTTCCAATGAGAAAATTGAGACCCAAGGAATTAAAGGACTGATTCAAGGTCACAAAATTCAGCAGGGGTAGAGTTGGTCTGGAACTCCAATCTTCTATTTTTTTTAAATCTTTGTTCCACCAACTAGGTGCAAAAGATGGATTTTGACATATATGTTCTGGGTGTCCAGGGATGTTTAGGGAGTATTGTACTCAGAGTTACAGTGATACGACTTACAGATGCTATTAATTCATTCTTCCACCTTCTACCCCCTGTAGTCATAAGAAGAGCTCAGGTCTGCAATTTAGCCTACTTTTACTAACTAACCATGTGTACTTAAGACTTGTGCATATTAGAGAATAAAACATATAGCATAATATTAATTTTCTCAGTAACACACAAAGCAAATATTTTGAAAAACTAAGACTAATTTATAGGGACAAAGACAACTATCTTATGAAAATAGAAATACATGTAGAAATTAAAATTGGTAGATTAATGTAACATTTCCTATGAGCCACCAGATGTCACTATTATAGGCATGATGCATCACCTTATATTAAGATTATTAGAGGTTTAGTGTCAAATAATATTAACAATTCCAAGTTCATGATCATTGTGTATACTTTGCAAAACATTTTTATATTTTTATAAAGCATATTCTATTTTTTTAATAAATCTTGATGTAAAGAAAAAAATGAAATCAAGAAATAAGAAAGATTGATTTCAGACTAGAAATATGTACCTGGGTAAAATCATTTGAGAAAGATGAAACTCTTGTGAAAGTCCAGTCCATCCCCCACTTATGACAGTTTAAAAAACTGTCTTTGTTCAGAATTGGAACTCTAATGCAATAAGTTATTTTACAACAATTAATTCAATTCCATTTAAAAACCAGTAATGATAATTTGCAGAAGCTTAAGTAGGCGCTAAAAGGAATAAATATAAGTAAGACATAAAAATTATCAAGGAACTTAAAATCCGTTTGAGATATAAAAGCTAAGCAAAGGTAAAATTTGTAAATACATGGACATGAAATGGAAGGAGAGTGTGTCATCTAAGTTGAATACTGAAGAAGTAGAGGTTTTTTTGGAAGGAAGGAAGAAACAACGTGAAAAAAAGACAGAGTTGTGCAAATACCTAGTACATTTAGGCAGGCAATTGCGTGACTAAAGAGTAGGAATTCTGGTGAAAGGTAGTAGGTCTTGAGTCTGGGAAGGTAAATTGGGTCTAATTGACGAAGGATTTCAATGACAGGCTGTCCTTTAATTTTCAAATGATAAAAATCCACCTTAATAATTTTTGATAAAGGGAATCACGTGATCTAATTACTGGTTTGCAGTCACTGGCCCCATGAATGTAGATGCATGGATCAGAGGTGCAAGAGGCTAGTGTTGGGGGTAGAGGGGTTCTTGCAATAATGGAATGCCTTGGGTGGGAAAATAAAGGGGGTATAATATAAAGAAAATGGATCCTAATAACGAGTTACAGAGGCTATGGAACTATTGTGCAAATTTTTGGTCTTTTAAAAAGTTTTGCCACCAGCCTTTTTGGGAAGGCCTTTTTAGGAAGTCTGATAAATTCTGTCAGTGATGGGATTGTGGGCTTTTTTTTTTTTTCAATTAAAAAAAAAAAATGCCAGCTTATTAAAGGGCCTAAATTCTCTAAAGAGTCATGTGATCATTACTACTACTATCATTATTAATAAAATATCTGCAGTTTTTGAACATCTAAAACCAGCCTATAGAGATAGTATTAGAGCACTGTAATTCTTATAAACTAAGGACTTCAAATGCTGCTAGGAATCAATTAGAATAAGCATTTGAATGTAAACAAAAACATTGATTGACAAGAAGTCTTAAGACAATACTGAAATACCTTCTTCCTCAAAATCTATCTCCAGCTGTTCTCCCACAATGGCTAACATACCCACTTCCCAACCCATTAAAGATTTGGTCTCCTTAATTAAGGTATTACATTTCTAGGACTGCATTCATCCGTGCAACAAACATTGATTACCTACCATGTGTCAGGACTTTGTAGGTTCCTAGGGATACAAAGACTAATGAAATGAGATCCCTGGGTTCAAGGACTTCATAGCTTTAGGAGCTAAGCATGTAAACAATTTTCATACAATGTGAAGTATATTCCTCTTGCTTTGGAAAAGAATGCACTAACTGGAAGAAAGAGGAAATTGGAAAAAGATGCCCAGCAAAAGTGATGTTCGAGGTTATCTTGAAAAATGCAAAAATCCTCAAGGCTAGAAAGAGTCTAGTGAGCTGACACCTTATGGAATAAAGGGACCATAGCAAGCTGTTAAAGCAGCTTGTTAATTTATTGCTAAAATCAGCAATGTAGAGTGACTATCCATCTAATTTTCCCTGAAACAGTCCCAGTTTTGACTTACTGCCCCCCTTTTAGTCTTAAAAAAGTGCTGGTTTAGACAATAATTTTATTTATATGACAAAACATATATAAAGCTATAGTAAATACAGCTGTGAACCAATTGTCACCAAGACCAATAGCACAAGTAGATCCAAGGGGCAAGATATAGTTATGATGGCAGAATTGGCAAAGAATCAGTGGCTGGGAAAAAGCCAAGAGAAAAAGAGTGAGGATCAAGATACTGAAAGATACTGCTCACCTGAAAGGGAGTGTTGGCTTATTTCTCTAATGGGATGTGGAGGGGGGGAAAAGACTTGGAAATGATATAATGCAGTGTTTAGGGAGTACTGGGAAAACATGAAAGGCTTTATATATCTTATTAAGAACTATAAAATAACAGCTAGGCTTTATTCAGTGTCTACTGTACTCTAGGTATCATACTAAGCACTTCATAAGAAATAACCCCATTGGGCGCCTGGGTGGCTCAGTCGTTAAGCATCTGCCTTCGGCACAGGTCATGATCCCAGGGTCCTGGGATCGAGTCCCACATTGGGCTCCCTGCTCGGCGGGAAGCCTGCTTCTCCCTCTCCCACTCCCCCTGCTTGTGTTCCCTCTCTTGCTGTGCCTCTCTCTGTCAAATAAATAAAATCTTTAAAAAAAAAAAAAAAAAAAGAAATAACCCCATTAATCCTTACAACAATTATGTGGGGCATGCAGAAGCCATTAAGCATGTTCACTGACTATTTCAGGCTCTCCAACCTCTGGGCACTTAGGGAGATTTTCCTTTATGACCTCCTGGGGCTAGGTAGGGTCCCATGACCAAGAACTTGTAAGCAGAAGTATAGTTGTTACCTGTGGCCTGAATAATCCACTCTCTGAGATTCCAGAGCTCTCCTTACCTTCTATCTCAGCAACCAGAAATCTATATGGTGGTTGCTCCATCAACCAAGATCCTGCGGTGATGATGAAAGCAACATGGAGGAGAGCTCCCAGACAGCCCAGAGAGATAGACATGTAATATGAGCAAGAAATAGTTTCTGCGGTTTTAATCCCTTGAGATTTGGGGGTGGTTTGTTATAGCAGCATAATATAGTCTATCTGGATTGGTACAATAAATATATTATTTTTTTAAATTTTATTTTTTAATTATTTATTTTTTATTATGTTCTGTTAGCCAACATATAGTACATCATAAGTTTTTGTTCCATATTACAGATGAAGAAACTGATACTTAAAGGGTTAAGTAACTTACCTAAGTTTACAAAATTGGTGAGTAGATGAGCCATGGTTAGCATCCAGAAAGTCTGAACAGATGTTAGGCTTACCCTGCTGCTATACAATATTGAATCTAAAACATCTAAGCCTTATTCTAAATGATTCATAATTGTGACTCACATCCTTTCTCCTTTTGTTTCCATCCTTAAATTAGGTCATGATAGCCCCTTCACCCAGCACAGACACAAAAAAACTCCCAGAGCAAGGAAAAAAAAAAACAACCTTTAGGATATCTGCGTGTTTTTCTTTATTCATAAGTAAAGTTCAGACCTCTAATGAATAGGCAAAATGTGGTAGGTGCACAGCATGAGCACTGGGAACCCTTACAAACAATGAACTAGTAATATATCTAAAAACAGGCTGCTAAAAACAGAAGGTAAAAGTAGGAAACAAAGAGTTCGATAACAAAGTCATTTATGTTAAAATATATGCACGTGGGGCGCCTGGGTGGCTCAATCGTTAAGCGTCTGCCTTCGGCTCAGGTCATGATCCCAGGGTCCTGGGATCGAGCCCCGCATCGGGCTCCCTGCTCCGCGGGAAGCCTGCTTCTCCCTCTCCCGCTCCCCCTGCTTGTATTCCCTCTCTCGCTGTGTCTCTCTCTGTCAAATAAATAAATAAAATCTTTAAAAAAATATATATATATATGCACGTAACACAATGCACATTTTGCAAGAACATGCTATAATACAAAGCCTTGACACATTCAAATGGTTGCCCATTTAGGGAGTGATGAGTGTGGTTAAGGAACAAATGGGGGAAAGGGAATTTAAAAAAATAATCAGATGACCAACCAACCAAATCACCAAGATAGGGGACCTACATACACCGAGAATGATAATGTTTTATGAACTGGTAAAATGAATAGTTCAACTTTGTGTAAACTTCAAGTTTAAAAACAGAGGCAAAAACAAAACTTCACAAGAGCTACAGTACAAGCCCTTCCCCCCATGAGTTTCATTTTCAAACAATCATCATTTTGGAATAATTCCAAAGGAGCATACTATTTGAAAAATGCAGAATTTTTATAAAGAGCGAGAATCATGGATACACAGAATGAGGAGTGAAAAATCGTGGCAAATGCAAATTACCTATCCAACTACTCAAACTGGCTCAGACCCTAGTTGTCTATGACAGGTCAGACCCTCCAAAAAGCATAAAAATCTCCACAGAAACTCTTAATTATCCCATGCACAGATACATCCATTCCTTCTGCCTTAGTGCATCATTTATGCCCATAATTTGTCTTTCTTTAGATGTTAATTATTTGTAGGTTATTGAGAGCTTTGTAGGAGTCTGGCAGACTTAAACACCAGGGAATTTAAGTTACAGTCAGATGCATCTCAGTGGCATCGGGGAGTTTTTGCTCCAAGGTGATATGAAATTGTGACAGGAGCTGTGTCTCAAGCTGTTTGTCTGGCTAGACCTGGAGATTTGGGAGGCTGCTACCTGCTTTTATTTATTTATATGGAGGGTTACGGAATACAGATGCCAACGCTGACTGTGAGTTAAAGAGAAGAGAGGCTAAGAGCTTAGGCTTAACCTACAGGGGACCTGAGGAATAAAGAGCCCCAGAGTCCAGCGTGGAGAAGAGAGAAGAAAGGGGAGGAAGAAAAAAGACTAAGCGAGATCAGGCCTAATGAACCTTTTCCTGAAGTCAATGAAACGGGGAAGTGGAGCCTCAGAGAGCAAGACCATGCCCAAACAAAGCAGGGATAAAGTGGATCAGCCACAGTGTCACCAAATTTGTCAAGGGTTCAAAAACCAGCAAATCAAAATCTGCAGTGAGAAAAACACTCGTGCAGAGCCATACGCTATTGTTATTATCAAGGTGAAGATACGACAGGAAATACACACGCGCCCGCACGCATACACAAACACACAGCACGCACACGCACATACACTTCTTTTGGATGCTCAGAGAAACGCGAGTCTAGATTTTGTCAAACTTGGTGGTGATACTCTGACTTTATGTGAAGGAAAATGTGGCTATATGCTTTTTATTTCTATGACTGGAAATGATAAAAAGACTTTATTCTACTATGAAGGAGTTAACAATAAAACTAGAGGCTCATTGATACCTTTCTGTCCTAGAAAGTGCTGAGGAATCAAGTTACAGAAAATGCCGGGCTTGAACATTACCTCAGGAGAGCAGAAGCTGAAGGAAACGTGGGCAAGGAAAGTGAAAAATCTCAGGATTTGCTGTAAGTGTGAAGTAAATGGACGTATTCACCAGGAGCCAACTAAAACAGCCTCACTTCCTGGGCAATTTCGATCATTGGGAGTTGCCAGGATATCACAAACAATTTTAACTAGAGGAAATGCATCTTTTTGTCGTATTTGATTTGTAAGCAAATGTTGTTTTGGGTTTTTTTTTTTTATGAATATAGCATTATAATGAATACATTATCTTCCAGTTACATTTGTATGGTAAAAAAAACAAACAAACAACAATAAAAAAATTGACATTTGACTCTCCAGACTCTTACTCTACAAAGCATGACTCATTGTGGAAATAAAATGCTTTTCTTTTTTTTACAAGCTCCCTTTCCTAACTCGTTGTCTCTAAGTCCTTCTATCTGACTAAACATTGAGCTGGCCAAGGATGACACATTTTCTTGTATGATCTCGATTTAAAATGTTCCCTCTTGGAAACTTCTTAATATCAAAGAAGTACACTCCAGATACACACAGTGTTGCGTCATATATACCACCTGTGAGTCTACTGGGAGACAAGATGTAGAGGCTAAAAAGCGCTGAGTAATGTAGGGAAGTGTTGAATCACTACATTGTACACCTGAAACTAATACAACAGTGTATGTTAACTCTATTGGAATTAAAATAAAAAACTTAATACACAACCCCCCCCAAAAACGTAGAAGCTAAAAGAGATTTCACAGATGGTCAGATCTGAGCTAGACTTCTCTTGCACTCAAGAGACTTGCTAGCTGTCTCAAGTCACCATGTTCCTGGAGGGCAATGAGCCTTACTTGCTTCACAGGTACAGGTTCATGCTTGAGAACAGTCTAGTAGAAGACACCTAGAGCAGTGCATAGAAAGAATCTAATTCCGATCCTGGAGTCACCATTCTCATTTAGCAAATCTGCTGAAGGAAGTCATCCAATCCCTTGAGAATTCTTTTCTCACCTATAAAATGATTTCTTTTTTTTAATGTTTTGTGATTTTTAAAATTTTATTTATTTATTCGAGAGAGAGAGCGTGTGCATGAGCGGGAGGAAGGCCAAGGGAGAGGGAGAGCAGACTCCCCACTGAGCAGGGAGCCTGGAGCAGGGCTCGATGATCCCAGGACCCCAAGATCATGGTCTGAGCTGAAGACAGATGCTTAACCAACTGAGCCACCCAGGCGCCCCTATAAAATGATTTCTAATAGTGGTCATTTTTAGATTTAATATTCTATGATTTTAGTCCTCTATTCTGTCTCTTTGCATGACTATGATTATTTTGTAAGTTTATGTTAAACTTTTATCAAAACGTTTTTAAAAAATCACGTTCAAGGTAATCACATGTCCCCTGTGACGCTATGTATTAGAGAATGGAAGTTTGTGATCACATTAGTGCCGTGGACATTGTACATTTTGAATTAAATACTTGTAGATTGATAGTTAGAAGAAATACCTTTACACTGTGCTCTGTTCCTTCTCCTCACCCCATGACAATACTTTCCTGACACAAGAGGTGCCTCTGCCAGACTTGAAGGGGATGGAGAACAGAGGGGAGGGGAAATTTTCCATTACAGGCAGAGACACCGAGGAAAATGGCTGGTTGAGTTTTCAGCAAGTGCTCTTCAGTCTACACGAAAATACTTCAGTATATGGAGACCAAGAGCACTGGTGGTGTCCGGGGAAGTCTCTGCCTCTATCACAGGGGCCTTTACACTTTGTAAGCTAAAAGAATCCTAGAATCTTAGGGAAACGATCTTGTTGTAGCTGCAATCGTTTAAATATCTAAATACCTTCTGAAATAATTGAATTAGAAAATAGAAAGAGGGATTGATAAATCAATTTTGAGATTTTGCTGATAAAAATTATGACGATAATAGGTACCATAAATTTGATAGCTTCTATGTGCAAAGTCCAGACACCTTGCATATATTATTTCTAATTATCATTAAAATCCAATAAGACAGATATTTTGCCCCTATTTTACAGAATCCAAACCTGAAGCTCCGAGAAGTCTAATCATTTGCCCAAGTTTATAGAGCTTAGAGAAATTAAACCTGGATTAAACCTGCTTTTTGTGACTCAAGAGTCCATGGTTTTTCCACGATTCCACAAAATTACAACTATATTTCACAAATAATACCTTCGTGGCAGAACCTTAATAATCTAGTTAATATGATAGATCCTACTTCCACACTTTTAACTAGTAAATATTAGTTGTCCTCAAAGTAATATCAAGTGCTTTTCATTTATTTCTTTACTTGCTCAGCTAATACTGACTGCCTGTTCCATGCCACCTGCTGCCGTAGCCATAGTGGGAATACCAAATAGGAAGTGAGCAGAGCCTAGAGAATTGTAATAAAAACTAAACATTATTACCTTAGGTGTAAAGAATAGATAGCTGCATAGAACTTCATAAAAATGAGCAAACAAAAAAATCAAAGTAGGAATTTAGAGGGAAAATACTTCAGTACAGAGACGCACAGAAGTGAAAACCAGTGTTCTGAGGACAGGTAAACTACTAAAATGGATTTACTAAAATAAACCAAAATATTCACTTTCAACTAAATATTAAAAACTATGCTGTGAGGCAAGAAAAGAGCACTTTGAGAAGAAAATGTTGAGAAATAAAGACACCTCTAAAACCATAGTAGGTAAATTAAAACCGCGATGGAAACAATAACTAGATGGCTTATATTTCCTAGATGTAATGTTAGTGAACCTCTTGCAACAAAAATAATTTTATACTCAATGTTAATTATTTTCCATGAAAGCTGATGAAGGAGAAATAGAAAAACTAAAAACTATATTTTTTCTAGCATTATTATATTTGTGTCGATTGAAATGCAGCTCCCTTTCTTTCTTTGGAATATTCTACTGCTATGCAGAAAACTGTTTCTAATTCCTTTGCATCAGACACAAATTTCAAATTTAAATATTGTAGTCAAGAGCCATTAAACATTTTCTAACAAGAACTAAATGTTCTTGTATTATGGGATAGACACGGGTAAGTTTTATAACCAACCACTATTCTTGACTATCTCTGCACTTTTATTTTGAGAATTCCATTTTTTAAGTATTAATTATTATGAACGATAACAAATGGAATGATTATTTGCAAAAGGGATACATGAGTACTTGGGACTTGGTTTAGAAGCACCAGGCATTTCTCTTGCCGCATGCAGTTGTAGATAGAAAGACTGTTTATTTCAAAATTCAGAAGATAAAATAGTACCAAAACCTAGAAATTGATTTTAGAAAGCTGTCAGAACCCAGGCATGTGGGTAGAAAAAGGCATTGCCTGCATTTTAGGTTACAACGTTCTGACACCTACAAGCATCTGACTTAGCAGACTTTTTTTTTTTTTTTAAGTGGTGCTTAAAAGTGTTGGTATGGAACGTAAGTAGATAATGCAAATATGTTACCGACCCCTACCAATAGTTGCAATTATGCAAATTTTAAAGCCTTCATCTTTTATAATTAGGTGTAGTGGGCTTATGTAGTTAAATTCTCCACTGGCTAGCTCAAATTCCCTAATCTGTTGAGCAGCTTTCCCCTAAAAATAATGCACTTCAAATAGACAAAAATATGCATTCTGCAAAGGAATGACAGAATATTTATGATGAAAAGGAAAGACATGACATCCAGAATAATTGTTAGTGACAAATTCCTTGTTTGTCATTTATGAAATGTGTTTTATGAAGAGCTGAGATTCTTTGACAATAATTAAGAATATTGTTGAATTGGTCTTAAGAGTATGAAATTTTAATTAACATACTCAAACCCAAAAATGAAAATTTTATTGACTTATGTGCTAGATGGGAAGAAGGTTGCCTATAGTAAAATTTACATAGAATCTAAAATTATCCTTAATAGGTAATTTGCTTTAGTTACTATTGACACTTAAAGAATCTTCATTATTCATTATCAGCACATCACTCAACCTTAGGAAATACGGTTTTCAGTAGAACTGTACATATATTATACATATAAATTATATATACACTCAAAACTTATATATTAAAGTTTATATATGTAATTATAAATATTTATATATAAAACACATTAAACCTTTTGTTTCATAATACATAAAGAATCTAGAGGCGTGTTGGTATGTCTAAGTTTTTCATTAAGAAGTTATACTGACTTGAATAAGTATCTGAGGATTCTACTTTTATTTCAGGGATAGGTATCTTGGTAGACTACAGTCTAAATAAATTTCATATGCTATCTTTATTTTCTCATTTAATACCAGCCTATATTTAAGGACATAGAGGTTATTCGACAGTAGGAAAGGAAAGTTTTACAAAAAGCCAATTCAAGCTTATTTTCCCTTAAATGAATCAGTCATTGAGACAAGGGAAGATAGGAAAGAAACAGCTACTATGATTTTCTAGGAAGAAAAAGTATGCAGTCCAAAGACTTGTAGCCCGTGAGACAATTTTGGATAGTAGCTTTTGGAATAGGGCTTGTGGTTTATTGTCTAAATTATCTTCCCAAGCATTTTTCTACTGACTCTATGGGGATTAGTGGAGAGAGATCTAATTTGGCTGGTGATTAGCAATAGTAATCAACAATTAGTTCAAATAATGAAGGCTTAGATATAAATAAAAAGACTTGGTAAAGATAGATTTGATCAGTCCCTATTTCAATCATTCCCAAAACAGTGAATTCACAAAAATTTTCCATTATAGTATTAGTAATTTGGTACCCATTTAAAAATAGTTGGAAAAAATAGATTACCTAATGTAAATTAATTGTAGTGTTATATAATAATATGCATACCCTGGTCATGTACCTTCTTTGATTACAATTTCTCTGAAACAACATGCTTTGTTTAGTTCTACCCTTAGATTTAGTACAGAATTCACCTGTTCCCAATACTCCTTTCCATGGCCCCAGTAGTTGACCACATTTTAGTTTAAAAAAAAAAAAGGCACTAATTTGCAACAGAGTGAGCAAAAAAACTGACTAGTGAATAAGAATTATGTAAAAATACTTATTTTTTACTTATTTAAGGTTTTCACTAATTTGAAATTAGGGCAAAATCACCCCTATTTGCTTCTGTGTTTTGTTTAGCACAAAGAAATTAGTCTTTGGAAACAAAACAAAACAAAACCGAAAAACTGGATCATCAACACAAGGTGGCGCTATGGACCAGTCACTTAGGACTGAGAGCATTTTATCTTACCTCTGAGACTGATTTATATAATTCTACCCCCACCCCTAATTTTGTATCTAATTTTTTTCTTACAAATCTGGTAATTAAACGGGGAATGTGGTTTTCTTAATTTAAAGAAAAATGCAAATTTGAAGCTCACTAGTGGATATTTTTATATAATTAACAATCACAAATTAAACCTCTGGGTATCCCTACTATACTGAAAATTTATATATATCTATATATTGTCCCCTCTTTTCTCCAAGAAGGACACCATGATTGTATTCTTATTATCATCTCATGTATAGACTCCTTGTCTATACTGACATAGTCATCTTTCTATTCTGATTTGCCTAGAATCTGATTTGTTGCTGCTTTAATTCATCACATACATAGCTACAAAGATCATTTTACTTAAAGGCGATTTTCATGTCATCATTATTTCTATAAAATATTTTCTTTCAACTAAGCATCTCCAGTGGACATTCCATTATATATTAGTTTAAGTATAAATTCTTAATTTGATAATCAACTCCATCTCATTTTAATTCCAAGACACTAGTGTATACATACACACACACACACACACACACACTCATCTCTCCAGCCAGACAAGTCTTATTTTGTATCACTTAAAAGTACTGTGAGAATTCTAGTCATTTGTAAGGGTTTTTTTCCTAACACTTGTGATATGTGCCCCCCTAGGACCATTGTTCATTGGTGTCAGTCAATTTCTGTAAATTCCATCATAGAGATCATCTTCTTGAATAAGTCTAAACCCACATTCCTCCAGAACATAATCCTATATTTTGCAACACATGCTTAAACACTATTCTTATGTGAAATACTCATAAAATATTTAATGATAGACTATTATTTACAAGGCAATGAATATAGTTGGTGGGGCCTATTTTTCTTTTCTTAAGAATATTATAGCTTCATTATTTTGTGCTTCCCAAACATTTCCAACATAGGTTATAGTATATTTAGTTAGTACTTGACACAAGTTCCGAGAATAAATGTGTGAGCTCAATTCTTCTAATAACTTAAAATTGTTAATACTGACAGATACACACACACATAAGACATATACAAACATATATATGGGCAACAAATTTTTTAAATTGTGAAATATGTATATTCTAATAAAAATAAAAGTACACATATTCACTGCAATCTTCAAGGGTAAGTATATTTAAAAGGAGAGTACAAGAATCAATATTGTCATTTAACATTTATTGAGGTTCTTAATCATGAGCAGTACTCAACAGAATACAGAATTAGACAAAGAGCTAGTGAAGCAAGCCTCCTTATTTCATTTCTGCTGTTCAAACAATGAAGACAGCAGCTAAAGAAAATAACTCAACTTCTATGTATAAAATACTTAAAATCATACACACTTAAAGTTTTTATATCATAAACTGCATAATTAGCACATATAACCACAAAAATTTTGGACATAAACTTTTAAGATTACACAGGAAAAGGTCAGGTGTCTCTTTTCAGTACTTCTTTTCTTTTATTTATTTTTTATTTTTTTAAAGACTTTATTTATTTGAGAGAGAGGGAATGAGAGAGAGCGAACACAAGCGGGGGGAGTGGCAGAGGGAGAGGGAGAAGCAGGCTCCTGTTGATCAGGGAGCCTAGCATGGGGCTCAAACGCAGGACTCTGAGATCATGACCTGAGCTGAAGGCAGACCCTTAACTGACTGAGCCACCCAGGTTCCCCTTTAGTACTTCTTTTAAAAAATTTAGTTATAGATATGAATTAATGTCACATGCTAAAAATGATATTTCAATTTAGGAACATTTTTCACTCACATTCTATGAAACAATTTTATTTAAATGCTTCTTATGCATCTTCAACATCAATTTCTTTGTTATCAGTTGAGTTGTATCTTTGTCATTTGTATCTTTGTCATTTCTTAGAAAGCTTTATCTTTTAGTTTACATAGTTTATTTGACACAGAAAGTTTTTGAATCAATATATGATGCTGTCATGGAACTTTTATCCCAAGTTATAAGTTCCTATTTGATTAACATTAGGAAAGTTTCAGATTTTTGTTGTTGCTCTTGTTATTTGTGTCTGTTTTAGTTATGAGAATTTTTATAGTATGTGATCTCTGTAATGTAATCATTCACTTTCTTGCTTTTTAAAATGATCTGTACAAGATTTATGTAAAATGGCATCTAACACAATTGGAAGGTTTTAGTCCCAAAGATAATAAGTAAATCTGTGTTTGACCCCCTAAAAAAAGCATAGAGATTATACGTAACCTCTGTGATCATCCAAAACTAACATGTTAATGGTTATTTCTCATTTGCCTTCTCCAAAAAAAAAATGGGAATAATTCAATTGTAAGGTATGTTCTCTCTTAGAGAAAATTTTGGGGGAAAAGCTCTTTGTATTTGAACACGTAAGATTTTACTCCACCAGTGGAACCACAATTTCTCGATTGTGTTCAGGGAATACATTAAAAAAAAAAAAAAAAGAATAACATGCAAGTTATGTTGGCTAAAATTGAGTTCAGTTTAATACATATACACTTTGCAACAATCTGAAAATATAAAGATAGATGGGGCATAAATGTAGACAAAGAACTGGCTACTTGTTGAATTACTACAGAAGTAATGAAGTATAATGGTTCTGTGCACTTACTCTGGAATCAGCCTGCCTGTGTTTGAATATCACCTCCACAATTTACTGCTGTGTGCTCTCAGGCAAGTTATTACCTGCTTTGTGCATCAGTAGTAGTATCAATGCCTACCTGATGGAGTAGCTGGGAAAATGATACAAGTTGATAAAGTACCTCGCTAGTAGCTAGTGTCTGGTTATAATGAGTGCTACAAAAGAGTGTGTTAAAAACAAAAAGTGGGGCGCCTGGGTGGCTTAGTCAGTTGGGCATCTGACTCTTGATTTTGGCTCGGGTCACAACCTCAGGGTCCTGAGATTGAGCCCTACATGAGGCTCAGCGCTCAGCAGGGAGTCTGCTTGAGATTCTCTCCCTCCCTCTCCTTTTACCCCTCCCCCGCACCACCACCCCTCACTGTGTGCACACTCTCTAAAATAAATAAATCTTTAAAAATAAATAAAATAAAAACGAAAAGCAAAAAACGAATAAATTGTGTGTGTGTGGTTTTTTCTTTTTTTTTTTTTTTTTAATTCTAGATGGTAGAAAAGATGTCTCTGAAGACTTTTAGAGAGTGGACCTCTTGCTCTCACATACACAGTATCTAATCACTTTGGGTATTTTAGGTCTTGCCTTCTTTTCATGTCTTCCTTTCTAACACGTTCACTCGTTTCCATCACAGGGCCATTTTTCTAATGTGACTTTATGTTGACTTTGTTCTTTGGGATACTTTATGTCTTCCCATTTCCACATTTAATTCTAAGTTGCAAGTTTTTCACTTTAAATTCTAACATGCAATTTTATTGAAAGAGTGGATCACGTGACCATGTTTTGTACTTTAAAAAAATTCACTAAATTTTAATCCAAATGAATAAAATTGAATTAAAGCATAATTCTGATTCTGTTCAACTTAAATAATCATTGATGGCATATATTAAAATTCTGCTTCAATATAAATTTTTACGTATGAGAGAAAGTAATTTCATCTTTCTCGGGCTCAAACTAAATTTCAAACATTTTCTAAAAATATAATTTATTGTGGCATGAAATTCCTTCATGCCCTGGTACATTCTAAAAGTCATCAAATTTATTTTCCAAATAGTTAAAATGATAGAACAGGTTTGAGCTGAAGAGAAAAATACTATTTTAGAGCTGTTAAAGTAGTTCGACATATCTTGTTAAAAAATAAATTTAGCATATGGACAATGAATAATGTTTCTTCTTTTTATGTAACAAAAACATGAATTTTTTTTACCTGTTTTATAATCACTGCTATCCTATTTAAGCAAACAACGAATCAGGACAATATGTACTTCAGACACTCGGATAAATAAGATCACCTTTGCTTAGTTCCATTATGATCTAACATGCTTTCTAACTATCTTCTCCAAAGCACTCCATAATACCTATCTATTTCTGCTATTTCCTAGTGGAGCCTTTGTTCATAGCGTTATTTGGATTCCACAGATTTAAAAAAAAAACAATGGCACTTTTGGCTTATTATCTGCCAACAAACATGCCTGTCAAACAACTCAGCAAACCAGAGACATTCTCTTCTGACATGCTTAGATTCAAATTGCTTGATATGGTTTATAACAAAGCCACTAAATATTCAGTGTTGGATTACATTTGTAAATGGCTTATTAAAGTGACAGAAACATTCAATAAATAAAACCAATGAATTAGTAATATCCAATCTTTCAGTTCTTTTTCAAGCAACCCAAAGTGTTTACTTTGTCTGTTATAACTGAGATGCTAAGAACTTTCTTTTATTCCACCCTTTGTTACAGAGTAAGTAACCAGACTCCTACAGCAAGAGGATTGCATCAGGGTTGTTCTGTGCTTGAAGTCCATCAGCTCTCCCAAGTCACCGAGGCCACTAACGTGGCCCATGCCACGTTGAAAGCGTGAAAACTAGACTGGCAGCAATGCGTCCCGAGTCCACATGAATGCAATCGGTTGGCTACCTTTACTACTCTCGCCTGTCTTTCTCGGCCCTGTCCTCAGATGGGCAAATATAACCACAGGGATGCATAGCTATCCAGCTAACAAGTGTTCTTGTATCTAACTCGGTCATAATTAAACTCTTAATGGCAATCATGAAAATCTCCTTTCACTGGTTAGGTAATTGCAGACACAGCGAATAAAAGCTTAACTGTAATTGTAGGCCTTGTTGCCAGTTGAATATTGAAATGTGTTAGTATTGTGATTACTTAATGTCCCAATGTGGCTTGTGGCCAATGCTTAAAACACACTCTAGAAAACTATAACAAAAAGCATAAACAAAGCTTAATTCTCTAATAGCATCTTAATTCTGCTTACATTGAGAATATATAAGCTTTGTTATTTTGAACTTAAGCCATGACACAGGCTAGATGCCTATAGAAACTAAGTCTGAACTAAAAATGATGTTATAAAGTTCACCCATCTAGAAATAAAATCATCTGATTATATATCCTGGCTCTTGCCTTTGGCAAGTAACCTTCATCATAATTCATTTTGTTACCTGTTGAGGAGTCTATCAATCAACTCTTTCTTCTTAAGAACACATTCCCAAAACCCAGTAACCTAAAACAACTCTCATTTGTTCTTCTACATGCATCTGCCATTTGGCTGGGGTTAGGTTCAGCTGGGCTTGGATAGCCTTGGCTCCAAGAGGCAACGTGGGACAAATTCTTCTCGAAATGTCTTTCAGCCTCCTTGGGGTGGTGCATTTCCTGGGGCATGTTTTTCCTTATGGGAAAGGCAAGAAGGGCAAAGCCAAGCCCAATCAAGCAAGTACATTTCAAGCCTTTTGCTTACTTCACATCTACTAAAATCCACTGGCCAAAGTAAGTCATGTAGCTGAGCCCAAAGTCAAGGAGTAAAGAAAGATACTTTGTCTCTAGTTAGAGGAACTACAAATTTACATGGAAGAGAACATGAATTCAGGGGTGTGTAAAGAATTAGAACCCATAACTGTCTACCATAAGGACTCTATTAGTGATTTTCAAATTATGTCTAGGTAGCTCTAGAGTTTTTCTTAACAAGCCTCCATTGTAGGCAGAGTTATTAGATTCCTATCCAGTCATAATCCAGAGAATATATGTGTTCGTTTTTTCTACAGTTAAGTCTCAATTTTCCGCAGACTGACTATCCAATTTTCAGGTTCCTTGTGGTAAAAATAATAAATGCACTCTTTTAAAAAATGTTTTAAAGTAAACTACAGTAACTCAGTATCTATATGTAAGAGGTCATGCGTTGTACGGCACTACAGAATGACCAGTAACTGCCGTGTGGTGTCTACGGCAACGTACAACTACCTCTTCTTCTGACCAAATATGTAGGTAGTTCTGAGTAATAGTACCGCCTCCCTCTGCCAACAATCTACTTTGAGAATGGAGTAGGCAGAGCTTGAGTATTTCCAGATTCCAGGACTGTGATACTTAAACAATTAAATGTGGAAGAAGTTAGAAGAAAGTAGAGATGGACCTGTATCCTTGTTGCAATCTTTTCTATTCTAGGATTTTATCAGGGTGCCTGGGTGGCTCAGTCTGTTAAGTGTCAGACTGGATCTCAGCTCAGGTCTTGATCTCAGGGTCATGAGTTCAAGCCCTGCATTGGGCTCCACACTGGGCGTTAAGACTTGTCTAGTTACTGGCTCATGGATTTTATTAAAAGCAAATAGGTTTATGCCTACTATGCTTTTTGTGAGTCTTTCAAAGAAACATGAGCCCAGGATGAACAAACACTTTGATTGTTCAGGCTGTAAAACAAATTTTGGGCCCTCAAGCTTTGTTCATTAGAAGCCATCTGGAAAATCTACACAGCTTTCCAAGGAGGGCACACTCCCCATGTCCACCTCAGATACAGTCATGGGGAATAATTGACAAAAATAATGGGCAAGTCAGTCCCTTCCAGATAACATCACCACCACCTAACTAAAGCAATAACTTGGGGCACCTGTGTAGCTCAGTTGGTTAAGTGTCTGACTTCGGCTCAGGTCATGATCTCAGTGTCTTGGGGTCTAGCCCTGAGGCAGGCTCCCTGCTGAGCGGGGAGCCTGCTTCTCCCTCTCCCTTTGCCCCTCCCCTCTGCTTGTGTTCTCTCTCTCTCTCTCAAATAAATAAATAAAATCTTTAAAAATAAATAAGTAAAGCAATAACTTAACTGCCAGGGAAGATGACATTTAATGTCTGCCTGTTGTGTATGAGAAGAGCAGGAAACTTGCCATTTATTTATTTATTTATTTCATAGGTCACCAGACAATAAGGAGCCACAATTAGACTGATGGAGAGTACTGCTCATCTTTTGGATAGCCTAGGCTTACACTGAATGCAAAGATTGGATTGAGTGTTCTCTCCAGGGGAGAGGGAGGTGTGTTCTATATGTTGAGAAAAAGAGGTAACATATCATGACAAAAATGGCTGACTATGGCAGAGATCACTGGTTTTACCATTAAATAGATTCTCTTCTTCTTGGCATATCACTAGACTCTATTTTCTAGATTCCCTTGCAGTTACATAGAACCACATAACTGAGGTCAAAGTAAGGAGAAGTGACGTCATCCCCAGATTTAGGTGGTTAAGAGTGAAGTTGCCTTCTCCCTCATCTCTTTGCTCATCCGTACCATTAAATGCAGAGAAACATGAGGCCCTAGGAGCTCTTGAATTACAGTAGGAAAAGACCCTGATTCTCTCAATGACACCATGGAGCAAATCCAGATTGAATGATGACATGAGAGAATGATATATTTTAATTGTATTAAGACACAAGAGAGTCTGGTTTCTTTTGTTACAGCTGCTTGCACAAGTTGCTTTAGTATTTATAAGCTGTTATTTCTTGTATTTTAGGTTGCTATATTTAAAAATTATGAGTGTGCTTCAAATGTTGGATTTCATTTCAACCAAGTTGTTTTGCTTTAAATCCATTTTGTAGCATATTACTGGCTATGTTTATTCTACAACACTATTTCATTTTTTTCTTTCCCACCAGGTTAATTTCTTTGTGGAATTCTATGTAAGATAGCCTAAGAATAGAAGGGTTATATCACTAAAAACCAAATGAGTCAAATCTAGGATTCTAGCTTTATGTGTACAGTGCATGGTGCCATTCCACGTGAAATTAGGTAATCTCTTTATAAGGCAGACAAAATTTTTAATGCATAATAATTTCCATCTGTTTCTGTGGAATATACCTTTAACTAGGAAAGGGGTGTTAAAATTGGAGGAAACTAAGATAGTATTGCTCAGCAGCCAGTGGGCAAAAAACAATTATTTTTAAAAACATCAAATGTTCATTGCATTCACAATTTGGAATGGAACTCATTGACCATTCTAATGCCTCATCTAATACAACTTCTTTATTATTCAAATAAAGAAACTGAGCCATAAAGCAGTGAATTAATTTGCCTACGTTCGTAAAGGTAGAAAACTGAGACCCAGACCTGGGAACCAAATCTCCTAATGCCTAACCCACTATTCTTTCCACTACAACAAACTTCAATCCATTAGACATTATACTTCAGAGAAACTTACACATTTTGGCTTTTGTGAGGTATGATGTCTATTAAAATATAATATAATTTTCTTCTAACATTAGTGCATAAGTTTAATGAAAATCCAATAAAAATCCCAATGGGAAGATTTCAGAATCTGATCTATTTTATTAGAAAGATTAAATAGACATTAATATTTAGAAAATAATAAACAAAAGACTAATAATAGGGTATCTGCCATACAAGATTTTAAACTTTGTTATAAAATTACACAATTAAAATAGAGTGATGATATTATTAGAATAAACATCAGGTCAATAAGATAGAATAGTCCAGACACAGATTCTACAAAGAAGTTTATATCACAAGAACTGGCAGTACACATTGGATGAAATAAACAGTCTGTGACTATCTCCCACTTTTCATAAGCAAGTCTGGCCAAGACCTAGATGCTCCTTTCCTAGATGATAGACTCATTTGGGGGTGGAGCAAAAAACCTCTACAAAATCTTATATCCAACGTCTCTTTGTTTAGAAGTGCAGGTTACTCTCTTCGATTCTGTTCAAGGCTAGAGGAAACTGATTGCACTCTACTGACAAGTTGAGAATTTTCATGAAATGTTATCACAGACTCCATTTCTTCTGTGATAGAGGTTTGCATAAGGTCAAAATACCTCCTCCCTCCAAACGTTGTTAAGGAATAAATGAACAATAAGACCTGCTTACTAGTCCTAAATAGGTGTTCAGAAAATTCTCTCTCTCTTGGGGGTGCCTGGGTGGCTCAGTCCTTTAAGCGTCTGCCTTCAGTTGGGGTCATGATCTCAGGGTCCTGGGATTGAGCCCCACGTCGTCAGGCTCCCTGCTCAGTGAGGAGTCTGCTTCTCCCGTTCCCTCTGTTAACTCTTTCACTCTTGCTCTCTCTCAAATAAATAAATAAAATCTTAAAAAAAAAAAAAAAAGAAAATTCTCTCTCACAAGTACAATGGCCAAGAGTGAGGATTCATTCCTAATTTGCATAAGCCCCAAGACAAATAAATGGATATACTAAGTTTATAAGGCAATGAAGAAATCATAGTAGAATTATCAATAGTTTTTAGAACATGATCATCAATCTTCTGTTTATTAAAATAATATAAAGACCAAGCAATATAAACAAATTACCGATATTTTAACATGCAAAATAAAGGGTTAGTATGAAAAAAACTTTATATAAAATCAGTAAGAAAAAATACATAGGCCAATAGGTGAGTAAAAAGGATGTGAACAAGAAATTCACAAATGAATAAATATAAAGGTTCTAAAATGTTACAGGAGAGAATGTACATTTTTTTAAGATTTATAACAAAATATTTGACCTATGTATTGCAAGTTTTTAAAACATTGAAACACCTGACCCATTAATTTTGTTTTTGGAATCTATCCCAATGTAAAAATGTTTTAAAGAAAAAAAGATGTAAAAAAAAAAAAAGAATGAAAGAAAGAAAAAGAAAAAAAGATGTACACATATCACATCTTATGAGTAAACCTGATATTTTAAATAGATTCAGATCGAAACAAACCTGAATTAACCAGTGCAGGAGAAATGTTACCTACATGTCAATGCAATATTTTGTAATTCTTAAAATGAGAATTGGAAAGAGTTCTTAATAATCTTTATTTGGTTGAATACCATGGACTATATGGAAATATTGATAAAATAATAGCACAGGTAAAAGCTGGAAAAATTATGTATTAATATCTCAATTCTGTAAAAGGATATATGCATTAAAAAGGACTGGAAATAATATCTGCCAAATATAACAGAGTCGATATTTCTAAACACTGTAATTATGAGTGGGTGGTAATTTCTATGCTTCTTCAAATTTTCAAAAGATACATTTATTACTTTAACAATCTGAAAATTTTAATATTCTTGCCTTCCCCCACACAACTCTATACATAAGTATTATCAGAGTTGAAAGTTACGACTACATAAAGATTGCATGTAACTATATTCTACTTTTAGTTATTAAGGAGATATCACAAAATTCACAAGTGATTTTCTACTTTTATGCCCCTAAATAATCTTTTTTAGATTAAAGCAATAGTTGGTTTTATAATTAAAATCCTTTTCTCTTTCTTTTTTCTCTCAGTAAACTAGTTGAACTCCTACTAAAATTGTGTTAATTGCCATCTCTTATGTTACTGAAATATAAAATTTGAACCTTTTACTTTGTGTGTCAAACTATGTATCTCAGAATACCCAGTATTTTATTATCCTGTAGCAAGTAGTACAGAAATCCAGTTATAGCCATACAGGAGAGTGAAACATGTGTTTATCCAATCCCTGTTGGTCTCTTCAATCTTTATCACATTGTTTCAGAAATGTTAAGATAACTGTATTCACAGCTTACATTTAACTGCTCTTCCAATTTCCTCAGCTTATAAAGTTTATGTGTAAAATCTGTAAATTGCACTGACAATCCACAAAGGAAATCTACTATAGACAACCCGAGGGTGGATGAGAAGAGACAGAAAGGAATTTTCCAAACTGGTATGTGCAGAACTTTTAATGGCCAACATACCTTTGCTATTATTTCTAAGACCTCTTGCATGACATTGGGAGCTACAAGAATCCCAAAATTTAGAATAATACACAGCTAAGTACAATCTCAAGGACAGTTATCCTTTGTAAGATGTAATTGGTCAAAGTTTTAAAAACTGCATACCATAGAAAAAATAATTTGGTAAGATATGATCTGTTACTCTGATGCAATGAAAAGGTGTTTTCTTTTGCTAGGTTAAACAGAAGTCCTATTTGTTCTTAATTGCAAGTGTTTACAGAGGTCTTAATAAGCTAATGTACATCCTAAATCTTTCCCAAACTTAGCACATCATCCTCATTCCTAAATTCTCATTTTTAAAAATGACCTCCATGTGTGTCCCTCAGAAAACAGTTGGGAAATACTCTTTTTACAATTCTTTTACTACCGCTTTTAATGTTAATTTTTTTTTTTTTTTGCCAAATTTATAACTTTTCTCAACAGTATAATTGCAAGTGATCTAGGCTAGAGATCATCTACTCCCCCCACCAAAAAATGACCAAAAATAAATACGGGGCAAGTTTTTCTGTCTCCCAAGAATCCTATACACTCTGGCTATTGTTTATTGAAAAGATAAATGGGGAAATGCAGAGGAGCAAAGTGGACAACTAACTGAAGTCATAGAGATGGAAATAATTTTCAGAATACGCCCACAACCACAGAGCCAGCCACCACGAAGAAGTGGATGATCGTTTAGGGTTAAAACAGCTCTAGAGAACCAAGTTGTCCCCTCAGCACACGTCACCCACTCTCCCCTGCTTTGGTGTTCCACATGACACCAACTAAGTCACTCTCTGTCCGCATCTACAACTCCTGCTGTCACTGGCAAGCTGGCCCCCCATTCTTCTCTTCTCTATTGAGGCATTTTCTTAACACTGAGTCCTACATCCCCATAGTTTCTGCTTACTGCTTCCTTTCTGTGTATCTCTCAGCAACTTTACCCCCCTATTGTCTTCAGCCTTTCTTTGAATGTCCCATTCAAACTTCACAAAAGAGATGAAAATCTGATTGGGTCTGTCAGTCTTATCCATTTTAAGGCAGCCCAGTTGGTGAAAGTGCTCTCGCCAGGAAGATGTACACTCTGCTGGCCAGACTCCATGCGGGTGCCTTTGTGTCTAGAGCACACTCTGGGGTCAATTGTATATGGTAAGAGTGGTGATGTCCCCTGCATAAGGAGCCCCCCTGAGGGAATTTGGGAGCAACAGGCACCTTGGCATCTCCAAGGAAAACCACAAAACTGACAGATGGCTTAAGATGCTCCCTTTAGTATTATTTATGTCTTCTTTTGTACTGTATTCAGTACAACTTTTAAAATTTTATATTTTTATGTATATCCTTATGAGGAATTAAAAAATGTTGCTGCTTAAATTTGTATAGAGTATTGATAAATGCCTAAGGGGAGAATAAGTGCAGTCGATGGAATCCTCAATGAAACCTTAGTAAAAAAATATAAAACTAATTTGAGACATCAGCTGTAAAAGAAATTAAAGGTATCTCTGAGGAAGATCCAGCTTAGTGAACAAATGTGAGCCATGAAATTGGATGATCAACCAGTTGCTCGAAATAATGCATTGATTAGGTATTCTTATTAATAAGGTAGGAGGTCTCATACCTCTAGTAGTATTTTTGCTGCTGTGAATTGGAGATGTAGAAAGCAAGGTCTGGGACCCATGAAGATCATTTTTCTCCCTAATCCTTACAGAAGAGTAGACCAGAGATGTTGAAGCTGAGAAGATACATGACTTTCCAACGCAGGATGTCAATAAGGCATATGCACCAAAATGGGATGGAAACCATCTAAGGCCAAGAAAATGACAAGCAGGGAATGTAAAAAGGCTTGCGCTCTGTCATCAATAGTTTGAATGCTCGAGAGAGGTCAAGACCCATAAGATTAGCCCCTTCTTCTGTCACACAAAAATTGAAAGGCTGGTTTAAACTGTGCTTTTATAATAGCACTATAAAGTAAGGTCATTCTTCCATGTATGCCAACAAGAACATTCACATCTGCAGCAATCTGTGCTATGGTAAGCCATAAAAGGAAAAGAGCACTTGGTCATATATATTCTCAGAGAATCCGAGTGCCCGGAATCAATGAAAACAGGAAAGTCACCAAGTGAGTGAGAACACATCTTGAAAAAGTGGCCATGGCTTTGGAACCATGTTAATTGAGTTACTTCTCAGGCTCGGTTTGTACCATTGGTGGTAATGTTTCCTCTGAAGGTGCTGTTGATCGATAGTGTGACTGACAATGGGAAGCAAAAGGAGTGCTTCCCCTCTAATGGCAGTAGAGGGGTCTCCATGGTGTTGGTGCTCACAAAGTCCATTTCTCTTAAGCCTGGCAATTCCACACAGCCTCTGTCCCAAACATCTGTGCACTGATATGGACTTAAACAGGTAAAGATTCACATCAGTCTACCGTCTTCACCTACCTAGATCAAATCGATGTTCGTGGAAAATGAAAAATAAACGTAAATGCAACTCTAAGTAATTATCATTCTAAATGCAATTACCTTGCTTATCTAAATTTGGTAATTTATTTATACATAAACCAATGGAGGAATGTGCTTGGATATTTCTCAAAATATGTAATGCTTCTCAATATCAGGCTCATTTGGAATTATTCTGTGTTTGTGACATATTTGACTGATTTTCAATGCCTAAATTAACTAGCATATTTTCAGATGCCAAGACTTCCTACACATTAACTGAGGACAAAATATACAAAATATTCTTTTGAGGGCTGAGAAGGAGTTTTTCATAAATTTATTTAAGACACAAAGAGTCTTTGATAAGATCTTTAACTTGAGACAACTTATCCGAAATGACTTCCACATGAAGAATATCTGAGAAACATGTTAGGAGCCTAGCAAGTTATTCTCATTACATTTGGTCATATGGGAATCGTATTGATGTGAAATTTATAAAGGAAGCAACAAGGTGACATTTTCAAATTGTTTTCCAGATGACTCTTTATAAAGTGAGTTGGCAGCTTTAGCATAATTTGAGCTCAACAGGTATGAAGAGCACAAAACAATCCCAAACAAGCAGCATTGTTCCCTGGAATAACAGTCTTTTAAGAAAGTAAAAGCAGTTCTGAATGAATTGTAAAGAAAAAAAAAAAGTCTGTCCAGTGATCAGAACACAGAGAGTTGTGGTTCACTGGCTCTGTCTCAAAGGACCCAGGAAACTGGGAGGGGCAACCACTTTCCACACTCCACAGGCCACATGGAAGCTTGGCGGATGAAGAAAAATCCCCAGGGCTAGTGACTGGTCAATTACGAATTGTAATTCAACTGTCTCTACAGTTGCCAGAGAAACCAACTTGGGAACTGTGGTACCTTTTGAGACATGACTAAAGAATGGCTATGCCTGGTTAGAATACAGTACTAAGAACGGTGTTTGATCCGTGTGCTGGTCAGTGCAATTCAGGCAATTCCCTGTACTTACCAACTGTTTCATTAGTTTAAAAAAAAAAGGGGGGGAGCAAAAATATATGGGTAGATCAACATACTGTGACTCCCTAGTCCTCAACCGACTGCATCTGGTGTTCCAGTGCAAAACTGGTGTCTCAGAGACACGAATTTGCCACATTTCAAGGATATGACATCTATTGAGAGCAAAAATGTGAAAACAAAAAAAAACAATTCCATATAACAGGTAAACACCTTGACAAATATGAAGACTTTCAATCATGTCAAACTGTTTTAAAAATGTCCACTTTGCCATCCCTCTCCAGATATTTAACGCTTCCTAACACAAGAATAGAATAAATACAGGAGAGAAATCAATACTCTGCACGTCCAAACTGTTCAAGCCTGCCACTGCAATCAAACTTTCTTCTTTTTCTCTGCAAAGAGCTCGGAGGTAGTTTCTCAGTTCAAGGATGAAATCTTCTCACTGCTCCTTCTCTAAATATAAATATAGGTAACAGAAACATTAATTTCCTGAGAATTTAGCTGAAGAATTGTTTATAGTTGTGTTCTCAGCCGCGGTTTTCTTTGGCTAGATTGAATGATTCTCTTACAAATGACCTTGTCAGTAAAGCTCCTAATAATTGGTAACTTTTTAATACTTTGTAATTGGTAGAAAAGGCTTTTCTCATGATTTAGTGAGAAATAACTTAATGTACCCTTTTAAAAAAGGATTATTTTCCTTGAACTCTAATACGAACGCTGTTAAATTAGCAGCCCTGGAGGCTGGAAACTTCCATTAAGCCACAAAACCTGGAGGGCAGGAAGCTTTCGTGGAAGCCGTGGAAATGACAATGAAGAGACTGTAATCTCCAATCCCAACTGTGTAGGCAGGAGGGTTTTAACAGATCCAGTTTGGGCAATGATTTGAGGTTTGGAAAGGAAACATACCTGTCCAGAATAAGGGCCTTCCATTAACATATTTCCAAGAGACCATCTAATTATCGTCAGGTACCAAGTAATCTTCTGAATAGACCGGGGCCTCCTCCTCCAACCTGCTTCCCGACTCACTGATGTTTTCCACATTCCTTGCCTTTCCTGCACTTTAAACAGATTTCATTAAAATCAAGCTGGGTTCTTTTTCTCTCTTTGATGATCAGTGCTTCTTAACATAGTATTCAGGACCTTTGTCCTCAGACATCCTTGCAGGACTATTCCCTCCCAGAACGCTCATGAATTCCATGGCTGGCTCCAGAAGGCTGGAACTTCTGAAGACAATATTCATGGTTGGGTGGCCCGAAACTGTTAGTCTTTTGAAAAGAATTTCTTAATATTTATTGATTTCTAGCGATGTGATATATGCCAAAAAGGTAGGCAAGGCATATCAGCAATTTGATTTTTGGTGGGAAAAAAAAAAAAAGCCAAAAATTCAATGTATAAAGACCCAGACTGTCAGTTTTTGCTATCAAAAATTGAGAGAATTTTTCTTTGTCTGATTTACAACATGTGGGCATTTTCTTCCTGGATGTTTATTATTCTGAAGAAATGGATCACAAAATCATATTTTAGCAGACGTATTAACGTAAGAGGAAAACAACTGTTTATATTCTCAGCTATATTAAATAACTCCTTGATTCTGCTTCTGGGGTTAAGCATGGCATATGCAATTTGGAGGTCGTAAGACATAATACATATTCTACTATTCATGAAAAATATACTATATGCCTTCCTATTGCCTTCCTTCAGTTAAAGGTTTGGATGTTTCAATTTTTCTTCAAAATGTTCTTCACTAAAAACTTTATTTCCTGTGAGAAAAGAATATGAAGATTTGTTATGTATTTAAACATTTTTAATGGGTCCATTACATGACTCTATATAGTCAGATTTAAGAAAATCAAATACAGTCGAGGAAAACATGTTGAATTGATTTACTCTGTTGTTCACCTATATCCACATGATATTTTCCAATCTCCATTATCAAGATCTTAGAAGGTAAGGATTATTCCTATTTAATTAAATATAATCATACATTTTCTTTGAATAGTGTAGTCTTCCTCCTCCCTCCCTACATGTGGTAAAGTCTTGTATGCATAATGCAGGGAGAGTGATGATGTTAATAATTATAAATAGAACCTGGGCAAGAACATTTGGCTTAATGAATATTAAATCATAAATATTAAAAGGGTACACAAATATTAAGATCTAGGATGGTTATCCTCTCCTCAGTTTGACAAGTACTAAAAAAGCAAAAACAAAACAAGACAAAAATTTTTCCTTTTTCCCCCTATTTTTTTTCAGGTTTATATTCTATATTTAAAATCTCAAAATCTAATTTTCTTATGATAAGAACTTAAAATACATTCTGGTAAATGGTGGGAAGTGTGGCTGGAGTAGCAAAAAGGACCTACTATTTTGGGTTAAGAGGTTCATGTTATATCCCATTAGCCATCATGAAATACTGAGCAAAAAAGCTGCTGACTCGTGTTTTCACTTTAGAAATATGCTTCTTGAGTCAATATGGAAGGCTGATTAGAATGAGAGGCAAAAAGGAGTAGAAATTCTCCTACTATAGAAGATAATAATCTAGATCATAAATTGTAGACTATAACAATTATAGACTAAACTAATCTAAGCAGGAGATTATGAAGGCCTGAAATACAGAATAAAGTATGAAGAGAGTTAGAGCCGTTAGAGATATTTGAGAAGAGTCACCAGACTTGATGACCAAAGAGATACATGGTGGGAGTGAAAGGATGACCAAGGCTAATCTCAGGTTTTGACTTGAGTGACTGGATGGAGGACCAGGCCATGAAATAAGATGAGAGAACCAGAAAGAGGAGCAGACGAGGGAAGACAATATCACTCTTATGGAGGTTCAGTTGTGAGATACTCGTGCGATATCCAGATGAACCCCAGTCAAACACATTAAGTGAAACCTTCCTTCCTCATTTGCAAATGTATACATTATTAGGAAGTGCTTCACTGAAATATCTTGTCACGAGATTTCAATATCCCTCCAGCTTAGTACTGGCACAGAGAGAGAACTCAACAAATATGCGTTGGATTGGGAAAATAAATGAATGCATAAAGGAACGAATATTCTCTCTTTGACATCTCCCATACTGACCGTGATTATTTCTTCATGTCTGTATCTCCCACTAGCCGTGAATTTCTAGAGAAGACACCCTGATAGCTCCAAACTTTAGCAAGTGACCAGTGGATAGAAAACATTTGTTGACAGTATGAATTAATTAGTGAATTACTGAAGGAGTTAATCAGTCATATTGCCTCAGAGTTTACTATTTTGTATGGGCAGGAAACAAAACACTTCAGGGAAGTCATTATCTTTTTCCAGTCATTGGTGTACTTTATTAGTTTGCTAAGGCTGGCATAAAAAAGAACTGCAGAATGAATGACTTAAACAACAGAAATTATCATCTCAGAATTAGGGAAACTAGAAATCTGAGAATAAGGTATTGATAGGGTCATTTTCTCCTGAGGCCTCTCTTTGCTTGTAGATGGCTGTTTCCTCCCTGGGTCTTCACACGGTCTTGCCTTTGTATGTGTCTGGGTCCAAATAGCCTCTGTTTATAAGGACATCAGTCATATCGGATTAAGGCCCATCTTAATGACTCATTTTAATTTAACTACCTTTTTAAGACCTTATCTCCAAATACAGTCACATTCTGAGGTAGTGGGGGTTAAGATTTTAATATAAAAATTTAGGGAAAATACAATTCATCCCCTAATAGGTACTATTTGGAATTCCTGGAATCTATATGGCCTCTCCAGCAATTTAAAGACATCTTGAGTTTCAGACTCCATCACACACTACCAAACAACCTAACCTTGTTTCTCCTTAATGTTTATATCCTTAAATGTTCCTTACTATTCTATCAGCATATCATTCAACTGGAGAACATAAAATAGTTCATTAAGATTACTACATGGATTTCTAAATACTTTCCTGAGTATAAAGTATCCAGAGATGTAAAATGTGTGTTGTGAGGAATGTATATTTGAATATTCTGAAGAATCATAAATATCATGAGGATAATTTGGATTTTTCAGAGTCAATACAGTTATTAGACTTGTTTTCTATATTTCAGTAAGGAAATAACTCATACTCTTTAAGCAATATAGAGTAATTAAAATATTTCTATAATCAGTGATCTCACTTAGTGATGAATCATGATTGAGGCAACAAGTGTTTATTCTGAAGAATTCAGGCCATTTTTTGGTGCCACATTTTTTTAACATTGACCTCAGGGCAGACATTTCTAGTTAAGTGCAAGTGTCAGGTGCAGAGCTATTGTACTGATTATAAGACAAAGGTGAGGCAAGTGAGGAAGAGAAAATCAGCTTCAGTGTATTTGGGGAAGGCAGGAAGCCAAAGGAGGGATATGCCAGACTGGGTGAGCCTGTTCCTTTCACTATTCACATCTTGCATTGTGGGCAATGTTCTACTTCTCAGCAGAGGAAACCTGTGGGACTCAGAAGAGTCGTGAAATTTAATCTTCAATTCCTTAGGTCCCATTTGTTCTTAAGAGGTGCTGACGATTCTACTTTTTTTTTCTTCCCTCAAATTAAGCAGTGTAAGCTCTTGAAACCCAGAGTTTTTTCCTATTAAAGAAATTATTCTACTGTAACATGTAAATTCCTTATATCCCTGTAATGAAGACCTCACACTTAATTTTTCATTAATGTAAGTTTTTTTGCATCTAATTTTACGAATAATATAAGCTTCAGGAGAAGTATTCTCTTATTCTAGTTTAACCTGCTCATTGGGCCAACCTAATTTTTTTTTTCCAATCCTGACCCATTTTACATAAACTATACTCCATGTAGCAGCAAGACTGATCTAAAATCAGCAAGGATGTCAGATAGGAGAATATCCATGTAGAGTAATTTATTCAGGGAGCCAATTTAAATGCCTCATGTAAATTTCATGGAAATGGTCTTGCTTGTCCAGCAACTGGCTGTGGAATAGGTGAGGAGGAGCTTATTTTCTGGCCCCTCATTTTCTCTATCTCTTTGGCACTGTCTAAAATCTAGCCTCTAGTACTCTATCCAAACAACACAAAAGAAAAAATCATTTTTAGACGTAGGTAACTCCTTCATGCCAATACATTTGCCTTGCAAGTTTACAATTTAATTGCCATTTGCTAGAGTAGATCTGGTCTAATACGCCTCAAGTCAACTTTTGTGTGGTTCGAATCGAGGGTCATATTGCTGCTCCCTGTCCATGTTCACTGTCTATTAGGAATTCAGTCTGCTGGGTGTACGGGAGCCTAACCAGCAGAAATTAGGTTGGGCACCAAGGCACTGATGAGAGTTTTAAAAAGAATTTGTTTCTGTTTATCTTAGACTTTATTTGGCTTTAAAAATCCAGGCTGACTGAAGCAAAGGAAAAATGTCTTGAGGTTCATCTAAGTCCTTCCGTATACAAATCCTATCACTAATTTTATAGCTTAATAATAACTAATGATTTTCTCCTTTTGTCTTTAAATTTTGCATATTTACACATCTTTTTGAAATGGACATTTTCAAATTTTTTTAAAAACGGTGGAACATAAAACCTTCTTAATGACTAACTTTTATAAAGTAGAGGACAACCTCGACTTTGCCTAACATAGATCATAAAGCCCTGTAGCATGCAGAGGAAAGGTAGATAACTAGCATTCAGCTGCTAGGAAAATGGACTCATTGGGAAGTCCCTCTGACTTCTGAAACCCAATCAAAAATGCAACTCACTGCTGAATTTGAAAACCTCAACCAGGTCATCTTCATGTTGTAATAAAGAAGTCTTTAGATTCTGATGACCATGGTGTTAAATCTTGTTTGTACTTGGTCTTCCTTGCAACATTTTCACAATTCATCTTATTAAATGGTTGGGCCACATTTAACTCTACACCCACTTTCCCGAGACCACAGTGTTTGATCATAGATTTATAGATCATTTAACACAAGCAACAGCTATTTTACCAACAGCCTTGCTGTCATTAAGCAGCAGCTACTGTCAAAGTTCGGGAACAGGCTCAGCAGGATGATGAAAAGAATCAAGACACAGCGCCTTCCCAACTGTCACAACAGCAGAGAGAAGCATCTGGTGCCCAGGACAGCCTGTAGAAAGGGCACCAGCAATGGGGGGCCTGATTCTTCAGGCTTTTAGGAGTAGCTGCCCCTACTTCCCAGCTCTATCCCAAGGGACAAGCTAAGGAACCCCAGAAAACTCAATAGAGCACAAATTAGAAAGTTATTGTGCCCAAAATACTATGGAATCATCAATCTTAATACCAGTGGAGGTTTTCTTGAAAACAGAAGACAAACAAAACTTATTAATGAATGTAGCCTGAGAGAAAAAAAAATTGTTCACACACACTCAAAATTTACTTTAAAAACATATATCGTTGCTTCTTGGAACCCCTACTTATGGTGGAAATTAACAAATCTCTTTTATTACATATTCATGTGTTATTCTGGCTTGTAGCATCTCTTGGAATAGCTGTATCTTCATCTCTGACACTTTCCTATCGCAGTGATATCGTGAGGACTAAGTTAGAGAAGGCATGGAAACTGTCTTGACTGGGACGTAGAACAAAATAAACCTTCCATACGTGGGAAGTTTTTGTTTTGCTTTGTCTTAATTCCAAAGAGCAAGCAATTAGCTCCCATAAATTTAATTAAATGGTACTACATTAGCAAGTACCAAACATCTAGAAAATACAGTAGTTATTGTTACCAAAGACATAGATTGCACTCCCAAAATTTGTTTACGAGTCAGTTGGAATAGGTCATTTCACAAAATGCTATGGGCAGTGTGATAAAGGCTCCAGACCAGCCCATAAAATCATTAATTTTTATGAATTTAAAATAGTGTAATCTTTCAGGGACAGAATAAATCCCTCTTAAAGATATCTTTTAAAAATATAATTGAATAAAAAATAAACATTGTTGTTAGTATTATGTATTTTTAATTTTGGTTATTGAGTAAAGCAACAAGTTTAACAAAAAGCAACTCAGAAGAAAGTGAAGTATTTTGTGAAAATTTCACATGGAATACATTTAAAGCCTTTGGGAGTATATTACTTTTATTTTTTCTTATATTAACTAGGACAAATTATTCTCCTAGGTTCATGTATTTCCTTTCTTTTTATCTAAACTTATATTTGTGTTTCCTCAATTGAAAAATGATTTGTTTAATAAAGATAAAAGTGCTATCTTTTAAAAAAATATTTATTTATTTGAGAGAGATAAAGTACACTCGTGCACATGGTGGGAGAGGCAGATGGAAGGAATCTCAATGAGACTCCCTGCTGAACATGGAACCTGCCTTGGATCTTGATCTCCTGACCCATGAGATCATGACCTGAGCAGAAACGAAGAGTCACAGGCTTAACTGACTGAGCCACCCAGGCACTCCAAGAGTATCTTGATTACAAATATGACTCATGTCTTATATAATTTTTTAATTCCAGTGTTAGCACACTGCTATAGATTGGATAGATAGATAGATACAGATATAGATATATTTCCTTCTCTATTGTATCTATCTATCATCTATCTATCATCTTTTTTTTTTTTTCTTGGTGGTGAGCCCTAATAAGCTAAATTAATTAAAGAAGCTTTTGGGGAGCACCTGGGTGGCTCAGTCAGTTAAGCATCCGACTCTTGATTTTGACTCAGGTCATGATCTCAGGGTCCTGGGATTGAGCCCCAGGTCAGGCTCTGGGCTCAATGGGGAGTCTGCTTGCGATTCTCTCCCTCTCCATTTGCCTTTACCCCATTTGTGTGCTCTGTCTCTCTCTCAAATAAATAAATAAATCTTTTAAAAAAAATCTGTTTTTCCTCTGGTAAGCAGGCAGGAACAAAAGACAACAGAGAAGGAAAACTAAAATTATATGAGTTCCTAATTGTGAAAAACTAAGAAATGAAAGTATAGCACTTATTTGATTCTAATATGAAGAAATAAAAGAAATGTGAAGGGTCAAAGTACCATGTACTAAACAACAGAGACCATAGGACCTTGGCAATTTAGCAGTGCTAGCATGCAACTGCAAGTAACACCATGACCACTTGACAAGGACTGAAACCAGGGCTTCTTAAATTTTGATGTTTATATGAATCAACTGTATATCTTGTTAAAACGCCTATCTGAATCAGTAGGTTTATAGGTGAGTCCTGAGATTCTACATTTTGCAAGTTCCCAGATGATGTTGATCATGACCATACTCTGAGTAGCAAGGGTTTGAGACACATTTACTAGCACTGTATTAACCAGTATTGCAGTTAACATTGTATTAACCAGTATTTGACATTTATTGTTGACTAGATGAGAAATCTGTAGTCAGGCTATCCTGTGGTTAGTTCATGAGCTCAATGTTATCAAGAAACGAGAATTTTCACCTTCTGCTTTAAGATTTCAGCATTGTTTGTCATATTCCTTTTTTTTTTTAAGTTTTATTTTTAAATAATCTCTTCCTCCATTGTGGGGCTCGAACTCATGACTCTGATATCAAGAGTCTCCCACTCCTCACTCCTCTGACTGAGCCAGCCAGAAGCCCCACATCATATTACTTCTTGATCACACACAGTTGCTACAATTCCAGTCATTATGTTCTCACACAACTACATCCAAAGGTGGAAGCATGCTTAAGGACTTCACAATAGTGTCTCTATTCTCTTACTCAGAAGATTCAGAGCAGATTTCCCCTGATAGTTAATTGGCCAGAACTGGATCATATGGCCATTTCTATTTACAAGAGAGGTTGGGAAAGGAAGTGCTAGACTTTTTAGCCCCTTTAGTGAAGATTGGAGAAGGGAGGAGGGGGTTGAGAATGGCTATTAAGTAGCCAACAAACAAGTCATGTATAGGAGGTTTCATTATGATTGCCTTTTGGGTGGGGTAGATTATCTAAACCTCCGAGTAGAGGAAGGAAAGGGAGACCATAAACTAATTGAGTCTATAGATACATTTTCATTAGTCCAGTCTTCATATGTCAAGAAATGTTTGTAGCATATTTCTGGCAGAAGGTGTCAGGTTATTTAGAATCATTTATTTTAAATTGCAATGTTTAATGCAATATAGGTTTAAATGAGGTTTGTTTAAAATAAATTTGATCTTTGTGGTTTTTAACAAATAGGTCTTTCTCCCTCTCCCTTAGTCTGTCAGTGTAGCTTATAGCTTATGCATCTGACACAGTTGTACATCAGAAGTATGAGCTGTTCCATATGGCTTACTTACTCACAACACATATAACAAAATTTGAAATCAAAAGCATGATAAAGATGCACAGTTGTTGAAATAAATAGAACAGATGGTTCGAACAAATTCCTTGCTATTTCAGGTGATTTTAACTCTTTAGATATTTTTGAGGGAAAATATACAATGTCTGAATTGTTTTAAATAATTTATTAATTTTGTGGTCAAAATTTTTTTGTCAAAAAAAGGAAACTCCACAGAGAATAATTTTGTACATGATTGATATTTTAGGAAGTATAAAGAAAAAAAAATAAATGTTCTAAGGAAAAATGGTAAAAACTTCAAATCATAACTAAGTATCATTTTTCACATAAACAGTTTAAAATGAAATAGTTTCAGATAATAGTATTACATAATAGTTAACTCAGATTATTGATCTTTAACATATGCATTTAATGCTATGATTTTCCCTCTTAGCACTGTTTTCACTTCATCCCACAAATTTTGGTAAGTTGTATTTCATTTTCATTTGGTTAAAAATATTTTAAAATTTCCCTTTAGGTTTCTTCTTTGACCCATGTGTTATTTAGAAGTGTGCTATTTAATCTCTCTGTATTTTGAATTCTCCATGTATCTTTCTGTTACTGATATCTAAGTTAATTCCATTGTGATGTGAGAGCAGACATTGTGCAATTTCTTTTTTTGTTGATTTTTGTTTGTTTTCTTCCAAGTTTTTATTTAAATTCCAGTTAGTTAATATACAGTGTAATATTAATTTCAGGTGTACAATATCATGATTCATCACTTACATACAATACCTGGTACTCATCGCAAGTGTACTCCTTAATCCCCATCACTTATCTCATCCATTTCCCCACCCCCGCCGATAACCATCAGTGTGTTCTCTATAGTCTGTTTTATGGTTTGCCTCTCTCTTTTTTGCTCCCATGTTCATTTGTTGTTTCTTAAATTGCACATATGAGTAAAATCATATGGTATTTGTCTTTCCTTGACTGACTTATTTTGCTTAGCATAATACTTTCTAGCTCCAACCATGTTGTTGCAAATGGCAAGATTTCATTATTTTTGATGTTTGATGGCTGAGTGATATTCCATTGTGTATATATATATATATATATATATATATATATATACCACATCTTCTTTATCCATTCATCAGTCAGTGGACATTTGGGCTCTTTCCATAATTTGGCTATTGTTGATAATGCTGCTATAAACATCAGGGTGCGTGGGTCCCTTCGAATCAGTCTTTTTGTATCCTTTGGGCAAATACCTAATAGTTCAATTGCTGGGTCATAGGGTAGTTCTATTTTTAATGTTTTGAAGAACCTCCATACTGTTTTCCACAATGACTGCGCCAGTTTGCATTCCCACCGTCAGTGTAAGAGGGTTCCCCTTTCTCCACATCCTCACCAACACCTCTTGTTTCCTATGTTGTTAATTTCAGCCATTCTGACTGGTGTGAGGTGATATTCATTGTAGTTTTGATTTGTCTTTCCCTGATGATGAGTGATGTTGAGCATCTTTTCATGAGTCTGTTGGTCATCTGGATGTCTATATTTTTTTAATTTATGAAGATGTGCTTTATTGCCCAGACTATGGTCTATCTTGTTGAATTTCTATATGAGCTTGAGAAAAATGTGCATTCTGCTATTGTTTACTACACGTATCACTCAACTTTCACTGGCCAAATTGAGTCACAGGGTCATGCTTGAGCTCAACAGAGAAGGAAAGTAATAATGTTCACACATGAAGGGAATAAATTCTGGCGAATAGTAATAATACAAACTACCACTACAGTGACATAACTACCCTTTCATTAATGACTCTTTTCTCATTCATATTATGATATAAATGAATTTAAAGGACCTGAAGATATAGTTTAATCACCTTGGCTACATGTGAATATTTCTAGATTTTTTCACCACTGATATCTTATCCATTGCTTTGGGTATTATGTTCAGCAGATAGATAACCTCATCTATTATTCTTAATTATTACTAATTTATCTTCATATGTACTTATCACTACTTATTTTCTTTGATTCTTAACTGAAATCTGCCAACAATTTTTCTCACTCATTTTATGATTAATTTACTAAATAAATATTTATTAATCATTATCCCAACCACTATGCTGAGCATAGAGTTATAGCCATTAATGAGACACTTAGCCTTGAACATTTTGGAACTTATAGACTATCAACTTGAAATTCTTTGCAACCTAGGGACATAGATATGGTCACTCATTCATAACACAGAAGGAGTAAAATACTTAGCAAATTATTATTAATCATCATAATAATAACTTATTAAAGTAAGAAATACCAATGGATGATAAAACAATTGGCAAAAATTTAATGTGAAACATGATATTTACATAGTTTCAAATTATATCCTCACAATACACTTGTTAATTACAAAAGAAAAATAATAATTTCACATTGTAGAAATATGATCCTTAACCAAGTGATGTAAGTTAACATCACAGTAATTGGACAATTAGCATCATGTGCCTTCTGATAGTATGTACTAAAGAAAAACATCACCTCTTTGGTATTACTACCAAATTTTATAATCTGAGTCACCTATGTGGAAATATCAAACAATCCCAAATCGATGTCTTTCTTTAAAATGACTGGCTTAAATCCTTAAAAAATGAATAGGTTAAAATGTCAAAGAGAGATAGAGCCACATGCAAAATGGCAGAGAAAGAACCTCCAAAAATCTGCTGCTTTATAAAGTCAATGTACTTTTCACAAAAATTGTGAAAATCAAACAGGATAAAGATCTAAATGCAAGAGCAAAAACCATAAAAACAAAAACAAAAACAAAAACAAAACAACAGATGTAAATCCTCATGACCCTGGATTTGGTAAAGGACTATTAGATATGACACCAAAAATATGAATAACAAAAGAAAAAAATAGACTTCATCAAAATTAAAAACTTAATCAAGAAAGTGAAAAGATAACCATGGGAGAAATATTTGCGAACCATATCTGATAGAGGATTAGTATCCAAAATATATAAAGAACTCTTAAATTCAACAATAAAAGACAGTTCAATTAATAACTAGGCAAATAACTTAAATAGATATTGCTCCAAAGGAGATACACAAATAGACAACAAGCACATGAAAAGATGTTCAACATCATTGGTAATTAGGAAAATGCAAATCAAAATCACAAGAAAATACCACTTTACACTAATAATAATGATAATGCAGAAAATAACAGGTGTTGGTAAGATGTAGAGAATAGTTAAACTGCATATTACCATCTGACCCTGATATTCCATTCTTATGTATATAACTAGAATAATTAAAAGGACTTGAAAAACTACTTGTACACATACACAGTACACAAGTACACAAGATGTTCATAGCAGCATATTCACATTAGCCAAAAGGTAGAAAAACCCCAAATGTCCATGAATGGATGAAGAGATAGAATGTGGTATATATATACAGTGGACTATTATTCGGCCATAAAAAGGAATAAAGTACTAAAAAGTGCTATGACATAAACAAACCTTGAAAACATTATGGTACATGAAAGAAAGCAGACACAAAAGGTCACATATTATACGGTTCCATTTATATGAAATACATAAATCAATAGAAACACAATATGGATTGGTGATTGCCAAGGGCTAGAGGTGGGGGAAAATAAATATTAACTACTTAATGGGAAATGATAGCCTCTGGGCACTATACCATTAGATGTAATGTGATGTTCATGCCAACACGTGGTTTCACAAGGCTGCACCCAGCCAGTGACTGAGGACAGCACAGTTACCAGAACCAGACCATTTTTGCTCACTGAAAGATTTTTCTGATGGACAACTTTTACTCAGGAATCCCCTGCAACCTGGCAAGAACATTCTCAGAGCTGCACCGTAGTCTGATATGCTTTCTACCCAATCTTCCCACTTCTCTCCTTTTTCAGGTATCAGAACTGCATCATAGCCTGAAGGCTCTCTTTGCCTCCTCTCCTTTCCCTTTGTCCTTCATGGGTGTTTCCCCCAATAACATGTCTACTCTCATCTTGGTGCCTGCTTCTCAGAGAACCAGAACTGACAGAAGTAAACCTGGACTGCTCTAATAATACAGGTGGGATGTGGGGACCACAAATTGCCCCTTGCACAAAGTGCTGACCCAATTACTGAAGATTTCTATTGGTGACCTGGGAATATGTCCTAGTAGAGGAGAAATCCTTATTGGTACAGTAAATCTGGCATCTGAAAAACAAGAGGGAAATAAATCCTCCAAGGACAATGGAATTGGCTGGATATTACTAAGTTATAATTGATGCCCTCCAAAGAGATAATGAGAAACTGAGGTCTGTAACAAACATGTATAGGCTAGGAATTAGGGCTAGAGGGTATAAATGGTAGCATATAAACTGGCTTTTATTTTCTGCAGTGATAGAACAGTCATGGCCGATGATCAAACACAGAGTCTGATCGTTAGGATAGTAGCGCTCCGGAGACATTTAAATACTCAGTCAAGGCAAGTCTGTTACACTAAGATAAGAATTTTGATTAGGAAAACCTGAGCTCTTGCAATGACATGGGGACATAGGATATATAGTGGCAGTAGCTAGGGGAATACCCCTGAAGTTAAATCTTAAGGGAGCTTGATCAAGGTTGCTAAAATGTAAGATTGAAAAGCAAGACATTGTTGACATAGGAGGACTTTCTTAATTAAAGACAAAATTCCAGGTGATATGGCACACTTGCTGCTAGAACAGCTCTTAGAAGTCTGAGGAAAGTCAGGGTGCCTGAGTGGCTCGGTCGTTTAGCGCCTGGCTCTTGATTTCAGCTCAGGTCATGATCCCAGTGCAGTGAGATGGAGACCTGCATCAGGCTCCATGCTCAGCACAGAGTCTGCTTGAAGATTCTCTCTCTCCCTCTCCCCGCACTCCCCTCTCTTTCTCTGCCCTCACCCCTGCTTGTATGCACTCTCTCTCAAATAAATAAATAAATAAATAAATAAACAAACAAATAAATAAATAAAATCTTTAAAAAAAAATTCTGAGGAAAGTGATAACCCATGCAAATGAAATGGAAATACTTGAGTTGCCCTGGAAGATGGTAGATGACTAAGGGAGGTATGCAAGCTTGAGTAGAAGATTCACCAGAAGCTTATATTCAACAAGAGAACCTGGAGGACATACCATTCATCAATGTCATCAGAAATGCACTGGTTAGAAGGGAAATTGGGTGGTAGATCTTTATAAGCCAAGGCTTTTGATAGCAGAGGTAATCACAGAGATGGGCTCATTAACCTTCAAGAGGATGATGGTACCCTGAAGTAATAGAGACCAGCTGATAGTGCTTAACCATCAGAAACAAAGATCCTCAGTTACTAGAACAACAGGAAAGGTTTGAGGGGTAGCCAAGGGAGCTTGACTCATAGGAATTTTGGAGGTGGTTGAATTCATGACATCCCTGTAGGAAAAATTGGTAAGTAACCAATGAGGGTACAATTTAACATCTACAACCACAAAAAGGCATGAATTGCGGAGAAGACTAAGGGCAAGTTGCTCAAGGAAAAGTCACCATTTCTTGCTCAGATCCAAGAACTGAATTGGAGACCTGGAGACCATTCATATCTGAACCCACTGACAGAGTAGTGTCTGGGTATCTAGGAGAAAAGACTTTGTAGCACCATTGTAAGCATGCATTGCAATGATTCCCCCAGTCCTTCTACAAAGAGACCTACACCTGGGAAAGGGGAATGCTTACTCATTTTGAAGATTACTTGACACAGTGTCTGAGTTGACATTGGTATCTGAAAAACAAAGCATTATTACGGCCCCTTATTTAGAGTCAGAGTTTATGGGGGCCAGAAAATAAATCTGGAATCCTGGATAAAGTGTGGGTTATATTTGATACACTAATTTTGGAAACTGACCCTTAACTTATTTCATAGATGTCATGGCAGAGAGGACAGCTGGGGTGCCAACCTAAAAACATTTGACCCTTAAGACCCTGCCCTTTACATTATATGGCATCAGATCCAGACAAAGAAGCACAGAGACTATACCCCTAGCCAGGTTGTGTAAAGGTGAAGATGATTTCTTGATGAGAGATGATAACTCTGGGCAAACCATGACTTCTTTGTTCTCCAAGTGAAGACATTCCTCTGGTTTTGCTGTCTTCAGGAATTTGGACTAAGTAATTACTAAAGTTAAGGTTGTTGGAGTCAAAATGGACAAAATTTGGTGATTTGTAACCCTCACAATATAAGTAGCTTTATAGTACTCTGAGTGTGCTGACATGTCCTGGGCCAGGGCCACCAGCTCTCTAACAACCAGACCTTAATCTGTGACTCCAAAATAAGCTTAGTTATTAAGTTCTACTATTATTAACAACCACATTGATGAAAATAATGTCTTAATTTTGTAAAGCTTTCTATGGTCCAAATAGCATTATCTTGCACACGGTTCTACTCATTCTTCATAACACCTTCACAACAACTTAGATCTGAAGGTCAAAGGTGTTAAATGACTTGCTCTAATTATTCCACTTCGTAAGTAACAAAGACAGAAGAAACCAGCTTTTCCAAAAGCACTAGTCTACTTTCTTTACCACTAAGATAATAATAAAGGTTAATTTAAATTGAGCACGTACTATAAACTAAGAACCGTGTTATATTTTTTGTATGCATTACTTAACTTAATTCCCAAAGGAACCCTAAAGAGGAGGTATTGTTAATACCCCCCATCCCATTTTAGAGATGAGAAACAGTCTTAGAACATCTGATTACCATGCCCAGTAAGTAAGAAGCAGTTTATGGGAATCTGAATCAAAGCCCATATTGGTTCAATACCCTAAGTTGATTACAAGTTATCTCACTTTACTGTGCTTCACTCAATTACAGTTCACAGATAATGTGTTTTTTTACAAATTGAAGGATTGTGGCAATCCTGAGTTAAGCAAATCTATTGGCACCATTTTCCCAACAGCATTTACTCACCTGCCTGTGTCATATCTGTGTCACATTTTTCAAATTTTTCATTATTATTATATTTGTCATGGTGATTTGTGATCAGGGATTCTTGAGGTTACCATTGTAATTGTTTTGTGGCTCCCCAAACCATGCCCATATGAGATGGCAACCTTAATTGATAAATGTTGTGTGTGTTCTCACTGTTCCACCAATTAGTTGTTCACCCATCCCTCTCTATCTTCTTGGGCCTCCTGATTCCCTGAGCACATCAGTATTAAAATTAGATGAATTCATAACTCTATGATAATCTTTAAGTGTTCGAGTGAAAGAAGAGTTACAGATCTGTTTTGTGTGTATGTTTTCATTTTTAAAAATTTTAAATTCCAGTATAGTTAACAGTGTTATGTTGGTTTCAGGCATTCAATCTAGTGATTCAACAATTCCACTCATCACCCAGTGCTCATTGGCACAAGTGCACTCCTTAATTCTCATCACCTCTTTCACCCATCCCTCCACCCACCTTTCCTTTGGCAACCATCTGTTTGTTCTCTATAAGGTATTTGTCTTTCTCTGACTGACTTATTTTGTGTAGCATTACACTCTATAGCTCCATCCATGTCTTGCAAATGGCACGATTTCATTATTTTTATGGCTGAATAGTATTCCATTGCGTGTGTATATACCACATCTTCTTTATCCATTCATCTATCAGTGGACATTTGGCTATTGTAAATAATGCTGCTGTAAACCGAGGGGTGCATATATCACTATTAATTAGTATTTTCGTATTTTTGGGGTAAATACCCAGTAGTGCAATTAGTGGAACATAGGGTAGTTCTATTTTTATCTTTTTGAGGAATCTCCATACTCTTTTCCACAGTGGCTCCACCAGTTTGCATTTCCACCAACAGTGCAAGAGGGTTCATTTTTCTCCACATTTTTACCAACACTAGTTGTTTCTTGTGTTTTTAATGTTAGCCATTCTGACAGGTGTGATGTGATATCCCATTGTAGTTTTGATTTGCAATTCCCTGATGATGAATGATGTTGAGCATCTTTTCATGTGTCTGGTGGCCATCTGGATGTCTTCTTTGGACAAATGTCTGTCCATGTCTTCTGCCCACTTTTTAAAAATTTGATTATTTGTTTTTTGGATCTTGAGTTGTAGAAGTTCTTTATATATCTTGGATAATAAGCCTTTATCAGATATGCCATTTGCAAATATCTCCTCCCATTCAGTAGACTGTCTTTTAGTTTTGTTGATTGTTTCCTTTGCTGTGCAGAAGCTTTTTATTTTTATGTAGTCCCCATAGTTTATTTTTGCTTTTATTTCCCTTGCCTCAGGAGACATATCTAGGAAAATATTGCTATGGCTGATGTCAGAGAAATTATTGCCTGTGCTCTCCTCTAGTATTTCTATGGTTTCAAGTTTCACATTTAGGCCTTTAATCCATTTTGGATTTATTTTTGTGTATGGTGAAAGAAAGTGGTCCAATTTCATTCTTTTGCATGTAGCTGTCAGTTTTCCCAACACCATTTGTTGAACAGACTTTTTCCCATTGGGTATTCTTTCTTGCTTTGTCAAAGATTAATTGACCATATAATTGTGGGTTTATTTCTGGGATGTCTATTCTGTCCTATTGATCTATGTGTCTATTTTCATGCCAGTACCATACTGTTTTGATTACTAAAGCTTTGTAATATAACTTGAAGTCTGGAATTGTGAGCACATCTCTCACTTTAAATCAAAAGCTAGAAATGGTTATGCTTAGTGAGGAAGACATGTTGAAAGTCAAAAGAGGCTGAAAGCTAGGCCTCTTATACCAGTTAGCTAAGTTGTGAATGCAAAGGAAAACTTCTTGAAGGAAATTAAAGTGCCACTCCAGAGAACACACAAATGATATGAAAACAAAACAGCCTTATTGCTGGTATTTGAAAGAAGTTCTACTGCGGATAAAATGATATCTAACATCATCACATGCTACAGAAAAATTACCTGTGAAAGGCGGAATCAATCAATGCAGCAAACTTCATCGTTGTTTTTTTTTTTTTTTTTTTTAAAGATTTTATTTATTTATTTGACAGAGACACAGTGAGAGAGGAAACACAAGCAGGGGGAGTGGGAGAGGGAGAAGCAGGCTTCCCGCGGAGCAGGGAGCCCGATGTGGGGCTCGATCCCAGGACCCTGGGATCATGACCTGAGCCGAAGGCAGACGCTTAATGACTGAGCCACCCAGGCGCCCCTTCATCGTTGTTTTATTTTAAGAAACTGTCACTGTTACCCCAACGTTCAGGAACTACCATCCTGATCAGTCAGCAACTATTAACATGGAGGCATGACCCTCCACCAGCAAAAAAATGATGACTCTCTAGAAGCTCTGAGGATGGCTATTATTTTTTTAACAATAGAGTATTTTTAAATTAAGGTATACATATTTTTTATATATATAGTGCTATGTTATATTTAATAGACTACAGTACAGTATAAACATACCTTTCATATGCACTGGGAAATAAAAAAAAAAATCATTTGACTTGCTTTATTGCAACATCTGCTTATTGTGATAGTCTGGAACCAAACCCACAATTTCTCCAAGTTATGCCCATACCTCCCACCATCTCAGGCTTCTTGCCAGAAACATTTCTTGACCCATTTCCAAAGAAAAACAGCAGAGGAAATAAGTAAAGCAAAATTCAGTATGACCTGAAAAATAGAAATAAAAGAACAAACTTGGGGGTAAGAACAGCATTCTTATATTAAGGACTATTAGCTAATAAAGGAAGCAAGTCAGGAAAAAGGCAGTCATCACTACTGTTTTGAGGAATAAATCCTTTGCTTGGCACCTGCCTGCTCATCATAGATGAGTCTTCTTAGAAGTACTGTCTTACCCCATCCAGATACTTATCAGAACCACCTTCTTCTTTCCAACTTATACTTCCAAACATCAGCGTCAGACCACTTTCTATATGTCTTTCATTTTTCTATTGCAATCAATGTCTGAATATATTGTAAGATGTTAGAGGACAGGCTCTGGGCTGCTGTGAATAGAATCTAAAACTCTACCACAATTCCTAGACAGACGAACATTTTACATGCACATGCAAATACAGAAATACAACTTTTAAATTATTTGGATGGTTTTGATCATTGAATGTCTCCTCATTTTCCATAGAAAACAATGCATATACATTGTCCCATTCACCATTGTTACCCAGCATACCTCTCGTCACTGTTTGTTTTATTTCCTAAACCCTACACCCCTCATTCATAGGATACTAGAAATCTTGACCTTGCAAACATTCAATGATTTAATTCTTTCATGACTTTGTCCATGGTTTTCTTTTGGCTTTGAACACCTCCAGGCTTCTTCGAATTTTATATTCCTACTTATCCTCTAACCTCAAATCTCTAAATCCTTTCTCATCCTCTTCAACCATACTAAGTCAATACCCTTCTCTAGAATATCCACATTGCTTTGCTTATATATTGATTACAACAATTAACACACTGATTTCCACTAAAGTTAATGCTGTGCCAAATCTTGGTCCCCAGTTTTCTTATTTATTCAACAAATACCACATGACATTTCTTGAGGGCAGAGACTTTAATCTTACCTAATTATGTGATCTTTTCAGCTCTTAGCTCCATAAAACTATGAGCGCTTTCATTTTTACCTTTTTAATACTATCACCTGAAACATTAAATTATTAATTAGAATAATAATGTCTGTTATCATGTACTGAACAATTAACTATGTGCCAGATGTTTTAGCAATCTTATTTCAATATATTCTTAAGAAATGTTTGGAGTGATTATTACTAAATTTATTTTACAGAAAAAAATGAGTCTAAAGTGGATTAATTTGCCTAAATTCATACAGAAATTGTCAGTTTGGGATTTGAATCCAATTCTGTTTGAAGGGAAGGTCTGTATTTTTAACCATTATGTTCATGGTCTCCCAAAAAGCAGGCACTCAGCAAGTGGGGAATTAAACTGAATGTTGACCATTTGATAAATGATAATTTGCTATTAAAGAGTTGAATGAATTATGAAGAATAAAGTACTAATTCTGGTGCTAATGAAGACAGAAAAACGTTCAATTTCATCTAAATTTATTAAAATTTATTACATAAATAGTCAACTTTTAAAACTAAGGCACTTTTTTATAAACTATCTACATTGGAGCATTACTACTTTTTGACTTTGGAATCCCTCTAAGACAAGATTCTAAATACTTCCTTGGAAATAATAGTAAGACAAAAAGATGATAATGAAGAAATTGGGGAGCACTAAGTTAAACTGTTAGAAAACAGGTTATACAATCCATACAAAGACCTCATCAAAAGGCAGAGAAACCACTCAAGGATTACATTAAGCAATAGGGTTAAGAAGAATATGGTCTGAAAGAATTGAGTATCTTCTAATAACTGTAAGTACATGAGTTTCTAAAATGCCATACATAATATCCATGAAATTATGTTGCATAATGTAATAACACGTTATGCTACCATTAACGCATTATAACTATGTCATTTGGAAGGCTAATTTTTTTTGTGTAAAACCACTTAACTACATAAAATTGAAAATAATGATTATTGTAACTACTTTCACTTTTCATCTTTAGAAGTTCAGGATTAAATACTCCATATGCAGTTATTTTATGGTGATGTGTATTTTTATGGAGTGGTCATATAGTGTTCTAAGTAATAATTGTCTTAAAATTCCCAAATACATAAATCATAAGATCTTTTTACATATTATCATTATGAAAAGTCAAGGTAAGTCACTTAACACCTACTTAACAGTGCATATAGAGTTGAACATAAAATTTGGATAAAATCTCAAAAGAAAACTACAAGTTTGAAGAAAGAAGGAAGGGAGCTAGCATTTTATGGGCTAGGCACTGTATTTTATATGCAGGATTTATCCAAATCCATGTAAAATAGGATATTATTTTCTCCGTTTTTAGAAATAAGAAGAATGAAGCTCAGAGAGGTACAACTCAGCTCAACATCGCAGAACTAATAAGTAACCAAGAGAGGTTCCCAAAATATTATGTAACATGTATTCAATCAGTTAACTTCACCTGAACATTTATTAGATATCAAATGTGGCTCTAGATGCTGAAAATTACAAAGATGTTTAGGATATGTTTTCTATCCTTACGGATCTCACCACATAGTGAAGAGAGACAGATAAATAAACATATACTGTAATGATAAATAGTGTAAAGGATCTATTTATAAGACATTATGGGAATTTAATCTATGAAGTGTTCCTGTAATATGGATATCATGACTAGAGAACAATAGATTAAGGAGAGTAAGGAAAGAAAGAACTGCATCTTTCTTTAAACTTCTTCTCATAGGTTTTTATTTATCTGCCATTTTTCCTCATCGCCCTTCTATTTTATGGCTATTTAGGTTTGAATATATGGTAAAAACTACTCTTTGTGAGCAAAGAACCCTGACAGTATGCATGATAAATGCATTCAAAAAGCAAACATATTAGGATTTTTTTTAATCCCAATTGTCTGCCTTGAAGTATAGGTAAAGACTGTGTAAAGGCTAGTAGTAGAGCTTTCAAATGGAGATTAGGTAGAAGAAAGACTAAACATGATTTACTTTGATAAATGCTCTTACCCTGGTTATTACATTCATCTCCACAAATCTCAAACACCAAGATTTAATGCATCTTTTGTGCTAGTGCTTTTTCTTTTTTTCTTGAGTATAATCATTGATTACCCATATATTTAAGATATGAAAGCATTACAGATGGTACATTGTCTACCATATTTAAGCTTATAATATTAGTTATATTACTAGCTATATTAAAAATATTTAAAATTATTTATTAATGTATTCTTTTCATGGATTTATGATTGGGATTCTTTATTCTTTATTTTCCTCTGTCATATCTGTCATTTCTTTATTGTTTTCTTATGGCTCTAAACATATATCAACCCAATCTATTTTTCCTTTTATGATTTCTCTTTCTTTCTCTTTTTTTCTCTTTCTTTCTTTTTTGCATTAGAGTTGGCAACATTTCCCATTTATTATCAGCTGCAAATTTAATTAACATGCTGTTTATTTCTTCTTCCAGATAATTAATAAAGTTGTTAGAGAAAACTTGGATGAACACCAAACACCCCACCAGACAGCTCCCCTAAGTCGGATGCTCTGCCATTTATAATTACCTTTTTCTTATGGTCCTTAAGCAAATTTTCAGTGCTCATTCCAGAGCCAATTTAAATTAATTTGGAGGGAACTACTTTAAGAAATACACCAACTGTTTCATAGTCCCTTCTTAGAACTTTGAATCTGTAAAATATTTATACTTTATTACTCATGCCAAAACTATATTAATGAAATTGAACATTTAAACACAGGGAGAGCAAAGTCTGAAAGTTCTCAATGAGAAAGCGTGGTCTCAATAAACATTTAAGGCAAGCTCTAATTGCATTATTTATGACTTAAATGAGAACATGAAAGAGGCATTTACTTTTCACCTTTTGTGCCACTGATTTCCCATTTCACTTAATGAAATTACTAGCTGATTTCAACTTTTATTAATCATTTTTGGCATTTAATATATTCTATAGTAATACATTGAAAATTGATTAACTTTTTGCCAAAATTAAAGAAGAGTGTTTAAAAAAGCTTTACATTAATATCATATCAAGAGTTTCCAAGTGTAAAACTTTAGCACTAACCCAGGATTATTCTCATAATTTTAAACATATAATGCAATGCATTCAAATTTAAATATATTTCTTAGGTTTTTACATTATGTGTTAATATATAAGTATATTATTATAGTATGTGTTACCATCTTTGATTCCTGTAATCACAGGATTTTAAAGCTAGGAGGTATACAAAATAATAAATAATGCAATTCTCTTGTTTTATAGGTGAAAAAGATACTGAACTTAGAAATGATGACGAGCCCAGGTTGATCAATCTTATACTGTGATCCATAGAACCATTCTCTTTGAACTAAAACTTTAGAGATTCAGATTTCTTAGAGATAGATATTTAAAAGTTTTTATTTTCTGAACGTGGTGATCGTGACAGCAATCCAGAAGAAAACTGTATGTACTGTGTGGATTAAGTAATCAATTTACATATTTTCCAGAAGTCAAGGAGACATCACAATCAGAAGATAGCATTGTAAATAAATGGCATTAATATAATTAGATTGTTATAACAAAACAAATCTATAGTACATGGAGTTATAGACAGCCTGCTCAATTACTGGAAATAGACAGATATGGCAATGGTCATTTGTCATTGTTAAGTTCAAGCTAAGTGTACTTATTAATAGAGGAAAAGTTCCAGGAACTCTAGAAGCAAGGCCAATAAAGAATCTTAACAACCAATGACCCCTTCTTGTGTCTAATCACAACAGGCAACCAAACATAATTTAGAAGTTTTAGTTAAGTCCTCCTGTCTGAACTCACTAAGCAATTATGGTTACTTAAATATTCATAATAGACTAAAACATTTCCAAAGGAAATAGCGTTGATTTTCTATTGTTAAATTTAGCACAGTACGTTCAAAACACATCTATTGCTTCATTTTCCCACATCAGAGGCCAATGCCGTATGTTTAAATGAACTACATAGGACTTTGGCATCAATTTCCCTTAAGTGTGAGAGTCACTTGCTAAATTCTTCTATGTCCCAACTTCCCCAAGAAGGTATTGATTTTGAGATCATAAGATGTGCTATAGATAACTGTCATTTGCAGCTGTATCCCAGGATATGCATATAATATTATTAGTTGCAAATTTGATAATCAAATGGTATTCCTCACAAACACCTAATATTATACCAGAGATTTATTTTCTTAAAATGAGAAACCTTCCCAAAAATCAGAATTTAAATTGTTGTTGAGAAAGTTATTAAGATGCAAACCAACCACATGTTTCAGGACAGAGAGCTGAGCACACAGTAACTTCTTTCAGTGAGACTCATTGAATTGACTATAAAGTAGCCTACAAGTGAAAAAACACTTTAAAATTCTGAGGTACAAGGTATAGGAAAGAGGAGGACAAGAATATAAGAGAACCAATCATTTTGTAGAACTTCTTAAAAGTGAACACATATAGAATCAAACTTATGGATAAAGAAGGGCAAGTTAATTTAAAAAATATTATTCAAATATATGTATTTATTCATATCTCTATCTATCATCTATCTATTATCTCTCTATATACATCCTAGAACAGAATATTGATTTTTCAGAGTAGAACCTTTTAGTATTGACATATAGCATGCAGTACAGTGTGGCAAGTCTCTTTTCTGCTAGACTGAAATGAAGCTTTCCAGTTGTTAAACTGTATCCACTCACATAGGGTTTGTGGTAAGTTCTCTTAAATCAGGTGAAGGGCCAATAGTATAAGAGAAGCCCACACAAACGACCTATATTAATCAAATTAGTTCTTCACTCATAAATAAAAAATAATCACTAAAGAATCATAAGACCCAGGGAATATCAATAGTTTAAAAGAAGACTGAGATAAAGAAACAAAAAAACTAGGATCAGCAGAAGCAGAGAAAATGAAAAGAAAAGGGATGTTAAAAGAATTCCAAAGCTACTTTCTCAAAGAGCATTGAGATGATATCGCATCATAACACAAGAACATGCTTCTATTAAAAAGGAACAGAGAATAGGAAATAGTTCCTTAAATTGAACTGATTGCTGAAATAATAATAATAATAATAATAATAATAATAGCAATTTACTAAATTTACTGAAAAATTCCCTGAACATAGAGTAAAACATCAAAAAGATTGAACACTTGAACAAAAAAGATTGAATACTTGAACGAAAAGTAAAGGGTCATATAAAATAAATCTAGGAGGGCCGATGTTTTTCTAACAGAATTTGATTCATTTATTAGTCAAATATATATTGAGTACTTACTATGTACTACATAGTGTCCTCAGGGATTTTGTCAACAAGAAAGAATCTTTGTCTTCATGGAGTTTATATTCTATTGGAGTGGATAAAACTCAAGGCATTCTAAAAAGAGAAAAGAAAATATAGGAGCAAAGAAGAAATATAAGTCACCAATAGAAAAATATGAAGAGATGCTAAACAGTCAGCATATGTGAGCTGCTAGGAGTCAGTCGCAGCATACGACTGAGGGCACAGTGAAATAAAAGACATTGTTTGGAAATGCAAGGCCCCAGAAATTTGCTACTCATCCACACTTTTTCTAAAAAAAAATTTCTATAAAATGAAAATGAAATTTAAGAAGAGGAAGATATGAGATCTAAAATATATTGGTCTTATCTAGGAGTGCTTTGAGTCCCATAAATTCACCATTCACTCAGCATCGGGGAAATACCAATCAAAACCACAAGGAGATACCACCTCACACATATCAGAATGGTTAAAATTACCAACACCATAAACAACAGATGTTGATGAAGATGCAGAGACAGGGGAACCCTCTTACACTGGTGGTAGGAATGCAAGCTGGTGCAGCCACTCTGGAAAGCAGTATGGAGGTTTCTCAAAATTTAGAAATAGAACTACCCTTCAACCCAGCAATTGCACTACTAGGTATTTACCCAAAGGATACAAAAATGCTGATTCAAAGGGGCACAAACACCCTGATGTTCATAGCAGCACTATCAACAATAGCCAAATTACAGAAAGAGCCCAAATTTCCATTGACTGATGAATGGATAAAGAATATGTGAGATATATATATAAAATATTATAATATAATATATAAATATCAATAATATATAATATATAATGGAATATTACTCAGCCATAAAAAAGAATGAAATCTTGTCATTTGCAACAACATGGATGGAGCTAAAGGGTATAATGCTACTTGAAATAAGTCAGAGAAAGACAAAGACCATATGATTTCACTTATATGTGGAATTTAAGAAACAAGACAGATGAACATAAGGGGAAAAAAGAGAGAGAGGGAAGCAAACCATAAGAGATTCTTAATTATAGAGAACAGAGTTGATGGAGGAAGGTGGGTGGGGGATGGGCTAAATGGGTGTTGGGGATTAAGGGGGGGCACTTGCTGTGATGAGCACTGGGTGTTCTAAGGAAGGATGAATCGTTAAATTCTACATCTGAAACCAATATTACACTGTATGTTAAATAACTAGAATTTAAAAAGAAGATGGAAAAAAGAAGATAAAAAAACAAATTTCACCATCATCTAGCAGTGTAAAGAGTATATATTTCTATTTTTAATGATAAAACTATATAATTAGAAACTCTTGCTATCCCAGAAAGTCACAGCCCCAAAGTTTTGGGGCATTATTGAGTGTAAAAAAATAAAAAGTGTTTGACTTTGACATTTAACTTATCCCTCTTTAAAATAAATGGATTTGGCTCTTTCCATAGTTTGGTTATTGTGGACATTGCTGCTATAAACATCAGGGTGCACGTACACAAGATGTCCATTGACAGATGAATGGATAAAGAAGATGTGGTATTTATATACAATGGAATATTATGCGGCCATCAAAAGGAATGAAATCTTGCCATTTGCAACGACGTGGATGGAACTGGAGGGTATTATGCTGAGCAAAATAAGTCAATAAGAGAAAGACATGTATCATATGACCTCACTGATATGAGGAATTCTTAATCTCAGGAAACAAACTGAGGTTTGCTGGAGTGGTGAGGGGTGGGAGGGATGGGGTGGCTGGGTGATAGATATTGGGGAGGGTATGTGCTATGGTGAGTGCTGTGAATTGCGTAAGACTGTTGAATCACAGACTTGTACCTCTGAAACAAATCACACATTATATGTTAAAAAAAGAAGAAGATAGTAGGAAGGAAAAATGAAGGGGGGGAAATCAGAGGGGGAGACGAACCATGAGAGACTATGGACTCTGAGAAACAAACGGAGGGTTCAAGGGGGGGGGATGGGTTAGCCTGGTGATGGGGATTCAAGAGGGCACGTATTGAATGGAGCACTGGGTGTTATATGCAAACAATGAATCATGGAACCCTACATCAAAAACTAATGATGTAATGTATGGTGATTAACATAACATAATAAAATTTTTAAAAAGTAAAAAAAAATAAAATAAATGGATTTACTTCAAAAAAACTGTACCTGCTTTTTTATAGAACCAATATCTACTGTATTCTGTACTCCATAGAACTCATTATTTTAATAATAATAATATTTCAAATACTATTCATTACCAATTTTCAGAATCAATCTTGATATGAAGTATAGAAGACTAAATTATACTATATAAATAGACACAAAATATATTTTGTTATACTATACTATATAAATAGATATATAAATAAGCAAATAAATGTACAACTCTCAATATCATACTCATGACACAGCTAACAAAAGTTGGGAGGGGTCAGAGAAAGAATGATGGAGAATGAGATAGAGTGTTAATGTTTTCTTCTTATGTGTAGGGGAGTTATATATAACGCCAAAAAGTATGGATCAAGAAATAATAGGTTAAGATTTTAAGGTGTAACCTATATAACTAAAGCTAAAAATGTAATTCACAAACTTTGGAGTTTAAGAACATAATTGAGTGAGCTAAATTCCTTGCCTTTCTTTATGGAAGCCAGTAGAAGTCACTTATTGTTGATAGATTAATAGAAAGCTTAGTATTTAGTTTTATGGGGAAAAAAAGCAGCAGGAGGAATTATTAGGAAAACTCACTTTTAATTTTACGTCTTTCTGTACTTTCAAATATTTCTTTCTGAAGTGCAATTACATACATAGGAGAAACATTTTCAAGCCAAAAAATCTACCTGGACAAGATGGCAGCCAGTCTTGTGGAATTCTTTACTCATTAGCAGCAGTATCCTATGTTGGCAGTTCATTGCATTGTTCCTTCATAGAATATCATCAATTTCAGCATGTACATTTTGTTGTCTGCATCATGTTGCTTGACAACATTTCCAAAATGTTCCATATGCTCAGAGATAGCTTGTGCATGGCATATAGAAAATACATAGTATATGTAGATCAAACAATTGATTTCTCCATTTCTTATTGCTGTATAAAATATTTCTAAAACACAAACTTCCTACCTTATGTTATGGACACACACACACACACACACACACACACAAAGTTTCCTTAAAATATTAACCCATAACTTGTACCATGGAATTATACCCAAGAAGATAAAGGAAAAAAAATAGTGTTTTATTTTGATATGTGCTGCTTCATTATTTAATGATTTGGCATTTAGGGTACATGATTTAAAAGGAAGAACAAAACATAAGTATTTGGGATCATAACAAACAAAAAGGAGTTGGAAAAGTGTGAGTTGAATATTTAACCTCTAGAATGTGGCCAAAAACGACCATTATGAAACAAATAGACATCATATAAGTCTGACTTATATTTAGAGTTAAACATTACATGTCATGCTGTTTTGAATGAACAACTTTTAACCTTATTAAAAAATACACGATGCATACACATAGATTGTATTATCAGGAGTCAAGAAAACAAGGTAAAAACAATGGTCTTGGACTAACTACATACACTAAGATATTGAATTGGTCATTTCACATAATTGCTATTATGCTTAACTTTCAAATATCACTACAGCAAGCAGGGACATCTTACATATTTTCTTAAGAACCTAAATTTCTAGCAGACATGTATACAAAAAGGAGCTAATAAATATTTATTAAATAATAATTGAGTTCCACACTATGTTAGGTCATATAGAAAATATAGAAGAAAATTAAGCCATTTTCCAGAGTTTGATAAAAATTAGAAAAAAGGGAAACCATATTACATATATTTCAAAATTAGAAAATATTTCTAAGAAATCTGAGTAAGAATGTCCAGGTATATCTCAGGTTATATTTGAGTATAATACAAAGTTTATATTAGAGAAAAGTAATTATAAAATGTGTTACTCTGATAAGCTTTTGTGGAAGAAGGGGACTAACCTGTATCTTACAGGTGAGCAGAATTGGTCATGAAGGTGTGGGAATGGGGGGAAAATCGCAGAGAAAATCCCTTGAGGCAGGAGCAAGTATATGTGATTGTTGGGGGTTCTCTGTTAGGAAACAATGAGAAATCATTCTTAAGACAAAATTTGTGAATTTTCTAATTTTGTCCTTATTAAACAGGAGACTCATTTTCTTCAGACTCAGACTTTGCATGGATTCTCATGAAACATGGGACATAATTTGGTTTTATGCTTGTTGGTCCATGGAAGGATGTGTGCTTACCTGGGAGGTATTGCAGCATAGATAAATAGTGTTTCTTCAGTATTTAGAACATCTAAACAGTATGTTCATAAGTATACATTTTCTTTGTTTATTTTGAATTAAGTCACCTCAAATTGGAGAAAAATAATTTTTGAGATGTTTATTCTAGAGAGGAAACATACACTAAAGTTTAGACTGTTGATCAGACTACCTGGGTTAAAAATTCCAGCCATTGACTATGACCTATGGCAAATAACCTAACTGTGCCTCAGTCTCCTAATCTACAAAATAAGAATAATGGTATTCAACTCATGGGGTGGGTAGTGAGGTTTAAATGAGTTAATATAAGCAAAGCACTTAGGACCCTGCCTGCCAGGCAGTATAAGCATATCACAGGAATAAACTATTTTAATATTTATTTAACAATAATAATTGCAATAGACAAAAAATGTTTAAACAATTAGAAAAATACACTTGAAAAATAACTGTCCCATCTCTGAGTTCCTTCTCTCAGAGGCAACAATTGTTTCATATCCTCCGCATCTCTAGTTCTACCTAAGAACCAAGTAGCTCTTTCCACTTTTCCAATTTTCTTTTTATATCCCTCAGAACATTTTACAATTATGCATGCATAGGTCTTGAACAATTCTCTTTAGGTTTCCTTCTTGGTATTATGTTTTTGTGTTAATATTAAAAATGACAACTTAGGGGCGCCTGGGTGGCTCAGTCGGTTAAGCATCTGACTTTTGATTTTGGCTCAGGTCATGATCTCAGGGTCATGAGATTGAACCCTGTGCCAGCCCTGAGCTCAGCAGGGAGTCTGCCTTGAGCTTCTCTCTCTCTCCCTCTCCCTTTGACCCTCCCCCAACATGCTCTCTCTCTTTCTCTAATAAATAAAAAAATCTTAAAAAAATAACAACTTAGTCATTATTTTCTAACCCAATATGCACTCAGTATATGATAAATCTATTGACTTCTGTGTACTGATTTTAGACCAGCCAATATACTGAATTCTCCTAATGTTTGTGACTGTGCTCAATTACCCAACATTATTTTTATATTTGATATTATTCCTTTAACCTCAACTAAAATTCTATTCAGATACCTGTCTTCCTAATCATCCTCACCTCATCCTGTGGCTGTCTGGAATGATGGTCTCCAAAGTGGAGAAGTCATTGCATTTAGGATACAGAAAAATATCAGATCTTGTAATGAAATTTATTTTCATCTAATAAACAAAAAGAAATTATGCTTTTCTAGAGATCAACACTGGTCCAAAGGAGAGAGGCTTATTGCTATGTATTCCATCCTGAGGAAAGAATGAGGTTCCACAATGTGGTTGAAAGAGATGGCCTTATACCATTGTTTGCCTTCAGCATATTGTAAAAATCATAGTTTGCATACTATAAGATTTAAAAAATGAAGTTTATTCATATATAAGCAATCCATTTAAAAAGTAGACTCTTTAGGGGCTCCTGGGTGGCTCAGTCATTAAGCGTCTGCTTTCTGCTCAGGCCATGATCTCAGGGTCCTGGGGTTGAGCCCCTCATCGGACTTCCTGCTCAGCAGGGAGTTGTCTTCTCCCTCACCCTCTGCCCCTCCCCCAGCTTGTGCGCACACACACACTCTCTCTCTCTCCCTCTCAAACAAATAAAATCCTAAAAAAAAGTAAAATCTTTATAGTAATTTTGAATGACATGAAGAATGCCATGAAAATATTCACTGGTTATCTTACAAGAAAGTTCTTAGGAAAAATGTCTATTTTTATTTCATAAAAGAGGCAAGTATTCCAAATTCATTGATGATAAGTGGCTCCAGGGGTGTGACAATTAGCTGACTTTTTTCCCCCCAAAAGAATAAAAACATTCCTTATATCTCTTTAAATAAAGATGTTTTTATACCAATGAATAATAAAGAAACTTCATTTTGAAAAAATATATAATAAAAATAAATTTTGAAAATAGATATTTGGAGATGATTTGTCATTTTGGGATTTTATGGTCAAAGTGATACATCTTTTATAAAGATGCAAATTTGTCCACTTTTAAGAAAAAAATCTTAGCAAGAAAATTTTCTAACATGTCTTGAAATCTAAAGAATTTCAGCAATGTTGAAGCTATTCATTAAAAATATTAAAATGCGGGACGACTGGGTGGCTCATTCGGTTAAGCGGCTGCCTTCGGCTCGGGTAATGACCCTGGGGTCCTGGGATCTAGCCCCACGTCTGGCTCCCTGCTCGGAGGAGAGCCTGCTTCTCCTTCTCCCCCTGCCTGCCGCTCTGCCGACTTGTGCTCTCTCTCTGTCTCTCTGTCAAATAAATGAATAGAATCTTAAAAAAAAAAAAAAAAATTAAAATGCTATTCAATCCAACTAAATGCAAAAATATTCACTAGATGGAAATTTATGATCAACATTCAAATGAAAATATTTACATATTTGGGGTTGGAATTTGAAAATCAGTATAATAATTTCATAAATGCATTTCTTTTATAATAACTTTGTGAGGCATTATTTCCAGCTATGGTAACAATTAAAACCAAGTACCAGAAAAATCTGAATCTAGAGCCAGTCTTTGGATACTGCTATACCACCAAGTCTTTAAGTAAGATTTCCAAAAATAAGGAATCCTATCCGGTTATGTAGATGCCACTAAAATATTATAAGGAATACAATTACTAGAAGCAAAATATGTTTTGCCCTGTTAATAAATAAATAAGATATTAATATATTTCCTTTATTTTCTCTCATCCTTAATGTTCTCTTCATGTGCATCTTAGAACATATATTTTGAGTACAGTAAGTATAGATATATAATTTATCTATAAATACAAATATATTAAGGATGCTTGCTCTAGTGTTTTACTGACAGAAGTGGGATGTATAAAAAGTTAAACTGAGTGTAAGGCACCAGTCAATATGATACGTATATAATGGGACCCTAGTGGCTCAAGAGTGAACATCTCTTTCCAAGGACCTAACTTATTGTTAGGAAATTCCCTTGCTTAGAGAAGAATGCGGCTTATCTATTGATAGGCTAAGATAACATTGTGCTTTACTTGCATTTCTCCACAAGCTCAGATTCTGAGGAAAATAAAAGAGAAAGGAAGGGAGGTTTTCTTAGAGTTTTGATAATTTATTTATTAGACATTTATTTAGGTTCTGAAATATTTGGCCACTGAGTGGCAAAGAATATTATAAATCATACTGATCTAAAATAAGAGAAAATTTAAAGAAAACTGTATATATATATATTTTTAAAATTATACACCACAGTCAGGTAGAATTTATTCCAAGGATGCAAGAATGGTTCAACAACCACAAATCAACCAACAAGAAAACTGTGTATTTAAAATTTGTATATATTTTGACAAATAGCTGAAAATAAAAAATAAAACTTCATGCTAAAAAAATTTTACATGTGAAATGTAGAGTTCCAAAGGACAATGACAATATTATATTTACCATGCTCCTGGGTATCGCAGCAAATCTAATAGAACATTCTACAGTATTTCAAGATTGCTTCTTAATAAGAAAGTAATATATTAATTAAGACTTTATTTTTCTTTTAGGTGTGGATATACAATGACAGAATTCCACAAACAGCATAATAAAAAGAGACATTTTCTCAATATCCTATCACTACACTTAGCGAAATTCTCAAAAGTTAACTTTTAACAGTAACAGGTCGTATTCATGATATGCATGTCATTTATGTTGATAAGCTTAACTACAGTTTTCTCTTTCAGAGTTATGGGTTTCCTGAGAGCAGGAAGTTGATTTCTACATGTTGGGTAGCTCTCTACAGAGTTGAGATTTACTCAAAAACCTTTTTGGTTCACCTCTACTATTGCTTCTACTCTTTCGACAAGTTGTTTACCAAATAAAGAAGTTAAAATAGGGTACTTTGGTACCAAGTTTGAGAAGGTAAGGATTTTTTGGTGACAAAGTTCCAAATCAGGCCTGTTATAATACACTTGTTTTACTTCAAATATTTACTGTATTATTTATATTTCTGGTTTTGTTTACTTTTTTAAAGAGAAGAATTTACATGCAGCCCACTTTCTTTGAGAACTCATAAATTTCCTGGCAGGAAACGTGTACTCCAACTGGCTCCCCACGTTGTCAGAATTGGGTTCAGAATTCAAGCTCTCTTCTCGCACCATATCCAACAGCGAAAAGGGTTCAGGGGCTGAGATGCAGGTAGATGCTCCCCGATTTTAGCTGTGCTAGTTGTTACGTTGGGCTAATACCCATCTCACAGGGGTATCCAGTGATTAAAAAATAGATTTTTATAAAGCTCTTTGGGGATAAAAGGGGCTGCCGAGGCACACAGCATTCTTATCTCCCCAGTTGCCACAGAGCCTGCGATTTCCCATGGCATGTTGTATCAACCTGAGAAAAAGCAAGGGTGAGCTGTGGAAAATAGGAACATTGGCAACTGGAAGGGACAGATAGCACTAGCCCCTGTGAACCACATGGGCTGCCTCCTGGGATGCTAGAAGATAGTCAGGATTGTAATTAATGGATAGGGATGTTGATTCTCTTTCTGGGATAACTGTGTCATTGTAAATTGGTGAAATTACACAGTTTGTATTCTGTAATTTTGTTTGGCCAAAAAAAAAAAAAATTAAGTAGTAAAATAGCCTCTAGGAAAACTCAAAGAAAGCGTAGCATCAAAACCTGTAATGTGAACAGCTTAGCATTGAACTTGAAAGGTATCCTGCAGTTAACTATTTCATTTACAGGCCAGGAATTTCTACAAACCAAGTTAAGTAAGTGTTCTTTATAAAGATCTTGCTGGGTTTTGCTGTGGATAAAGATGTTGAACAGGCATTGCTAGAGGGAGAAAAGTCTTTAACTTATGCCATACATTGTTTTAAGTGTCAAAATACATGCCATATTTTGAAGTCCTTTAATTCAAATAAGCCATATTTTGGCTTTTAAAAAGCTATTAATTTCAACTGCCTCATTTTATAAATATCACCTCTGAAAAGCACATATTTCTCTTTCCTACAGAAAAACTAATTAGGTATTCCATATTGCTATTAGATGACATGATGACATTAATTTCTTTTATATATATATATGTATGTATGTGGGTGGGGAAGGAAGGCGATAGAACAATTCGTATTCCTTTTTCTCTGATGGTGCTAGAAATCACTGGAAGAAAGTAAAATGCAGGGACTAAATAAAAATATGGGGATAGAGAGGGAAAATCAATAAATATCTAAATTATTTAAAGAAAAGCTACTACCGGGTGTCTTACTGTCATGCATCATACCCTGGATCTGAAAGCAGACAGGTGAATTGTCTCCAGCCTGCATTGGTTTGGACACTCTCTCCAGCATGCTCATTAGCAGCTCCAAGTCTAGGCTCCCTGTTAGTAGAAAGGCAGGGATCACAGCAGGGAAGTTATATCTCAGGCTTCTCACATTCCTGCTCTATCTTAGCAAAGCTTTACAAAGCCTTTTCTGGCAGCTCATTAGTAGGTGCACTGATGCATAAGAGACAGTCATTAGAAGTGTTTTTCAACATTGGCTTTTGATCAGGTGACTAGTAGCATCGTGGAGACATTTACTTACATTGTTTTCCATAAGAGATTCTGTTGCTATATTGAGAATGACATACATAAAAATGTTGAAAACCAGCTTGACCTTTCTATGACAAAAGGGGAGAAGAAAAAGAAACTCCATTCGTTCCCTGAATCTTGCCTTTATACTGTCAACTATGACGTAATAGATGCGTGGACTGCTCCTTCAGTAACTGCTGTCTTGTAGCTTTAATAATCTCAGGCAAGTTCAAATCTACCATTTGATTTAGGGTTATGACAAGGAGACACTCATGTGAGCAAATACAAATAAAATATCGTAAGCTTTATAGAGTCTCTTCTAATGCCAGGCATTTGTTTTTTCATCATAAAGGCGGACTTTCCAAATAAGGGCAAAATCATCATACACAGCCTAATCAAGCATTGTAAAAAGTTAGCAGACAAAATTCAGATGGCTGATTAGTCTCTAAAGAGAGCTTCCATTGTAAAGAATTGTTAAGGCCACAGGAACCATTTTTATAAGTAAAAGCATATGACACTGCATGTGGAGAAAGCATAGGTGGTCAAGTGAACCCCCATCACAAAATAAGACTGAATTTGCCATTCTTTTAAGAGTGCTCTGTTTATAAAATAAAGCAGGCTCTTATGGGTAATTGTACTTCTGCTAATAAATTTTCTTTTCATTGATGATTATCTTTTACCACCAATATTGTCCTCCCTTTTCCCCCAAACACCTATTTTGTCAGGCTTCAGTTTGGTGACAGTTTTGATTTCATCAGTTCACAGAGTATACATTTAGCCTTCGGTTCCTTATGAACAGAAGAAAATCATGGTAAATACATACCCTGACATGAAACTCAAAAGGAGGAGAAGCTTTCTTTGTCAAACTTTCCCGAAACAAAGTGCATCAGCTTAATCAGGTCTGTTCTTGGCAATGTAGGAACATGACATGCCAATTACATAAACTTTCAACTAAGTGAAGACTCCTGCTGACTAACTCAGTGTTGATTGTTTTCCGCTAACTTGGCTTTGACTGCTTGTTAAGACTTAAGGGAGGGGGGAGAGGGGATGGAAGAGAGGGTAAAAATTGTAGGAATTCTCTCCTTCCGTCAAACATTCTTATGATTGCCAGCAATTAGTTAAGCTTCTTGGCGGTAAAATGACAAGATGGAACTTGACCAAATACAATGTGTGGAACTCACAGGCATCTGCCCCAGCTGAAAGACATTACAATGTTTGTTAACCTTACGGGTCATTCCTGATTCACTTCTGCAGACAGAAAACAAGATTTATATAACACAGATCAATACCGCCCTAAGACTTTCACCATTGAGGATGCTAGATTGAGGCACTTCTCTTTATCAGTTTACCATGACACTAATGTATTTTGCCTGTTTTGCCTGGGCAGTGATGAATCTGTTGGCAAGAGAAAACAAATAAGTTTTGTTGTTGAGAGACATGTTGTCCATGATTTGTCTCAGCAGACATGCCAGCTTGCTGGCCAATTCATTTCCTATTTAATTTAAGTGGCATATCTGTCTTCCCCTTTCGGGTATGTCTTTTGTCTAGTGCACAACCACCCTGGCAGTGCTCTGAGAGAGTCTGTAGTAGATCTCTGCAGGTAGATTGACACAGCAGAGCCAAGAACCCAATCCATAATTTTCAGAAGAATCTCTCTGAAATATAGAGCTACCATCTAACCTAGCGTCTGGCATGAAACTATCTTACCCAGTGTCTGGCATGAAATAATATTTTAGCACCACTTTACAAATAGTTCACGATTCTGATGCTACTTCCAACTTGTAAATATATAGCAAACGTTCTTTTAAAAAATCAGAGCTTATTTCCTATATGGAGAAATATTCCGTCTGCTTTGTGAGACCAAGGACGTGTTGTTTAATTGTGAAATATATGTGGCAAAAATATGACAATACTTCGGTGTGTTACATGAGGGTATGGTTCCTAATCTCTTCACTGCCTCAATTAGTTTTACTCAATGTTCTCACCTTTAAGACATTGGATAATATTTATGTGGCAGAGAAACAAAACAGAAGATGATTCATTTTGAAAGCAATGTTTCTGTAGTTTATTTTAAATGAAGCTTCTTGTAAAGGGAAGATACCATACCCTATCACCAGACACCCGTGACACCTAACTAAATATTAATAGAAAAGCCAAGGAAGAAACGACGTGAAATTTCAAATCATGACACAGCTGACGCTCTAGGAAAATGTGTCGAGCGGTGCAACTGTTAACATAGGAACTCCTCAAACTCTGACAGTCCTTAAGCAATGGAACAGTTAACAGAGCACAGCACGGTCCACAAATGTGCCAGCTAAATCTCTGTGTCAGAACACATTAATTATAGCAGTCAGTTTACCTTTCTCCTTCATAACATTTTTGATTAAAATTTCACACATTACAATGATATGTGTCTTTTCTACAAGCTGTGAAATTTACTCAGCCATCAATAGGTTTGGATTTTGTTCCTAAGAAGCATATAGTACATAAAAAGTTGACTTATGATCTCTGAATAGTGAAATCGAGGACAGTTTCTTTTGGATAGACTTAGAATTTTACACCAGCAATCGTGTCACAGAGCAAAACATTCATTAGTAATATTGCACCCCCAAAAGCAATAACTTCTCTCTTAATATGTTGTCTCAAAATTTATAACTGTGAGGCTTAATTAAGCTGTAGATCATGTTTTGAAAGGTATAGTCAATGTAATGAATCCCTGAAGATAAAAAATAAACAATAAAAGATAATCAAAACATTTATCTATTTAATGGATTTATATAGTTGTGTTGTAAATGTTATTTAACAGATGTGTAAAGATTAATAAAATAATGCAATGATAATTGTGAACACATTCAAATCATTACTATCTAAATTGACATGCAATACTTCTATGTTAACTCTTAAAACTGCGGAATACAAGTTTATGGGTCTATCAGTTTGAAATCCAATTATTTTTAAGGGTGGAGTACTGTAGTTTAGATTTTGTTCTATACATTTCTGATTGGCTATATAACACAAGGCTGTTCTCTACTTAAAAATAGACAATTTAATAAACCTAGAACCCAGATTTCTCCAGTGTTCCATCATTTATCAAGTCTTAAGATTTCATCTACATCAATCATGTCCTGGAATTACTCTTCTTAGAAGATTCTCTTTTTAATAATTATTTAGATATCTGAAATATAGGTGTGCAGGGTGCATTTATATATACACATACATAAGTATATACCTAGCCACCCTCCTGCATATGCAGGCACACATATAATATTTCAGATTCTCTGGAACTCCTAAAGGAATCAAACATTAATATGTCTTTTTCACTTTAAAACACAGTAAGTGCCGAACACTTTTCTTAGTGAAACAAATGTTATTGATTTGTTAAACTCCTCAATGCCTTTATTATATGAAAAACAGTTGAAGCATAAGCACAACATTTCAAATTTTCTATTGAGTTTAAAAGTTATATAGATGTGAATGCCAGTGGGCATCTGTAGATCCTCCTCTCATGGAATGAATATTCTCAAACTTTCCATTATCAAAAGAACACTCCTTTTGATAAAGGAGCTAATTGGAGCCTAATCAATTTCCTTAGATCTCAACAATAGTTTTACAAAACTCAATAGTTTTTTAATGGAAAATTTCTCAAACAGAGAATATACAAACATCAATATTTGGAGATTTAGAAAAAAAAAAACAATGAAGATTTGGCTAAATGGTAGGTCATTGATTCTAAGGCTTCCTAAATTATAGACTGTAAATACCCTTTTAGCATCCATGAAAAACTGAAGTTGAACCATCGGTGAAGTAGAACTGGACTCTTCCCATGATACCTTGCTATTTATTACATTTCTAAGAGTGGGAATCCGTGGTAACATTCCCGCACCTGGACTAGGGATGACAAAGCTCAAGCTTCCTTCTCTTTAAGTCATTGCCCAATTTTCGACGGAAGAAGTCCAATTCTATTCATTTGGAGACATTTCAGTGTTAATACTAATTCCAAGAACGTAGTTCTAGTTAACCTATATCCTACCCACTGCAATTTAAGCTCATCATTTTCATTCTTGCCATTGAAGGGGATAAACTACGAATCACTACTTCTCATAAACTTGAGGTAAAATGGTAGTTTGCCTTTCAGTCCTCCTTTCTCTAAATCATTTAATCTGAATTTCCTTCATTTTTCCTTATCAGCCTGCTTTCAAATCTTCTGGTTATTTCTACTTCTTTCCTTCATACAGTCTTCAATCTTCCCCCCTTTAGCTTAATGTGAGGATCCCAAATGCTAATGCCATCCCAGAGCTAGTATCTTCTAAGATTGTTGGAGGTAACCATTCACAGAGGTCACACCAGGACTTTTACCAAGCAATATAACCAATATCAAGAATAATATAAGTGATATTCTTTCCCAAGGAAATGATACATGTAAGTATCTCATTGAGATGGGCTGGGGGAAAGAAGCTGTGCATCAGCAAGACCTTTCTTTCCCCATCCAGACAGCACTGCAGAGGTCATTTGGAAGAGACACATCCTTTCCCACCACTAACTTAGCTTTGCTCTCTTTAGAAGATGTGCATAGGCTTCTGCTCTCCCTTATCCTCACTGGGTTATTCAGGACCTGATGGTTTCCAGTGTCTTATTCCTAGAAATCCTAAGTGGTTCCTCCTATTGCTCTGACACTCAGAAGTTGGATAATGTAACTCAGATCCTGAATTTTAGATGCTCTAAAAACAGAAATAGGCAAGCTTTGGTACAACAGAAATTTAGAAGGCTAGATTGGTTCTAGAACTTTCACTTTAAACCAGAGGCATTCTTAGTTTATCCAAAGAGATCACTGTGGGCTAGAGGTTCCAAAACTTTAAATGTCAGGATTACCTGGAAGGTTTATTAAAATACACATTACTGAGCCCTGAGTCCAGAGCTTCTGATTCAGGTGGTGTTTGGTGAGGCTCAAGGATTTTCCTTTTTCACAACAAAGGAAGCCACCAACAAAATGAAAAGGCAACCCACTGAATGGGAGAAAATATTTGCAAATCATAGATCTGATAAGGGGTTAAATATCTAAAATGTATAAAGAACTCATACAACTCAGTAGCAAGAAATATGATCTGATTTCTTTAAATGGGCAGAGATCTAACTAGACATCGTTCCAATGAAGACAAGTGGCCAACAGATTAATGAAAAGATATCCAACATCACTAATTATCAGGGAAATGCTAATCAAAACTACAATGAGATATCACTTCACACATCTTAGAATGGCTGTTATAAAAAAGACAAGAAATAACAAGTGTTGGCAAAGATGTGGAGAAAAGGGAACCCTCGTGCACTGTTGGTGGGAATTCAAATTGGTGAGGCTACTGTGGAAAACAGCGCAGAGGTTCCTCAAAAAAATTAAAAATAGAACTACTATATGATCCAGCATTCCACTTCTGTTAATTTACCCAAAGAAAATGAAAACACTAATTTGAAAAGATATATTACCCCCATCTTTATTGCAGTATTGTTTAAAATATCTAAGACATGGAAACAACCTACATGTTCATTGATGGCTAAATAGATAAAGAAGACGTGTGTGTGTGTGTGTGAGAGAGAGAGAGAGAGAGAGATATAATTATAAATATGATGGAATATTATTCAGTCATAAAAAAAAGAATGAAATCTTGCCTATTATGACAACATGGATGGACCTTGAGGACATTATGCTAAGTGAAATAAGTCATACAGAAAGAGATAAATATGGTATGATCTCACTTATATGTGAAATCTAAAAACAAAACAAAAGAAGCTCATGGTTATAGAGAACAGACTGGTGGTTGCGTGAGGCAGTGCATTGGGGGTACATGAAATGGTTGAAGGGGATCAAAAGTACAAATTTCCAGCTTTAAAATGAGTAAGTCATGGGGATGCAATGTACAGCATTGTGACTATAGTTAACAGTACTGTATTGCACATGTGAAAGTAGCTAGAAGAGTGGATCTTGAAAGTTCTCATCACAAGAAAAACAATTTGTAACTATGTATGGTGATGGATATTAACTGGACATTTTGTGGTGATCATTTTGTAATATACATAAATACTGAATTTTTAAAAAAAAGGAATTTCCACTTCTAACAGCTCCCAGATAGTGTTAATACTTGCGGTTGAGGACCACACTTTGAGAACTGCTGGTTTAAGCTGAGCTTAAACAGGCAAATTCTAGACGAGATGAAACTTCCAGGACTCCATAAAAAAAAACAAACAAAAACAAAACAAAACAAAACAAAAACAAAAAAACGATGAAAATACTGGGAATGAACTGAGTCCTTCTCCTTTACCACCTTACTTAGTTTTAACCAAGGAAGTAGCTTAACTGAGGCAAGGACCTAGTTTTAGCCGATGCTATTTGTGCCTTCCATTGCCTCCCCTCCCCTGGGTTCGTGTCACAGCCCCTCTCACAGAAAGAAGCACAGAAGAAGTAAGACCTCTGTAGCAGCTTTGCCCATGTGTGTGTGACCATGAGAACAGCAACCCCGCTTTTTGTTCTGAAATTATTTTACGTGGCCAAGTAAGCATCATAGTTCTATCATTTTTTCACAGACGTTTCTTAAATTCCTCCTCTATTTTAATAATTCTGCAAATTATAATGGGTAAACAGAAGAATGTGGGGGTCTTTGAATAACTTCCACTTGTATCACTTGACTATTAAAAACGATTTTTTAATTTTTTTTATTAACATATAATGTATTACTTGTTTCAAGGGTACAGGTCTGTGATTCATCAGTCTTACACAATTCACAGCGCTCCCCACAATACATACCCTCCCCAATGTCCATCACCCAGCCACCCCATCCCTCTCACCCCCTCCACTCCAGCAACCCTCAGTTTGTTTCCTGAGATTAAGAGTCTCTATGGTTTGTCTCCCTCTCTGGTTTTGTCTTGTTTCATTTTCCCCTCCCTTCTCCTGTAATCCTCTGCCTTGTTTCTCAAATTCCTCATATCAGTGAGATCATATGATGCTTGTCTTTTTCTGATTGACTTACTAAAAACTATTTTTGCATGTATTATCAGATGTGATCCTCAAAACACCCCTGTGAGGTAAGGATCAAATGTAAGTACTTACTAGGATTTGTGTCTCTTGACTTGGTTTCACCAAATAGACTCTAAGACAAGGATTTGAATGCAAATAGGAAAGTCATCCAGAAAGTACTGTGAGGGAGTGGAAATGTGAGACAGAGACAGGAGGAAAGCCAATAAATTAAAAGCGCATAAATGAACAGGCTCACAATAAAATCCACAATCTATGCATTAATTGGTCAAAGAAAGATGATAATATTCTATCAGCAAAGAGATATTTGTGTGCTTTACTGCATTTTTTTTTAACCATGACAAAGATTTTCAACATTGCTTAAATGCCCCAATAATACAACTTTTGAAAATTAACGATAGTTTCCCCTGCCAATTTTTGCATCAAAGCTGACCAAGCTGCTCCTACTTTGGAATTTTAAACAAAATCTAATTAAATCAACAAAGTTCGCTGGACGGGGTTAGGCTGTTTCCTGAGTGCACGTGACTCCGCTGCTCTGCCTGGAAGAGCGTTCAGCCTTGTTTTCAGCTGACTTTTTCTTCTGGCTGGCCCTTGATCACTCTTAATGATCCCCAGCTGTACCAGTTCCCTGCCTGCTTTAACCCCAATTGGCCTGGCCTCACGTCTCTGCAGCGTCTGGAGGACAAATGAAGCCAAGCTGACCAGCACCTCCTTAATGTAGTCCCAGATAATAGGTGGTAATAGACATTTAAATCATTCCTTTTGTTCTTCTATACGTGCTAGGAAAATTAATAATATGTGCGTTTTTTTAAAAAAAATTAGGAATAAAAGATAATAACGTGGTGTGCCTGTCAATCTGGTTGCTACTATATCACTGTTCCCCACCCCTCTCACCCACTTCGTTATTTTAAAGATGTTTACAAACCTGCCAGCATAGTGCAGAGGCTATGGCTGAAAGGCCGGAGAAATTTGTTCGGAATTGGCCACAGATGTGCTACGGCCCTCAGGCCTGAGTGTGCCCTCCTCTATAACCTACCTATTTCTAAAACGGATACCTATTTAGGAAAATCATAGACCATATTATTAGTAGACCGTATTAGTTTATTTTAAAGTAAAGATTAAGAAAGTATCACAAAATCAAGTGTTCGACGTGAAGATTGTCAGGGGCAAGCTTGTCATCCTTGGCTCTTACCTAATTATCAGAAAGGAATCCGGGTCCTCCATCCCATACGCAGATATAACAGATGTAAACTTACCTGAAGGCTGGGAGGTTATAATCAGTCCAGAAACTATTATTAATGAGTAAACAGTCAACACGCACACAGACACACCTTGAACACTATAGGTCCCAAGTCGTGTCAATCAACTGTCTAACTTTGTTCAAATTATTAGTTTATGATTCCACAGTCTCCACCATAGGTTCTCATTAGGAACTGTCGTCGTCGTTGTAGTTGTTGTCTTATTTTATTTTTATATTTTTAATTTTTGTTGTTGTTATTTTGAAGATCCAATTCTTTGTCTCAAAACAGCAACAACACAAAGGAAATAGACATCCTTGGCCACTCTCCTCAGCTCAGGAGAGGGTTTTGAATTGCTAGATAGCTTTGTGAGTACTACGATCATCAGCCACAAAATCAGGGGCTTCATGATTCATTTTAGACATATTATTAGAATATATTAATGGAAAAAGAAGAAACCATAAACCTGAGATGAAATGTTATAAATGTTGGCTGACTGAACATAACAAAAAAAAAGTGTCATCCATTAATTTTCCTTTTTTTTTTTTTTTTTTTAAGATTTTTATTTATTTATTTGACAGAGAGAGACACAGCGAGAGAGGGAACACAAGCAGGGGGAGTGGGAGAGGGAGAAGCAGGCCTCCTGCGGAGCAGGGAGCCCGATGTGGGGCTCGATCCCAGGACCCTGGGATCATGACCTGAGCCGAAGGCAGACACTTAACGACTGAGCCACCCAGGCGCCCCCATTAATTTTCCTAAGAACTTTTGTCACCGTGGACAATGGTAATATAATAAGCAAAACTCTATTTTAAAAATGTACCTGACAGTTTTTACTTTTCTTTAGACAATTGAAGATAGATTCCTTGCAAAGTTGAAGATACATTTGTGTTTGTTAAATTAAAGTTTCACTAATATTTATGCTTTTATTCTACAGGGAACCAGCTGGTGTGCATATATACGCACATACACACGTTTACATGTGGGTATGTATGGAGTGTATGCATCTCTGTTATAGTGGTATATTCTGAGAAATAAATGTATGTAGTATAAACTACATTATACTAGTTAAGATTGAGTTCCAAAGTGTTATCTGTTCATACTCTGAAAAAATTTTAGAGATGATCACTCTTTGAACAATGTTTCCAGCTGCATATACACTGATTTTATAATTTTTCTGTGAATTTATTTTTGGTCTCTTGAGTTGTGTGAAAGAAATATAGAACTATTCAATAATGTTATTTGATCTGAGTTAATCACCCCATTCCCTTTTCTATGGAAACCAGTTTTTATTTCAGGTACTTATGCTCCTGACTCAATTCCGCACTTTGATATTTATGCCATGAAACTACTCTGAGAATCTAACCCAAAATCACCAAGAATGTAATTCAGCTTGAAGTTTCTACATGGCTGGCTGGCAGAAAATCTGCCTGTGATCATGTGCTTCTGATATCACAGTTGCCTTCTTGGTGAAAGATTTTCCTGTCAACACTAATTTCTACCACTGAGGAAGAATGGGAGGATTTTTTGTTTGCGTGTGTGCGTGTGTGCGTGTGTGTGTGTGTGTGTGTGTGTGCATGTTTGTGGTGTGGTTAGTACCATGAGTTGCTTTGCCCCAGCCCCTGAGATTGTATACTTCTGCCCACTTAAATCAAGTGTACTACGTAACGCACTTTAAGACTAAAACGCAAAACACTATGTAAATGCAAAATTTATTCACCCTCCATAAGCTGATGAAGGCCAACATCTGAACTTGCCTTACTGAAAGGATTTTTGCAGCAAATGGTTCAGAGAGTGCTCTTCATTCAGGTCTGCTGGGGATAATGTGTCCAAAGTAAATACCCAAAAGGCCTTCCTTCTGCTAAGTTCACCACCTGAATTATCCTCTCTCTGTGAAGGATTAATTTTCTAAATGCCTATGAATTTCAACCTAGAAATTGCATGGTACAAATTAATAAAGAGTTTAGCTGTAGGGCAATCAGTGGCACTTTTTCTAATCGAACACAATATACCCACTGTACTCTTTTAAGATTCTAATAGTTCACCAAATATATTCGAAGTGACATGGGCATGTCATCACGCAAATAGCCTTATTAGAAAAACAATTCCCGAATTAATAAAATCTGAGACTATCATTGCCGGAATGTAAGGAGCATTTGATGAATGAGAACCAGCAGTGTCTCTGCGGAAAGCATAAGGTAAACTGACCATTTCCATCCTCTCTGGGTGTGCTGGTATTGGGGATGCACTGAGAACACGGAGTTCACTTTTGCTTTGAATTTAAAACCTACCTAAAATCATATCCTTAGCGATTCAGGAAGACTAAGACTAACATGTTTGCTTCAGCCTCTCCTTTTTTCTTTCATGTGCCTCTTCTTTCCTCCTCCTCCATTTCTTTTGTACAACCTCAGATGCAAAGAAACAAGTTAAATCCCTCAGCTTCATGATACCTCATCATATCCCATTTCCTCAAGGTCTATTGCTGTTTTATTTTGCTTTTATTTTTTTCTCCATCGTCCTCATCTTTATTTCCCCTTTCCTCTTCCTACTAGGTACACATTCTCATTAAAAGCGAGCTTGTTGTGGGGCACCTGGATGGCTGAGTCAGTTAAGCAGCCAACTCTTAGTTTTGGCTTAGGTTGTGATCTTGGGGTTGTGAGATCGAGCCCTGTGTCGGGTTCCACGCTCAGCGGGGAGTCTGCTTGAAGATTCTCTCTTTCTGCCTCTCCCCCCCAAAGTAAATAAATCTTTTAAAAAAAATGAATTTGTAAGATATGTAAGAATACTTAAAAACATCTGTAGATGTATATTGGGATTTTTACTTTTATGTAATACCTATCATACTTTTGTCCTTGCTTTTACTTTTCTGGGTTTTGTCTTTTTGTTTGTTTTACTTTTTTCACTCAGCAATAAGTTTTAAGATTTCCTCTTCCTCTATGTACTTCTGGTTTATCACTTCTGACTATCCACATATTTACTTACCCATCTCCCTACTGATGGACCTTTAGATTGCTTCCACACCCACACACGTGCGTGCACACGCAAACACACACAAAATGTTGAAGTAAGCATCCTTATACATACCCCATTATGAACCTAAACAAGAGTTTCTCTGGATGGTGTGCATACTCAGGGAGAGAACTGTAGCATCATACAGTAGAGGCATCTGCACATTAAACTTCACTGAGTACTGTAACCTATTACTGCAGGTAGAGTATTGTGATTTTAATAGTATTGTGATTTTAATTCGCATTTCTCTCTTCACTAGTAGTAATGCTCTACTTGTCCATTTTCTAGTTTTCTCTTTCTCCTTTCATTTTACAAAAGTTCTTTAATTGATGTAAACTATAGCCCCATTTTGTATATTTAGAGTGTGTATAATAAATTCTTGTGGGGGCGCCTGGGTGGCTCAGTTGGTTAAGCGACTGCCTTCAGCTCAGGTCATGATCCTGGAGTCCCGGGATCGAGTCCCGCATCGGCCTCCCTGCTCAGCAGGAAGTCTGCTTCTCCCTCTGACCCTCCCCCCTCTCAGGCTCTCTCTCTATCTCATTCTCTCTCTCAAATAAATAAATAAAATCTTAAAAAAATAAAAAATAAAAAAAAAATAAATTCTTGTGCACTTTAATATGACAATATCTTTGACATTTACATAGAAGTTTCAAGATCGACATGCCTGGTTCATATTTTTTTTTAAAGATTTTATTTATTTATTTGACAGAGAGAGAGAGAGAGAGAGAGAACACAAGCAGGCGGAGTGGGAGAGGGAGAAGCAGGCTCTCCGCTGAGCAGGGAGCCTGATGTGGGGCTCGATCCCAGGACCCTGGGGTCATGACCTTAGCTGAAAGCAGACGCTTAACTACTGAGCCACCCAGGCACCCCGTGTTCATATTGTTTTAATACTCTTACATTTAGACCTTGGAAATTTTATTTGTAAATATTCTCTGCTTCATTTATATATTATTATTGGGTCTGCAGCTATTACAAGTTTTTACATTTGGAGGCTGCCATTCCAGCAGTGACTGCTTTTTAAAGTTTATTAACACTTGAAAAATGTAAATACTTAAAGGCAAAGGTTTAGTATATTAGAAAGTGAAAGCCAGTGGAGTGGATATTAGTTCTAAACTCTATAAAATATCTTCCTTCATGTTGTTGGTTTTCTGTTTACATTTTTCAAAAATAAATATTTCTAAGTTTATATGTGTGTGTGTATATGACCTGAGATTATGCCTTAAAGGCTGGGAGGGAGTAGATGTTGAAAACAAGCACAGTTTTATTAAATGATTTTATAAATAACTGGAAAGGAAAATTTCTTTTTTGATTCTTGCAATTTCTTTCATAATGTAAGAGAATTTCCTGGGTTTGTGGATTTTTTGACTCTTGATTTGAGAAAATTTGTGTTCTTAATAATCTTTATTAAAACTCAAAATCCATACAGACAGGCTGGAAGAACAGGATTTATGAGAGTTAATTCTGAGTGTTAGGTCCACTTGTTCATTACCATGGGTATAGTGGGACTGCAGAACATAATTAGTAAGGGGTTCTCTCCCCCGGATGAAAAATCCCATTATTACGTTGCCGTGAAGGGTGGAGGAGAGTGTGGAGAACATGTGAACATAGAACAGCAGGAATCCTGGGTGAAGAAGATGTTGACTCAGTCTCAAGGGGACATGCACTTTGAGTGATTTTCCCACCCGTGCATATAGATTTTCTTTGAGTCTTCCAAACTCCAGCACATGGAGCTCTCTTGTGACAACATACATGTGCAAGAAAGTTATTTGTGATGAAGGGTGTGATCCATACCCTTGAATCCAACAAAGCAAACGATTGTGCACAGTAGTGAACTCATGACCTTAGATTCATTGGCTGAGTGTTCTTACCGGTTGCACAACCAGCCATGGATGTAGACAGGAAATGTGTCTTGCTGAACTTCAGTGCCATTTCACAGGCAAAACTCGACTGTAGAAATTAGCCAGACAATCTGTATACCAAAGAGCATGAAAGAGGGATTGCAGTATAAGAAATCAGGGTCTGATCATTCTCAAAGATTTCAGTTCATGGATATGACACTGACTAGTTGCAGATTCAACTCTTAGAATAGAACATATTTTGTGGTTTGTGAGTCCTTATTTTATTTAAATTGATTATGTAATTTCCGATTTAGTGTTATTCATGAATCATGAATGAAAATTCATCAAGAGAAGAAATTTTATTAAGAACTAAGAAAACTGTTCATGGGTAATTTTGTTTACAACTCTAAAGTGTGTCTTAAACTACAAAGAAACAATCAATGTAAAAATATTATTTATTATCATATTTTACATGTTATAAATATTACATGAAGTAAGTTTATTTTATTAAAAATAAAACATATATTTGTTGAAATGTAAAATACTATCACTATCAATATCATCTCTTCTTATAAATAAATTGAACTTAATTATATTATAAAAGTAAATCACAATAAAATATGTATAAAACCAATTGCTGAGCAACATCAGAATATCTTCTATAAGAGCATAAGATAATATGAGAATAATTGAACCTTCAATAAACTACATTTTATTTTATAGAGACCAATGTTATTTGGAAATGAGGATATATTATAGAATATACTTTTCAAATTTCCAAAGGAAAAATTGGCATCTTGACATTAAATGGTAATGAAAATTTGAAGGCTTTTGGGAGATCTTTCAACATATTATTATGTCTCCATTAACTGTAATGTATAGGAAATGAGTAATTCTGATTCAGACCTAAATCTGGTTGGAACGTATTAAATAAACATTTACATAAGACAAAAATAGTCAAATACTGGGAGATTTCATGTGACATGACAGTTTTGTCTGATTTTTGTTGGCTCTTGGTCACTTTCCTGTTTCATAAGCATAATTTCTTAATTAAGAAAATTTGTTTCCTTTTCATGTCTCTTTCTTTAAAAATCAAATATAAAAGAGTAGTTCCCAGTTAGTGAAGGTATGCGAATCAATTGATTCCAATCTGGGTAGAAACTACAGAAAGCCCCTGTTAGACATTTTCGATATATAACAGATATAGAGAGTTGGGTATTCGTATTTGATTTGAAATTTTTTTACTCAATTACTTAAAAGTTTGAATCTGAAGATCTTCCAAACTTTTCTGCAATATTAGGAATTCTAATTCTTAGTATTAAAGTTAGCTTTACACATAACACAGTTGATAGCTATATAACAATATTTTATTATTTTTATTTATGTGCACATAACTGATTAGGATACAGAAATTTATAGAGAGAGTGCATGTGACAAGGTTGTTGGTCAGGCAATGTGAACCCATGAAGATGGAAAAAATAAGAGTAACCCATTTTCAAAATGGGATGGTTTGCATTATATTTAGTACTGTTCTCTTTCAAATGCTTTTTTGTTTATTTGTTGCTTTTGAGTCTTGGAGGTTTGAGGCAAGAAAGATCACGAAATAGAGGTGTGAAAATTCAGATAGCAGTTAATTAGTTTAGTTAGACTGTTAACACGAGCATAATGGATTTTCAGCTTTTTCTCTTTTTTATCCTCTGACTTCAGGCAATTATACACCAGCACTTCTTGAACAAGTTATTGTACATGACTTCAGAAAATAGACTGCTTGCACACTTAAGCCCAATCTAATTAATTCAATTTATTGAAATTGTTTATTCATCTTAAATCCAATTGAGTCTACTATGACCATCATTGAGCTCATTCATGTAGTGTTATCTTTGATGTTGAAGTAAGTCACCTTTTTTCTTTCCATTGGCTCCAGAGGAAGTTTTGTATACTGAGCAATTTATAGTTTAAAAACTTTACAAAAAAAAAAAAATCATGTTTATTGGTTCTTACCTGCATGGGTCTGAAAAATAAGCCACATTTGGGTCTTGCCTTTTACATGAGTATTTTAAATTTTGTTTTGACATTATATAATTTACTTTTTATTTTTCTAACACATTGGGATGATCCAAAGATGGGAACTGAGTAAAACAACCTAAATTTTTAAAAAATAAGACAATAGGATAAGGATGGGGACTTTGAGAAGTGGTTTTATTTTCTCACGTAATGGGAATATGTATGGAAGTTTCCTTATTCAGCTTAAGGGACTCTCTTATTTCCAAGAGTAATAACTCAATCCTAACTTTTCCTTTGTGTTTCTGAATTACAAAATACTGCTACACTCAAACCTTTTCGCATCCAAAGGGTTATTGTTAGAACCCACTCCTAGAGTGGGGTATGAAAGAGAGCCTCAGTTTGGGGGGAGTCTAAGATTTCTGCAACAATCGGGTTTGACATCACTCATTTATTCAACTTTTAAATAATTATCTAAACTTTTTAGAATTTGGTTTTGGAAAATAGAAATCACTTAAAATATCCCTCATACTATATAAATGAATATAATAATAAAAAAGAAATGCACAGTCTTACTGGGGGAAATGGGCATAACGTTTAAGTAAAGACACAAGTATGATAATCTGGCTATACTAACAACTGTCACATACCTAAAAAAGCATACCGTCCTCTAGTTTTTGTAGCGATTGCATCAATAAACTAGAAACAACTAAAAATCTGGCCAACCAAAGATGAAAAATATAGCTATCCACAACTGAAGACATTCACTGCTTTATGAAGTAACTTTTTCTTGCCTTGAATCCTCAAGAAATCTTAGAATATTTCCAAAACAGACAATAAGTACAGCCTACCATGGATGGTCCTGATTTTTTTAGCATAATATAAATGACCATAGTCATCAAAAGGAACTTTGATAAAAGAAAACAAAATTATTCTCATGTATTCTCAGGGTTCCACAGGAAGTATTTTATAACATGATTAGAGTCCCTGAATGAATCACATTTCTCACTTTGAAAAGAAATGAGCACCTGGGTTAGGAAGGAAGCAGAAGCATTGGAAAGGGGGAAAATGTTTGTAAGAAACATTGCAAAGAAACTACAGGACTTGGTGATTTACCAAGGAACACGTAGGAGATGACAAAGAAGGACATAGTAGAGATCCTCCTACTCAAGCTTGCTTACAACATTTTACCCTCTTTCCCTTCCCCGTTTGTTACCAAGCAGCTAAATGCACATGAAACTTAAACTTTTGTCTGATGATGTTCAATGGCATTTCCACTGATTTTTTTTTTAAGGTCTACAAATTTTATTTAATGTTTGTTGAATTTGGAAAAATAGTGCTAACACCAGGTAAAGAGGTCCAGCAGGCAGGACTGAAGCCCAGGAGACAGTGTGTGGTCACCTACCAGGTAGAGTTACGAGGGGACAGATGTAACAAGACATTCAACAGACAGGGTGCATAAGGTCACCACTTTTAGGGCTATTAGTTACCTATTTTAAGGCTTCTTCTTGGATTAATTTCATGCCAGAGACGAACATATTACTAATTTTTTTTAAAGTTTGGGTTTTGTTTTTTTTAGAAAAAATAAAGTATCCCTAAATACTTGATTTATATGAATACCTTTGTCCATACTCCTATTCTCAAAAGCCAGGAAAGACCCAATTTGGGAGAGTGTTGATAGTGACAAATTCAGTTATCTCGACGACATATACAGGCTGCCCAGGTCTTGCAATCTATTCCCACATAGCAGAATGCTGTCCACATTGACTGGGCCAGAAATACTTCATTTCACTGGATCACAATCTTATAAGACAGCCTTGTCATTTTAATTTGTCACTCTTTGTCTCCTATATCTCATTGAAGTCTCATTTCTTCAGCCAAGTGCCATAGGCTACTTTTCCCAGAAAAAAAAAAAAAAAAAAAAAAGCTATCACACTGAAAAGAAAAAGGAAAGTCACTAAGAGAAAGTTTGTGTCTAAAGACACTACTATAGATTCCATTCCCACAGGCATAGCAGGTGGTATAAATACAATCTAAACTGAGACAGAAAAATGAATTGTTGCTTCTATTCCCTTTCTCCAGTGTCTCTCAGAATGTTATATCTGCTCCTTCTACACAGCTATTGATTTGGTATCCCTTATCATCCACAGAGTAAAAAGGAAGGGGGCAAAGGAAATAGATATGGGAGGGTTAATGTCTGATGCATGGTCTGAGCTTGAAAAAATATAGCAATTTTGAATTAATAAGAACTGTTAGCCTATCTCCTTCAGAAATCCTTCCTGCTGATTTAGAAAATAGGTCCCATTTTTAGTAAAGCTCCACCTTGTATGAAGAAGTGGTATACAGATATGAGACCCTTTTATTATTATATTTTGGCCCCTCTCTATTTTAATCTAAACATTTGTGACATCTAATACACATATTATAAATGTCATATGTATATTAATGGTATATATCATCATTTTCATTTATTTAAAAAAGTAAAGAATTTTTTCTGATTGATAATAATACCCTCCTTCTTCTCCTTATTGTACTTTGGAACAACAAACAGATGCTGGCTGAGGTTCCTATAACTCTTTAAAAGTATCACCTGGTTTTATAACTGGAGAACGAGATTGAACAATCTATACATTTAATGTATGTTCTTTACATAGAAATTCTTCCCTCGTTCCCTCATGTTAGGCTTTATTTAAAGACACTTTGCCTTTGTAAGACAAGGATTTCATTAATGGCAGCATTTTTCATTTTTTCCCTGCAGTAGAGAAGATGACCACGGAATTAGTACTTACTCCACTGGACCGCTGGGGTTTTCTCGTTCTCTTCTTCCTTTGCGTGAGTCACGGCTTGGTCATACTCAGCAAAGACACAAGATTTCCAACCCTAGTGGAGACACCTGAGGATTTGGCAAGGCTGTTAAACCAGATTGGCCTTCTAATTTAAGGCTAAAAAAAAAAAAAAAAAATCTTCAAAACTAACCAAAACAAAACAAACAAAAAAGGGAAGCCTAACTTTTACACTCTCTGTATAAATCACTTTGTGTCATGTCTTACTTTTCTCCATACTTCTTTAAAATAAAGCCTAAGGAATTCTTATTTGGAGCTATAAAAGTGAATGAAGATTAATGTGAAATGAAATGGCTCGATGCTGTATGAATGCTCATAACCATCTTCATAAAATATTAATGACAAATAAGCATATTTTAAGAACTAAGGTATAATATTAGGATCATATATATTTAATTGTTCATATGTCTTTCATGTAAGTGTTACTTGTTTTAAATTATTTGCTTTAAGGTCAAATACCATGTATGTTTAAGCAGTTCTGCATGCCATTATGTACAGGTAAGATACATAAAAAGAGTTTTTATGTGATAATCTGTTATGAAAAGTAAAAGCATGTGCAATAGTCAGAGAGAAAGAGGAGTAAACTAGAGCTGGATATTAAGGACTAGAAGACAGGATTTAACTCTAGTCACACTTAAGACATGCAGTGCATCTTTGATTTTAAGGCTTCCTCTAGCTTATTCCCATTCCGTGGTTCTGCATCTGACTGTCTCCAACACTGTTGACACCTCCTCTAATTTATGATGTTTGAACACTGCATGAGAGAGTACACAAAATACAAAATGAACAAATTTAGTGTTTAATAGACATGTGCACAGGTGACATTAAACAAATGTTTCCTGATAAAGATAGCTATACATCTGTGTGTTCACCTGCTCAACAAACTACCAAAGCATCAGGAAACACTAGAGTGTGAACCATGTTTCTAAAAATGATGGCATCTATGGATTGTCTAAGAATGTAGTTTGGAAAAAAAAAAACGCATAAAATTTGTTTTTTTAAATTAAGTTTTACTGAACATATTATGCACTTACCTAGCAAATCTCTTCACTTGAAAACAATAACATAAGCAATGCTCATCACAAGATAGAGAAAACAAAACAGGATGAATGAGTAGTCACCCAAATCCTGGATCAACACTTACTATGGTGAGCATTGAGTAATGTATAGAGTTGTCTTTGTTGTGCACCTGAAAACAATATAACAGTGTGTGTCAACTATAATAAGAAAGGAAGAAAGAAAGAAATGAAAGAAAGAAAGAAAGAAAGAAAGAAAGAAAGAAAGAAAGAAAGAAAGAAAGAAAGAAAGAAAGAAAGAAAAAGAAAGAAAGAAAGAAAAAGAAAGAAAGAAAGAAAAAGAAAGAAGAAAGAAAGAAAGGAAGGAAAGAAAGAAAGGAAGGAAGGAAGAAAGGAAGGAAGAAAAAGAAAGAAGAAAGAAAGAAAGAGAAAGAAAAAGAAAGGAAGGAAGGAAGGAAAGAAAGAAAAAAAAAAGAAAGAAAGAAAGAAAGAAAGAGAAAGAAAAAGGAAGGAAGGAAGGAAGAAAAAGAAAGAAAGAAAGAAGAGGAAGGAAGGAAGAGAGGGAGGGAGGGAAAGTTTTGGGGCTTTCAGGCTAAACAAAACAAACAAAAATCCTGGATCATACAAGTGTTGACTGAATGACTTAGGCTTTTTCAATAGTTTATTTTACACTTGTTCAAATGAAATATGTACTGCATATTATATCGATGTTTATTTTTGAACAGATTTATTGAGATAAATAATTGACACTCTTGTATATGTACAATTTAACAATGTTGGTAGGTTATTTATAAAAAATGTGAAAACATCACATAATCCAGTTTTAGAATATTTCTATCAACCCAAAAAGTTTCCTGTGCCCTTTCGCAGTTAATCTCTGTTCTGACCTCTAAGTCATAGGCAACCATTTATGTGATTTCTAACTCTATAAATATGCCTTTTCTGGACATTTAGAATAACTGGGATAATAACACAGAATCTTTTGCTTTTAACTCCTTTTACTGAGCATAATGTTTTAGACACCCATGTATCAGTAGCTCCTTCCTTTTAATTACTAAATAAAATTACATTGATGTCTATACCACAATCTGTTTATCAACTTAACAGCTAATGGACTTGATTTTTTCTACACTGTGACTATTTTGAATAATGTTGTTGTGATTTTTTGCGTACATGTCTTTTTGTGAGAATATGTTTTGATTTCTCTTAGATTCCTGAAAAAAGACTTTTGGTTCATATAGTAAGTTTATGTTTAATTTTCTATGAAATTGCAAAATTGTTCTCCAAAGTGCCTGTAACATTTTGCATACCTACCAGCAATGCATGATGATTCCAATCTTTTTGCATATTCACAGCTACTTTGTATGGTCTATCTCTTTGGTTACAGCCATTTGAATGGACTTGTAGTGGTCTCTCATGATTTTACTTTGCATTTCTCTAACGAATAACAATGTCGAATATCTTCTGATATAGCAGAAGCCATTCATATATTTTACTTGTTGTAATCTCTCTTAATATATTTTTTCATTTTAAAAATTGGGTTGTATGTCTTCTTTTAATTGAATTATTAGAGTTCTTTTGTATTCTAGATAAAATTTCTTTATCAGATATATGATTTACCAAATTTTCCCCCAGTCTCGTCCATCAAATATATCATTTTTTTCTTTATTGATCATACTTTTGGTGTCACACTAGGAACTCTTTACCCAACCCAAGGTCATGAAGATGGTTCTCTTGTGTTTCTCCAGAAATTTATAGTTTTTTTTTTTTTAAGATTTTATTTATTTATTTGGCAGAGAGAGACACAGCCAGAGAGGGAACACAAGCAGGGGGAGTGGGAGAGGGAGAAATAGGCTTCCCTCTGAGCAGGAAGCCTGATGCGGGGCTCTATCCCAGGACCCCAGGATCATGACCTGAGCTGAAGGCAGACGCTTAACGACTGAGCCACCCAGGTGCCCCTAGAAGTTTATAGTTTTTACCCTTATGTTTAGGTCTAAGGAGTTATTTTGAGGTAATAAGATAAACTCTAATTGATTTTTTTTTACCTCTTTTTTTTTGCATGTACACATCCAATTGTTCTAGCACCATTTTTTGAAACAGCTAACCCTTCCCCATTGACTTGTCTTTATTGAAAAGCAATTGATCTTAGCTGTAAGAATACATTTGTGAACATTCAACTCTGTTCCATTGATCTGTTTCTTTGTCCTTATGCCAATACCACACTGTCCTGATTACTGTGGACTTAATAGATTTTTCTAGGTATTGTATGTCTTCCAACATTTTTTTTCTTTTAAAAATTGTTTTGACTGTTCTAGGTACTTTGATTTTCCATACAAATTTTAGAGTCATCTTGACAATTTCCACCAAAAAGCTTGCTCACATGATATAAAGATGGCAATAAATTTAAAGATCAATTTGAGGTGAGTTGTCATCTTGACAGCATTGAGACTTTAATCCATGAACATGGACTACCTTTCTATTTCTATGAATCTCCTTTAATTTCTCTCAGTGATGTTTTATAATTTCTAATATGTAAGTCTTAAACATTTTTATTAAATTTGTTCCTAAATATTTTGTTCTTCTTGATGCTATTGTGAATGAAAATGTTTTCTTAATTTCATTTTCAGATTTTTCTTTGCTAATTCATGTATATATTTCTCTCTTAATTGATGTGATCATGTAATTTTATTTTTTGTAGCTTGCTAATGTAGGACATTTCGTTGATGGTTTTGAATATTGAACCAGTTTTGCATCACCGATATAAACCCCACGTGGTTGTGGTATGATGTTTATTTTTTTTTACTTAAACTTTTTATCTTGAGATTATTGTAGATTCACATGCCATTGTAAAAAATAATACAAAAGCTTCCTTTTACTATTTGTGCAATCTCCACTGATAATAACATCTTACAAAACTATGTTACAATATCACAATTAGAATATTGCCATTGAGGGGCACCCGGGCGGCTCAGTTGGTTGAGCATCCAACTCAGTTTCATGGGTTGTGATCTCATGGGTTGTGACATGGTGCCCCCCAAAATCAGGCTCTGCACTCAGCGGGGAGTCTGCTGGAAGATTCTCTCCCTCTGTCCCTCCCCCGACTTGTGCACATGCATATACTCTCTTCCTCTCTCCCTCTGAAATAAATAAACAAATCTTAAAGAAAAGAATGTTGTCATTGATACAATCCATGTATCTTATTCAGATTTCCCCAATTTTGGCTGTACTCATTTGTGTGTGTTTGTATGTGTGTGTATTTAGTTCCATACAATTTCACTTGTGTCACTTTGTATTTCAAGCACCACAGTCAAGATACAGAATAGTTTCATAACCATAAGAATCCCTTGTATTATGCTTTTATAAACACACCCAATTCCCTCCGACTCCTTCATCATGCCCTAATCTTTGAATCTCATTTTGTCCTTTCAAAATGTTATATAAATGCAGTCATATACTATGTAACTTTTGGGGATTTCTTTGTTAACTCAGCTTTATTTCCCAGAGACTCATCCTGGCTATTGCATGTATCTGTAGTTCATTCTTTTTTATTGCTAAGTAGTATTTTATGGTATATACCTATCTCAGTTTGTTTATCCATTCACCCATTTAATAATTTCCTCAGCCAGATAAACTCCTTAGCCAGAGTTAAAAACCACGTCTATTTTAACCAAATTTGGGTAAATTATCCTCATACAAAAAAAAAAAAGAGAGAGAGAGAGAGAGGAAGATGAATACAGTTTTTAAGTACCTCACAGGAATTTTTCTGCTAATATTTCACCTTAAAAATCTGATTTTCTATCTGATTGCTGTTTAGTACAATATATCTCTTCCTGTACACTATTTAAGGCTGATGTAAGTTTTGAGAAAGTCTGAGCTGGTCATGTATTACCAAACATTTCAATCAATTTGCCTTAAAAATGAGTCTATTCAACTAGTTGATTTAATAACTTTCTTTGGGTGGTTTCATTTAGTGTGGACAAAATCACTGATAAACAATGGATGCCGTTCACATGTAACCCATCATGACTTCTTTTTAACAGACTTGAATAACCATTTAAAACCCTTTCTTGGTTAAGCCTATTTTTATTTGTTGTTGCTTTTCCATTTAGTAAAATGAACTTTTACGTTATCATGTCATTTACCTTTCCCTTGTAACTTGGTTTTTATAACAGCATAATAGTCTACCTTATGGATTTACCATATTCTACTTAACCAATTCTCTACAGATATCTGCTCAGGCTATTTACCATATTTTGCTATTAGAAATACTATAGTGATAAAAAGTATGTACATTCTCTTTTGTATATATTTCAATGTTTTTTAGGATAATTTCTAAGAAATAAATTAATGGATACAGGCTATACACATTTTTTAGGCTTTTGTTACGTATTGCCAAATTGCCTTCCAAGCAGGGTGTATTAATTTTCATCCTATAATCTATAAACAAAGAATGCCCATTTTTCTATACTCTCATTTACATTGGGTGTTAATTGGGAATTTTTGAAGGGTAATTCTATTTTTCACATCTCCATAGTTGGCATTATTATAAAATAACAAATAATGCTAAAAGATTATTGGTAGTGCCTATAAAAAATGCATAAATACTCAAAAAGAGAACTTGTAAAAGCCCTGGACATCTGCATGCTATAGTATATATGATATTAAGTGCTTAACCATTCATTTGTCCATTTATAAAACATGTTGTAGTAGGATTAAACTGTATCCCAAAAGAGACATTAACTTGTATTATATGGAAGTATTTATTATTGCAGCATATGTAACAGATAATATTTGTTTACATTTTTAATTACTTACATTTTCAGCCAAGAAAATCTCTGAGGATAATGCTTCATTTAGAAGAGTGTCCTGGCAAAAGACAACATAATGTAATCACATATTACCAATAATTCCATGACAACGATGCAGTGGTTTTAAAATGACTTCCAAATAAAAGCTTAATTATAGCAAGCTATAAAAAAATTAAACAGAAGATACAATAATGGCACTAAAATTAAATTAAGGAAAAATCACACAGTACATAAAGATGTGAATAGAAATGAAGATAGTGAAACTAAGTACCTGGCATATTGTCCATTATGTTCTGGAATCCCATTGTTCAAGTCTAATTGCTCCTTCCTCAGAACTCACAATGCTGGATACAAATGAGCCATAGGGCTATACTCAATAATCAGAACTGATGCAATATATGGAGAAAATAAGGTACTTTTTATTAAAAGTCATTTCTACTTTTTCTATTCTAGTGAGATTGGTGGCAGGAGGGGAGGTTGGAAGCTTGCAGCTGGGGTGGGGGGCAGGATTACATTATTGTGAAGGACAGGAACCACATCATCTTATCCATTTTTTTAATTAAAAAAATGCATTGCATTCAGGTTGGGGGGATGGGTGAAATAGGTGAAGGGGATTAAGAGTACTCTTGTCATAATGAGCACTGAGTAATGTATAGAATTGTTGAATCACTATATTGTACACCTGAAATTAATATAACACCGTATGTTAACTATACAGGAATTAACATTTAAAAAAATAAAAATAAATAAAATAAATTTTTAAAATGCATAGTATTCAGTAAGTAGGCTTGCAACCTTTCTTACTGGTTTAGGAACATATTTTTATTGAATATTTTAATATATCTGTATCTGGTGCCTCATATCTAAAATTTTAAGTAAAGTGAGAGAGCCATAGTGAAAATTTCAACTCATAAGAATTTGGTAAAATACAATCAGGAATAGAAAAGAGAAGAAACAAGAACTCTATATCTTTATGTTAGTGGCTAAAGCTTTTTTTTTTTTTTTCCCTAACATGCATGATGTATTTCTGATTTATGAATTGCAGAAACCTAGTATAGTTTATCTCTTCACAAAGATGTGAAAAAATGTGAAAGAAAACAAACTTTGTTATTCATATTGGATTCAACCACCCTCTAATATATCAGATATGAACTGATCTGGCTGCACTTTATTTATGAGCTCACTCTCCATATGGTATACACCTTCCAATGAAGTCACTAAGGATATTTTAATAGCATCTCTAAGGTGGTAGAAGGTGGTTTGGGATTATGTGAGAGAAACTATGAAAGAGGAAATTGTGCTGTGGTACAAGAGAATTCAAGAAAGGGTTTTGATCTGGCTAGATGCATTTGGAGGACATAATCAAAATGCAAACACTAAAAGGAGAACCATACTGTTCTTTAGGAAATTCTTTGGCTTCAATTGGATATATTATCTTTTCAAAATGTTCAGTGGTATTTCATACCCATTTTTCTTCAACTGGTTGATGACAAAGAGCCAGCATGATTATCTGAGTAAAATAAAAGAGAATGAAGTACAAATGACTTCCTTGAGGTCTTTTATTTTAGTGAGATCAGAACTAGAATATACATTCATTTTATTTTAGTACATGATGTCATAGATTTGTGTTTCATAGATTTCCCTAGGGTCTGTGAGGATCCACTTGGAACTCCAGAGTTTCTAGGAAGATTATTTCAGGCTGAAGATATCTGAGATTCAACAGATGCAGAAAGAAATCTTTTCAGAGCTTCCCCTATCTGACAAAAAGCAAAAACTTCTGAGAAATCAGGACTGCCATAATTTGCCTTTTTGAGATGGATTCTATTCCCTGAGGAGAGACTAGGAGTAAATCTACCGTAAATTCCCTCACTAGGGTAGTTCTATGGCCCAGAAGAAGACACAAAGACTACCCATACCTGTATAGACAAACAATATCACAACTTTCTTATCTCTCATCAGTTCTCCTAAGTAAAACAAAACAAAAACAAAAACAAAAAAAACTTTATCTTTCCCAAAGAAACCTATTTGTTCTTCCCACTAGAGTCTTTCCTCTTCCTTCCCTTTCCTCTACTATGGTATGTAAGTCCCAAATGCTAACCACCCCTTCGAGTTACTCATCACTGAGCATTCCTACATGTATATGTGTTGTATGCATAAATAAACCATTTTTCTCCTCTTAATCTGGCTTAATCAGTTTAATTTGCAATCCCCAGTTACTGAACATAAGAGGGTAGATGAAAATTTTTCTCCCCCATTGGCACTTATTAAAATTCACTTCCCTGTTACCTAAAATAGGTCTATTGAATTGGAATTTCTAAGAAAAGATTCTGAGAATAAACACTTTAAACAAAGGGCCCGATGATTTTTATCAAGAAGTTATGGCAACTCTGCACTGTGAACCTACTGTCATGGACCAATAGTTTGACCCTAAAGGGAAGTAAGCTGATAATCAAAGTGTATAGGAAAAAAAAAAAAAAGGTATAGCTTTTATTACTAATAAGATCTTCATCTTTAACTCAGTCTATAGTCAAATTTTACAAATTTTGTCCGTCCTGATTTAATTAGTTCTGCCTATGCCAACGGATTTAACAAGAAGACCACATTCAATTCTTCCTACTTTATCAATACCGTCATCATTTATTGAGTACATACCATTGTAAGTTACCATTCTATTAAACTCTTTTAATAATTTAACAACCCTATAAGGTAGGAAAATTATTAACCCCATAAGGAAACTGAGATAGAAGTATATGAAGTAATTTTCCCAAGATCACAATACTAGTAAGTGCCCCCAAAATAATTTTGAGCCAAAAAGGAATGATGTCAGAGACATATTTCTGCTTAAAATTATAATATTCTAGGGGCACCTGGGTGGCTCAGTCATTAAGCGTCTGCCTTCAGCTCAGGTCTTGATCCCAGAGTCCTGGGATCGAGCCCCCATCGGACTCCCTGCTCAGCGGGAAGTCTGCTTCTCTCTCTCCCACTCCCCCTCTTGTGTTCCTCCTCTTGCTGTGTCTCTCTCTGTCAAATAAATAAATTAAAAAAAAAACTTTTAAAAAATTATAATATTTCATGCACCCAAATAGCCAAAATTTTGTGGAGAAAAAAATGTATTTTAATTTCGCACAATATGGGGCTATAAATGTGCAAAGAAATATTTTCCAGCAAAAAAAAAAAAAAAGTTTGATAAAATAGTTAAAGAAGAAGAGGGGGAGGAGAGGAGTAGGAGGAGGAGATGGCTAAGATAGTGGGAAAATAAGAAGTTTCCTAAGAAGGAAGGAACCATAAGAAGCCATTCTACAGTACTAGAGAAGCCTTGAAGCCTTTTGCCTTGAGGGCATTTGCTGACATGTCCAGCCAAAGGTGCCATCTTGGGAAAGCAGGACAGGACAAATGTAGGACCAAAGGTAGTTGGAAATCAGATACTATCCTCAAAAGCTGGACACTCAAAGGTATAAGCCTTCTATAAGTGACCTAAGAAACAAGCTATGACTTTAGAGAACACTTAACCTGTTTGGGTTTTCCTTCTGAGTAAATTTAGAGAAAATTTGGAGTAAAGTTTCCCCAAAAATTCCAGTTATCATTCTACATTTATATGGTTTAAGAACTAGAATTCAAATTCCTATTTGCCGCCCCCCTCCAAATCCCAAGCCAAATGTTTAGGTTAGTTTAAAATGTTACTCAGTGAATAATTCCCCCTACCTCCTAGGAGAAGCATGCAAATTTTCTATGGGAAGTCTGTCTTTAACCCAGTCCTCAAAGAATTCCCACAAAGTTTATAGACACATGGTCTCATAACTAAAAATGTCACTAAGAAATGTAGAACGAATCCATTATAAATGAGTATAAGCAGAAACAACAAAAAAAAAACAAACTCACAGAGACTGCAGGTATTTGAACTAATAGATGTAAGATATAAAATACAAATATTTAACATATTTATAAACAAAGCATAGAATTATTTACATGATGAGGAATTAGAGACTGGGAAATTTTAAAAACCATGAAGTAGAATTTCTGAGAAAGATAAAAATAATAAATATAATTAGAAGTTCATAAAATAATTAAAAAGAACATTTAGACAAAGCTAACGGACAAGTCATTAAGTCGGATGATATTAGAAGAAGTGAGGGGTAACACAGACTAGCTACCAAGAAATAATTGCACAGATAACTGGCTTCTCAACAAGAACAACAGAGGGAAAGAAGGAGGTCAAATAATTTCTTCAAACACCAAAATAACTGTAAATACAAACTTCATGTTCAGGGAAAAAAAAATCAAAGAAGAAGATAAAAATAAAGATTTTTTACATTAAGAGAACTGAAAGAGTTAAAAGCTAAAAGACTTTCACTAAAGGAAATCCTGAAGGATGTACTTCTTTCAAGAAGAAGGGATATGAAAAAAGAAATGACATTGAAGAAAAAGTTAAACTAGACAGATTTATTCTATAAAACTGTAATAATAGTAACTATCTCTTGGGTTGGTATAAAATCACGACAGACTAAAAAATCTTGTACAACAATAGCATATTAGGAAGTGGGTGATCAGAGTTAAGACATTCTGTTAGCATTATTTGGGAGAAGGGTGAAGATTTCTATTAACTCTAGATTTTGTTAAATTTTATATGCATGTTAAAATTTCTAAATTAATGAAACTATAACATATAACTTCCCAATTAGTGGAGACAATATTAAAGTTATTACTTGCAAATTATATGATTTCCTACAAAGAAAATCCATGACACATTATAGACAGATAATTGCGATTTAAGAAAGAATTTTCTTAGGTTAAAAAATATTAGACAATTCAATACATGAAGGTACACAAGACTAATGCTGTAAACCCTGAGCTATGGAGCCAACTGCATGAAGGTATATAAGTATGAATCTATAAGAGAATGACATAGAAAATGTCATTAATATAAAAATAAATTTACAGAAGCATTTAAAAATAAAGTACTATCAATTAAGCCAAAAATGATGTGCAAGGACTTTATAGAGAAAACTATAAAAAATATTCTTGAAAGACCCAACTAAGTGAAGAAGTGTCCCATGTATATGGATAAAAGAATAAATTCCATAAAAATATGAATTCTTGCAAAATTGGTCTATAGAGTCAACGCCAAAATCACACCAGGTTTTTTTAATGAATGTTGATGATCTGATTCTTTGATACATACAGAAAATTAAAGACAAACAATATCTAAGAGATATCCTAAGAGAACAAGTTGAATGACTTCCTTATTAGATACCAACATTGATTACAAAGTCAACATACTTAACGCAGTACAATGTCATAATGGTGCAGGAATAGATAAACAAATGTGAAAGTTTGAGAGCACTCAAAAATCTCCTGAAAATGTGGAGACTTAAAAAATGAAGGAGCTGGATATTCAGACTGGTAGAGAAAGAATGGACTCTTTAGTAAATGATGCAGTTATAATTGGTTATCCCCTCAGAAATAAAAACAAAGAAGAAATGTTACTTTAAACCATACACAAAATCAATTACAGGAGGACACACATTGCCAAAAGCAAACTTTTTATATTTTTAGAATAAACTATCATCTGGTTAGGCAACGTGTTTTAAATAAGACATAAAAACACAAAACGTAAAGAAAAAATGTTTTTGACTTTGTTAAAATAGTTTGTATTTTCTCTATCTCCAATGTTAGAAATAGAGAAAATACAAACTATAACTAGGGCTGGAAAATGATAATTTCAAAACACACAAAAGACAAAGGATTAGCATTCATAATATATAATTTCTATAAGTCAATAATAAAAAGATCAACAACTCAATAGAAAAAAATGGACAAAGGACATAAACAAGCACTTCAAAGAAGATAAAAAACAAATGGCACATATTTATATTAAAAAGTTATTCAACATCTGTATTAGAGAAAGGCAAATTAACACATAATGATATATTTCACCCGTCAGATTGATAACAATTAAAACATTAGTACATCCTAAATCTTGATCATGATTTAGAATAATGAACTCTCACGTATGGATGGAATTTTTTTTTTTTTTTTTAAAGATTTTATTTATTCATTTGACAGAGAGACAGAGAGAGAGGGAACACAAGCGGGGAAGCGGGAGAGGGAGAAGCAGGCTTCCCACAGAGCAGGGAGCCCGATGGGGGCTCGATCGCAGGACCCTGGGATCATGACCTGAGCCGAAGGCAGACGCTTAACCGACTGAGCCACCCAGGCGCCCCTGGATGGAATTTTTAAATAACACAACTTTGCAAAACAATTTGCAATACCTAATAAATTTGAATATACACATATGCTTTGATTCAGCAATTTCAATTCTAGATATATAGCTTAGAGATACATACAAGAATGTTCAGAGCAGTACAGTAATACTAAAAACAAACAAAAATTTAAAACCTGAAAACAATCCAGATGATACTTACCAAGAGTATAATGAATTAAATAATGTATCTTGAAACAGTGTATCTTAAAAATCAGACTATTATTTGAAGTAAAAGTAAATGACCTACAAATTGATAAATCTTTAAAAGTCATACAGTTGAATAAAAAACAGTAATTAATCAAAAGATACAGACAGTATGATTTCATGTATATGAAGTTCAAAATTTAAAAAAATTATGGTGACTGCATATATGATAAAACTATAAATAAAGGGACTCCCGAGTGGCACAGTTGGTTAAGCGTCTGACTGTTTCGGCTCAGGTCATGCTCTCAGGGTCCTGAGGTCGAGCCCCACATCAGGCTCTGTGCTCAGTTCAGAGTCTTCTTAAGATTTTCTCTCCTTCTGTCCCTGCCCCCCAGCACTCTCTCCCTCCCTCTCTCTCTCTCTTTAAAAATTAATTCATTAATTAAAAAAATAGGAAGACAAGTGAATGGTTCCTACACATTTTATGTATTTTATATATGATTATGTTTCATACAAAAAAATTAAAGTCAATGCAAAAAAGGTACGCCCTGCAAGTAAAATATTTATTGCATAATGATTGCTCTATCCTGTGTGATCTTTAAGCTTTAGCTGTAGTTTTAATCTCTATATATGATTCTTCCAGCTCAGCTTCCTACAAGAAAATTACCATCAGTTATCATAAAATTTCATTTTCTCTGGTGAGTCTTAGAGATGTCATGTGAGGACACAATACTTCTGTACTGGAGATGTAAAGAGAGGTGATTTGAGGGTACCTACTCTTTCTATTATATTATGTTACCTTAAATAGTAAATATAGCTCCAAAATTTAACTATCTGCTTAAAGAGAGAGATAACAATGGAGACTGTAATGTTATGCAAATACTATTAGCTCTTCCTGGAATAACCAAATCAATGTTTTGTTTTGTTTTCTGTAATCTTATTTTATTGTTTTTTGGAAGTTACAAAGATGACAATCCAAGCCTTTTAAACTACTCATGAGACAAAATTTGAAGAGAATATAAACCCATTTTCCAATTTTTGTTACTAAAATACATACCATCTGCTTAGAACAATTAACAAGTGACATTTTTCCTTTTAAAGTATTTTTCAGCTTCTTCTAACATTCTCTCATGAACAGAAAATCTAACAGAATCGGGTAGGCAACCAAAATAGTAGAGGAAACATCCTGTACCCCAGAAAGTACTAAAATTACATTGGACTCCCAAAAAACAACATCCATATAAGGATTATATCTGATTCACTAAAGAAATTACTTTTATTTAATTAGCCAGTACTGATGGTCTTCACCTGCCTCTTATTTTCAGCATGATAATTTACTTCAGTTACTATTACCCGCATACAGAAATGCATGCATGCATACACACACACATGAACTATCAACTAAAAGTTTAGTAGATGAGATGAAAATAAAGCAAAAATCATTTACTTGTAAGGAATTTTAAGACCTTGACTGCACAGTGAAACTGAAATTTTAAAAAGCCCCAAGCTCTAATAAAGCCAGGATTCATTATCGAAAGTTTCTATGAAGGGGAAAAACAGGAATATAGTAATGACTTGAAGAAACTAAAAATAAAATGACCTCAATCTTTAAAAGGAGAACATGGAATTAAGGAAGGGTCTAGTAAAGACACATTTAACACCATGTACCCTGAAATAACCATTGCTTTCAGAAATTATCAGTCCTGGCCACATTACACTAAGATATATCCCTGGTCGTGGATGAATCTGAACATTCCGGTTCTTGTTAATAATAATTGAAAAGTGTTGCAGCAAATTGTAGTTACAATTCTGAAGGAGTACCAACTTGATAAAAAGATTTTTTTTAAATAAAATAAACATAAGTTTTTGGTTACATATAGATTAATTAGGACTGTGTAAATTGTAATTAACGGAAATGAATCAAACTAGATTAAAATATAAAGAAACAAACAGTAAAACCCAAACTTTATAAATGCTACACAGGTGTATTATAACCCTGAAGGAGAAATTATGCAGCCCAGTTCTGTGAACAGGAAATTTCTCTGGCAGTTTCTCTTTTTGTGAGCTGGCTTTCTCTGCCTCTCAAATCGCCACCACACGGTGGGTAGAAGAGAGTCACCCCATACTTCTAAGTTTACAGTTGCTCTAAACTGAACAAGGATATATTAGTATCAATTATGAATTCCCTAGAAAGAAAAAGTCTTCTATATTGTCAGTTTGGAGACTTTTTTTCTTTTGGTTCAATCCAGTAGAATAGAAAGATTGATTATGTCCTCAAGTACAACTGACAAAAGGCAATTGAGGTAGGAGCTATTTGTATGATGGAGAAATACTCTACGGAGTATTTATTATAATCCCAGCAGGGCTCATTTACTAACCCAGGAATTTGGGCTGCCTCAGGGACTCGGTATTTGCACCTACTTTGCTGGAGTAATTGTATTATTACAACATTGCACAGATTAACACGCCTGCACTAATGTATATGCTTTGGGCTTAACAGGACAGTTTAATTTTATTTTGAAGGGAATCAAATAGTGAGTTTCCTACTGTTGTGACTGTCCTGTGGGAAAGATGCATGGGATAAGTATACCTTTGGTACTCCTCTGCCTGAGTCTATGGCTGATCCAATTACCCGTGAAGGTAGTATGAAGTGGCAAGTAGAGTTTTATTGTTGATGCTGGATTTATCTTTGGTGTGTACTTCCTTTCACATATAGTGAGCTGTTTACGGGTTTAGTGAGCTAGTTAGAAGACACAATTTTCAGAAGCATTATCGTATAGAAGTTATGTGGACACATCATCACAGTCTAAGCTCTTGCTTTGCCATTTACTAGTTGCGTGGCTTCCATCAGATTACTTACCCTACCTGTTCTGCAGTTTTCTCATCTGTAAATCTGGGATTAAAAATAGATGAAATAAATCAGTCCTAATGAATTGCTTAGAACAATGCCTGGAAGATTGCCGGCATTCAGTATTCTAGTTGTTTTATAAGGGGCGATTTCAAGAGATGCTACATTTCTGGCTTGCCAACTCTGTGTAAGAAAGCCAGGCACCAAGGCTGATTCATTGTGAATCTAATTAAAGTTAATTTTCCGAGTTCCTGACTTCCCAAGGCTCGTCTACAAATCTTTGTATTTTTCTTTTCTTTCCTTTTTTAAAATTATTTTTAGAGGGGTGGGAGAAGAGAGAGGGAGAGAGAGAATCTTAAGCAGACTCCCCACTCAGTGAGGAGCCGGCCACGGGGCTCCATCTCACTACCCCAAGATCATATTCCACCCGTGGTCAAGTAGAGTGGACCCAATCCAGATAATTATTCATAATTGTACTAGGAGGATTTCTTTAACTCAGAGTTTTACCAAGATGACAAAAAGAAAAGCTGACAGTGATTGGACACTAATTAGATAAGAAGAATATATTCAGTTTATTGTATACAGAATGTTGAGAATAACTACTTTATTCTTATTCTATATAAGAATAGCTAATAATAACTTTAAAATATAAGGATCATTTAGTATGGTCATTGTGACCATAACAAAGTGTAGAAAATGTTAATTTAACTGCTGACTCCAAAATTCCCTTAAGGAAGAGAGCTATCTTTGAGAAAAGAGAAGTTCTTGGGGTAGCAAGTGGGACTCCCAGACCCTTGTGGGCCAGCACTGTACCATGAAAGGAAGAAGAAATTAGAAGAAATTGCTCTATGTAATAGAAGGGAGAAGAATTTGAGATTCCACAAGCAATCTGCAAAAATGAGGTAGAAGACAAAAAAGGAGAGAGAGAAAAGCTGTGTGCTATGCAAAGTGACTCCTCCCAGAGACTGTTCCAAATTCTCAATAAAGTCATTTAAATTTGTAAAAGTTGTGGGAGTGAATATTTATTTTGAGAACTGAAGAAGCAGTTGAGTTTCACTGGTGGTTAGCTTATGGGAACACAGGGCCTCTGAAAATGTTATCACCCTGGGAGTGCATATAGATCTCAGAGAGGGTGCCACTCTATATATACCCCCAGGAGTGGATGTTGAGACAAGGATTCGAGTGCAAATAGTTTACCTCAGAGGAGAAGAAACCACCAGTAGGGCAGGGAGGAAATGAGACAAGGAAGGGAAGGGAGTTCCCAAAATATTCATTATTAACCCATCCAGCACTGTGAGTGATTGAGCTTCATCCTGTTGGAGCAAGGGGAGCCAGTGTGAAACACACACCTCAGAGTTATCCCAGGGTGGGAGGATATTAATATATCATTCCTGCCAATCATTGGTAGAGAGCAATTCCCAGAATGTACTCCTTGGTACTTCTCGCCCCAAAAGATAGAGGTAAATACATAGGTGCTGGAAGTTGAACATTAAGTGAAGTCATAGGATTAGGGCACCAACATCACCTACTCCAGTGGTTTTGATTTCCATTGGCTCTGGACCTGATAGGAGTTTTAAAGAAGTTCACTAAGTTTCTGAAGGTCAGAGGAACGGCCAGTGTCTTTGAATTGCATGGTGGTATTTTATTTAGTTTTAAATTTATACTCAAAAAGGATTGGCTCATTTTAAGAAAGTCTTTACAAAGATAGGAAATACGTGAGAGCTGGATCTGTACTTTTCTTCTAAATCATTCAGCTTGTAATGATTCTCTTTAAAATGTCCATGTTCTTTGTCCAAATTCTTTCTATATTGGGATGGTTTCTCCTTTGTATATAATGTCATTAAAATTAGTGTAAAAACCCCCATTCTCCAATTTCTTAATACCTGATCTTTAATGATGGTATTTAAAGGCATCTATAATCTCCAAGAATTGCCTATCGCTTTGCAATGCTCTTTAGTTCTGTCTCTATTTCTATAATTTCATAATCTGCAATATTAGGGTTTTATTCTCCTTGCTTTTGGAAAGAAGGAACAAAATTCCAGACACAACCTAAATGGAAAAGATTCCCAGAATTACAAAGAAATGTGGAAACCATTCAATTACCAATATAACACACTTAAACCTACGCACAGCCCCTACTCCCATTCTAGCAGAGCTCACAGCTTCACTGCAAAACCGTCTTACACAGCACTAAGTCATCTGTGCAAGCACCACATTGGATATGTGTGTATGTCCGATATGTACCTATAAACTGATGTGTAGGAAAGAGAAAAAAGATCACTGACTTCACTTATTTTGAAATGATACACAAGTTTAATAAAAACAGAAATGTGAATGCATTCAACAATTTGGGGAATATACATTGTCCTTACAACTGTTCTTCTAAAAGTTATTAATTTTTAGTTTTCCATCTAGCGTTTCATTCATCTTTTTATTTCCTCATAATTTCAATCCAAGTGTTGAATTTTCTTTGGCCTGAAAACATTTTAGTTCCTTTCCAAGTGAACAATGACTTCCTTTCTCCTATCTTTGAACTTCCACAATAGAATCTCTAATACTGGGGCCCATCCCAGCCTCCATGATTATGAAGACAGTTCTGGTTCTCTTCCTTCATAGTTCCACAAGGGTTATCAACCTGCTTTTTCTCCACTTCAGGTAGAAGTTTCCTTCTGAACCAATTATCCTCCTATCTTTGTCCTCTGAAGAATTGGTTTTCCACTCCCAGCTCTTTTCTCTCTTAGGGTAAGCTTTCTGTCTGGGTCATTTTGCTTATTTTTCTACTCTCTTGAAAACTAGATACCTCTGCCTTACAGGATTCTCAACTTCACATACTATTTGACATGTTTAAAATTTTTTTCAATTCTAAGAGAATTTTGTTTTGCTGCTATTTGAGAAGTGCATAGCAGGTCATCAGTTCAGAAACACAGAAACATATGTTACGTTAAGAAAGAACCCACAGCTGTATTTTGCAGGTGCTATAAAAATCATCTGGTGGTGTATTATGCAACGATTGTGTTTTACTTCCCCTTAATCACTAGTAGGTACAAATTCTGGAAATTATTAAACTTTGAAAACATTTTGCCAATGATTGCAAAGTTTTTCTTAATTATGCTTGACTCTTTTTTAGTTTGTTGGCTATATCCTAGTATTCATCTTTCTAACAATCCAAAAGATGATTGACTTCAGACATGGAAAACCGATCTTTGTGAAAGTAATTTATTTTTTTCCATGTTATTGAGAAATATGTAGCACACATTACTGCAGGAGTTTAAGGTATACAGCAGGATGATTTGAATTACCTATACTGTGAGATGATCACAATAGGTTCGGGTAACATCCATCTTCTTATATAGACACAATAAAAAGAAAGAAAAAAGAAAAGAATGAAGAAAAATAATCTCCTGGTGGTGAAACCCCTTAAGATTTACTCTATTAACAATTTTTTCTGTATATTATACAGCAGCGTTAGCTGTGGTTATCATGTTGCACCTAAATCCCTAGTACTTATTTATCTTACAACTGGAAGCTTGTGCCTGGTGACCACCTTCTTCAACTTCCCGCTCCTTCCACCCTGTGCCGCTGGGAACCACAAGTCTGATCTCCTTTTCCTTGAGTTCTGTTGTTGTTGTTGTTTTCTTTTTAGATTCCACATTTAAGTGAGATCATACAGCATTGTTTTTCTCTCTTTGACTTCTTTCATTTAGCATAATGCCTTTAAGCTACATTATGTTGTCACAAATGGTAGGGTTTCCTCATTTTATTATGACTAATATTTTATTGTATGTATATACCACAAGTTTTTTATCCATTCATCCATCAGTGGACACTTAGGTTGTTTCCATGTCTTGCCTATTATAAATAAACCTGCTATGAACAAGGGGATGCAGATATCTTTTCAAATTAATGTTTTCTTGCTGGATCATGTGGTAGTTCTATTCATAGTTTTTTGACAATTCTCCATACTGTTTTCCATAGTAATTGCACCAGTTTACATTCCCACTAACAGTGCACAAGGGTTCCCTTTTCTCCACATCCACACCAGCATTTGTTAGCTCTTGTCTTTTTGATGATGGCCATTCTAACAGGCATGAGGTGATTTCTTATTATGGTTTTAATTTGCATTTTCCTAATGACTAGTGATGTTGAGCATCTTTTTATATACCTGTTAGCCTTTTGTATATCTTTTTGGAAAAATGTCTATTCAGGTCTTTTGCATATTTATTAATTGGGCTATTTGTGTTTTGTTGTTGTTGTTGTTGTTGTTATTTTGTTGTATGAGTTGTTCATATGTTTGGATGCATTACCAGACATATCAGATATATGGTTTGCAAATATTTTTCCCATTCTGTAGGTTGTCTTTTCACTTTGCTGTTGGTTTCTTTTGCTGTGCAGAGCTTCTTTTAGTTTGATGTAGTTCCACTTTGTTTATTTTTTACTTTGTTGTTTGTGCTTTAGGTGTCATATCCAAAAAATCGTTACCAAGACCCATGTCAAGGAACTCTGTTCATAAGTTTTCTTCCAGGAGTTTCATGTTTTCAGATGTTACACTTAAGTCTTTAATCCATTTTGCGTTATTTTTTGTGAGTGGTGTAAGCTATGAGTCTAGTTCCATTCTTTTGCTTGTAAATATCCAATTATCCCAGCAACATTTATTGAAGAGATTATCTTTTCTCCATTGAGTATCCTTGGTTCCCTGGTCAAATACTGTTTGACTGTATGTGCGTGGGCTTATTAGTGGGGTTTTGATTCTGTTTCATTGATCTGTCTGTTTTTATGCCAGTACCTTACTGTTTTGATGATCAAGAAATCTGATACCTCAGGGCGCCTGGGTGGCTCAGTTGGCTAAGCGACTGCCTTCGGCTCAGGTCATGATCCTGGAGTCCCTGGATCGAGTCCCGCATCCGGCTCCCTGCTCGGCAGGGAGTCTGCTTCTCCCTCTGACCCTCCCCCCTCTCATGTGCTCTCTCTCATTCTCTCTCAAATAAATAAATAAAATCTTTAAAAAAAAAAAAAAGAAATCTGATACCTCCTACTTTGACTTTCTTTCTCAAGAATTCCTTAGCTATTTGGGATCTTTTATGGTTCCACATAAATTTTAGGAGTTTTGTTGTCTTTTGTGTGTTTGTTTGTTTGTGTTTTTACTTCTGTAAAAATTTCCATTGCAATCTTGATAGAAATTGCCAGGGATTCTATAGATGGCTTTTGGTAGTATTGACATTTTAACAATATTAATTCTTTCAATCCATGACCATGAGATACCTTTCCATTTCTTTGTGTCTTTTTCAATTTCTTTCATCAAGGTCTTGTAGTTTTCTACATCCACGTTGTAGATCTTTCACCTCCTTATTTTATTTTTTCCTGAATATTTTATTGTTTCTGTTGTTATTATTTGGGATCAATTTCTTTATTTCCTTTTCAGAAATTCTGTTGTTAATGTATAGAAATGCTACTGATTTTTGTATGTTAATTTTATACCCTACAACTTTACTGAGTTCATTGATTAGATCTAATAATTTCCATGTATTCATGAATTTTCCAATTTTCCTTTTATTACTGATTTCTAGTTTCACACCATTGTCATCAGAAAAGATACTTGGCATTATTTTAATCTTCTTGAATTTGCTAAAACTTGTTTTGTGGCCTAACTACACTAGAAAACAGTGTACAGTCTACACTAGAAAACTTCATACAACAAGGAGACTATTCAGTATGAGATTATTGATTAAACAACTCACTTTGCAAGCTGAGTTTTAAAAGGAATAAAATATATTTAGTTTTTTGAAAATATTAGCTTGCTCTAGAGTTCTTGAAAACATATGGAAGTTAAGAAACTTCCTTGGTAGCCATAGAGAAATAAAAAGAATTGGAAAAATAGTGTTGTAGAGGATAGGACAAGAGTTCTAGAAAGTGACTTCATGGGATGGGATAGAGACTGATTTAGAAATTTCACAACCAAATGTAGGAATCATAGAATAGCAGAATATTAGAGCTGGAAAGAACTTTAGAGATGATGGACTGTCATAAATCTGAGGTTTCTTCTGAATGGCCTATATGTTGAATGGAGAGCTTGCCTCCCATGACATGTGGTATTTTACTGGAGAAGAAAGAAATAATATACAGTAGAGGGAAGAATCATTTGTGGTTGACTTAGAATGTTTTACAAGAAATAAGAAGGGCATGTTTAAATTACTTATAAGAGAAAGTGTCCTAAAGGCAAGAACAATTTAACAATGGAATAGCCACTCAAAGAGGTCATTGAAGAAACATCAATAAGACATTCAGGAAGAGATTAAATATAATTCCAAAGGGAATAATATAAGTGTCTGGCAATAACATGCATTAGGTACAGAGGTCTGAATACAATGACCTGTCATTTTCCCTATAGTCCTCGTGTCTATGATTCACGTAAAATAATCATGAGAGCAAATAGAGGTAAGGTGAACATCAAAGGGGAAAAACTCATGAGACAAAATAAAATAGGACTACCAGGACTGACATGGTAGCACAGAAGAAAGCAATTCTTTTTTAGCTGAAAACCTTACTAAACAGCATTCTGCTGGTACTTTTTGCTGTCGCTGTCTAAAGAAGCAATGGCAAGATGCTCACAGGCCATTCTGTCAAAAGCTTAAGATTTTTTTAGAATCTTTTTCTAATCTGTAACGGAAGCATTCTGCCTTTGAGTTTTTATGGTCTCGTCATGGAAGGGATGACCAAAAAAGGAGCTTTTACAAAAACCAATACAGAGTCAGAACAAATATCTAATGCATTTAGTAACTTGTGAAGGTTTATGTTGGCAGGAATAATATCACAATACATAATCATAAAATCAGAATGTTTCAACTGGAAAGAACTTTAAAGATCCTTACCCATAAAGCCTCATGTAATTGAAAAACAGTAGCATGGGTTCCTTCATGCTCAATGCTAAAGCAAATATGAGAATGTAATCACCCAAACCTTTATCCATATAGCAATGGGCTAAAACACACTCTAGGAAAATACAGGTGAACAATAACATTGTCTTACTATGCAAAAAAGCTGTCCAAGCAAGAAACGAAACCCAGAAATGATAATAGGAAATAATGTTGATTTTGATTACATTGAAATTTTTAATTTCTGTATGTCATGAATCAATGAAAATAATAATGAAAATCAAACAACAAGGTGGAAAACTGGATTTGAAATATATATCACAGACAAAAGTTAACATATCTATTGTATACAAAGCCTTGACATTTACAAGAGAATGACAACCGACCAGTTTTTCCATGTTGAGAAAAGTTTCAGATGTTCACACACACTCACACAGATACAAATGGCTGTGACCATACTAAGCTTCATCACAAATCAAAATGCAAACTAATACAAAAAAATGCAAACTAGGTAAGATTTTTTAAATGATCATTGTGGTGGGATTCTTTAAAAATAACATATTTTGATGAGAAATTGTATTTTGATGAGAAAAACGAACACACACACATATACTACTCATGGTATGAAAATTTATGAAAACCTTTTGGAGAAGCATTTGGGAACACAGACTGAAAACCTTATTTTGCAGATGGCAAGATTTCATTCTTTTTTTATGACCGAGTAATATTCCATTGTATACATATACCACATCTTCTTTACCCATTCATCAGTTGATGGATACTTGGGCTGTTTCCATATTTTCCATAGTGTAGATAATACTGCTATAAACATTGGGGGGCATGTATGGAGCTAGAATTATTATGCTAAATGAAATGTCAGTCAGAGAAACAAAATACCATATGATTTCACTCATATGTGGAATTTAAGAAACAAAACAAACAAACAAAGGGGAAAAAGAGCGAGAGAGAGGCAAACCAAGAAACAGCCTCTTAACAATAGAGAACAAATGGATGATTACTAAGAGGAGGTGGTGGGAGTGGATTATACAGGTGATAGGGATTAAGAAGCACACTTGTGATGTGTGAATCACTATATTGTACACCTAAAACTAATATTACACTGTATGTTAACTAGCTGGAATTTGAATAAAAACTTTTTAAAAAAGGGAAAAAATTTAAAAAATAAAATCTAAAAAAACACCTTATTTTGCATATTCTTTTACCCAAAATTCTAAGTAAATTTGTAAAGAAGGTAATTACAAGTGAAAAAAAAAATGTAGCTACAAGGATATTTATTACAGTACTATTTATGGCAAAACAAAATAGATACTGTCGAATTTTTCCCAGTGACCTCTTTATGGTTCCAAGTGCTTCTTCTCTAATTCTATACGAATCATCCAGTGAGTGACACTTCTAAACTTACAACCTTGAGTATGAAACTTCCCCTCTGAATTTTGTAAGATTAATTTTATGTTGTCACATTCTTACATATCTTTAAAAAATGAAAAAGTTTATGCACAATGTAGTAAATGCTGTATAATTAATCATTATGAAATAGTTCTTAAAAAGGGCTTTGTTTTCCCCAATACATTTCAAGAAAATATTTACGTTGAGATACATGTGATATACTCATTGAATGGTAATCCTTTCAGACACATTCATAATGTTTCATTGTGATTGTGTTATTCTAAATAAATTCAAGTTTTAACTTATTCAAAAAAGTAAAGAACAGAGCATCAGTATTTCCTGACTATGAATTTTAAAACTGTAATTGAAAGTAGCACACAAAAGCCCCTTGTATGGTAATTCATGGAAATTGGCTTAGCTCTTTGGTAATTCCCTTTGGTAGGTTCTACTGTTAAATACAAAGTAGGAAAAAATTCTATCCGTTGACCTTATATTCATGTTGTCACTTAATTCTAAGTATTTAAATAGCAGGGCCACTGAAACTGAGTATCATGGAAGGAAAACAAACAATAAATTTTTTTGAAGAATTTAGAATTTTTCCCATTTTTAAATTTTTTAAAAAGAATGATTCTTTAAGGGCGCCTGGGTGGCTCAGTCGGTTAAGCGTCTGCCTTCGGCTCGGGTCATGATCCCAGGGTCCTGGGATCGAGTTCCACATCAGGCTCCCTGCTCTGCGGGGAGCCTGCTTCTCCCTCTCCCACTCCCCCTGCTTGTGTTCCCTCTCTCACTGTGTCTCTCTCTGTCAAATAAATAAATAAAATCTCTAAAAAAAAAGAGAATAATTTTTTAATAGTAGAATTTCTTCTTTAATTTTCTCATCAAATGGAAACTTGAAACTATGGTATACTCTTTTTATGTACACAGTAGTGGACAATCTTGACAATATATTTTCATTGTTAATTATTACGTGATTGGAATATATATTGGTTTCTCTGCCAAAAGAAAAACTAAAAAGAAGAGGACCCTGTAGTCTTATTTTCTATATCAGTTTTAAAGCAATTAATTAAACAAACTTTAGTGAGGGTCTCCTCTGATCCTATCACCAATTTAGACATGGAGAGCATTGTTTCTGTCAGAATGAGTTTTAGAGTACAATGAAATAGTAATGAAAGATAAAAACAAACCATTTTAATTTGAATAATGAAGATATATACAAGATTGTGGAAGCCTGGGAGGATTACTTTGGTCTATTTGAGGACTTAAAAGAAGGAACCACAGAAACAATTGCCTTTGATCGGATACCCTAACTAGACAAGCTGGATTTAGGAAGGAGGTAGTAGTGGTGTTAGCATCCCAAAAGGAGAGGTCAGCTTGAGCAAAGACATGGCTGCTTGGAAGAACATGGTGCGTCCTGGAAATGCCAGTGTCGCAATATTATTGTATCAAATGAAGAGTGGCAGAAGACAAAACTGGACCAGTTAGGCAATGGATGTTCTTGAAATGTAAAGGATTCCTATGCTTAGAACCATGGCAGGGTGGCCGGGAGGAGGACAGGTAAGCAGCTTGAGGGGGTAGACACACTACCTCAAGAACTCAGTTATTCCATATCTATGAATCTTAGTGTGTCTGTAATTCATCCAAGCCATTTCCTGATTAGGAAGTCCTTGAGAATGGGTTTTCATTCCTTTAGTTCAACTACTTGGTTGAACCTCTTGGGTAGAGCCAAAAGAAGGTTTAGAATTGTGATTCACCTCAACTATTCTTCACTTCCATTCTTGTGACTTCATATGCACTGTAGTAACTATAAGCCATGGAATCAGTATAGGTGCTTGAATATTTGGGAGGCAGCTTCATGAGTTGGAATCAATGTAGCCTTTTGAGTAAGACAGTTCTGTGTTTCAAACCTGGGTACCATGATTATTCTCTGAGTCCATTTTTTTTCCCTCTACAAGCGTGGGTAAAACAACCTACTTTAACAGAGTAGTTGGGAGTTATAAAAAATAGAGAAATGAATCTGACATTTAGTAGGTAAATGCTATTTTGATTATTTTGCTTCTCAACACTGGACAGTTAAGATGGATTCAACCTAGTCTTTATATGTGTCCCAGGACCTAGCCTGGAAACCCTGGAGTTTTAAAAACTGCCTTAAAAGTGGAGCATAAGCCAAGAGTCCAGTAAAGCCAAGTAGCACCTTGATACTTTATTTTAAACAGAGTTAAAATGAAATACATATTAGATTCTCTACTTCCCTGAGGAACAGCCATTTGGTTTTATATTCCTATGGATAAACACAATAAAACAATGGTGCAGTCTTTTTTTTCGGTTTTTATATTATTATAGAAACATCTTGAAAATGCTTTGAGTGTGAATAGGTTTCTAAATATAGCTCTGCATTACTGTGTCTCTTTCATTTAATATGAAACCTATAAGCAAAGCTTTGGAGGCAGAGAGTATTTTCACCAATCTTTATGATCAAATATATGTGAGCACAGTGGCCCATTTGGGTTGATTCCCCCAATCTCCACATTCCTTCCTCCCCCTCTCAGAAAATATCTATGTTATGAGCAGAAATGTGAACATTTCATTTGAGTCAAAATGTAATGGTAAGTAGAAACACCCAACTGTACTTCAGGCACAATAAAGGGAAATCCTGATTCCAGAATCCTAACAACTGTTATGACAGCACAGGTACGGAATGCCAAACTGAGGTTTGCTTGCAACAAGAAAGTTCTAATCTTTAATTAATGGCATCAAAATAATTTCAAACAGATTAGAGGACTTGAAAAGCTCCCAGAGTGAGTAGCTCATATTTCTGTTTCTTCCCCTCCAGGGAATACTTATTTGGTATCTAAAGTTCATCTCATAATACAGCTGCATTTGTTTTCATTTTTCCAATGTATGACCAAAGCATCCGTGGACAAGTACAAATAGGACATGCCATTGAAAACTATTTTCGCCTCCATGATTTGGCTCTTTTGAAATAAATGACAGGAGAAATTATCTGGAAGGATTTTGTTAATTATTATAAAGAGAAGAGAAAAATGATGTAAAGGGTAAAAAGATCTAAGAAGAATTTTAATTTCAAAAACTTTTTAAACTGTAAGATCTTATAAGTTATATAATTCTTAGTTTTTCTTTTATTAAAACTGAGGCTTTATAATTCTTTCATACTTTTTGCCAGTGATAAAAGATAGATAGCAACGGGGAACAAATAATTATACAATGTATTTATCAATTTATCATTTTATTCCATTTTACAGTGCCTCTCCCATTATGGGAACTATAGATTTTGTATCCAGCTCTGCTTAAGACCAAGTTTTATAAGTAATATATTTTCTCATTTTAATTAAAGGGAGCAGTTGTATTAGTTGTGTGGGCTGAGGCGTCAAGAGGGTAGAATGGAATACATTCACAAGAAATGTTCTTACAATAAGAAACCTTAAGACCCATTTTTAACCATTCTTGTTAACAATGCTTTTGTAGTTTATAAAGACTCATGTTTTGATATAACTAGAAAATAAGATTACAATTAGATACAAGTAGGCAGAAATATTGTAAATTAATATATTATGTTATATACATTACATATATATTAATACAATGGAAATATTTGTGAATGCTTAGCATTACTATGATATTATGGCCATGATCTCAGAAAATTCACAAATATTTCCATTGTAATTCATCTTTAACTTTACAAATCTTGCTAATGTTTAATTATACTTTAATCAACAACTTTAAAATGTGGTTTATAAACATTTTGGACCAATTCAAATGAATACTAAATATGATAGCATTTCAGTTTTATTCTTCACTGAAGATTCATGCCCTTCGGCGTTAGGGTAGAGGTGTCCACAGTAGTAATCACTGATGATATGTTTTCTCGTCTCTTTGTTTCCTGCACAGGCACTGGAAAACATCAGAAGATTTCAAAATAAAGATAGCAATTTGAGTCCATGTGTTTATCTTCCCCCTTTCCCTATATCCTATTGAAAAGTCCAAGAAAATATAAAAATAAGAAAGACAGAATTAAGAATGGCAAACCAGATTAGGTATCATCAAATAAGGAGATGAAATAAAATGCCAACTAATACATAATATTTTAAAAGTCAACCCTGGTGTTCTGGTGTTGCTATGGGTTGAATTGTGCCCCCCAAAATCATATGTTAAAGTTCAACCCTTAGTCCTCAGAATGTGACTATATTTAGAGACAGGGTCTTTAAATGAGATAATTTAGATGGACCCCAATCCAATATGACTGGCATTCTTACAAGAAGAGAAAATGAGGACACACAGAGAGACAAGACCATGTGAAGACACAGAGAAAAAATGGTCATCTACAAGCCAAGGAGAGACTCAGTCTCCAGAACTGTGAGGAAATACATTTCTTGTTAAAGTCATTAAGCCTGTGGTAGTTTGTTATAACAGCCCTAGCAAACTCATATGACAAAGAAAGGAGCTACTTCAAAAGTAATTGGAACTATATTCCCCAAAAGGCCTGGAAAACCCTTAAGCATGAAATAGTGGCTGGGAAAATACCTATAACTCCAATTTGGGAGAGTGGGAAGGAAAGCAGAGATGATGGACAAGTGAAATTTAGTTGAGTCCCAAACAACCAGATGCAGCATTTGTCCTTAGATTTAATTTAAGGTAAATATTGATGGCTCCTAATTGAGCGATAAAGATGAGAGAATGAGGCTAGCATCTTAATAGGTAAATTTGGCTCATCACAACAAAAATGAGTGAAAGCAAAAAAAAAAAAAAAAAAAAAAAAGGTTCAGAATTCCAGTTAATTTCGACAACATTCCCACTGTGAATTTTAACTCTGACCCGGCACAAGCACTTGTCAAATCCAACCAGCAGATGCAGAGGAAACTTTGGGGAGCTGCCCCAACAAAGAACACATGGAAAAGCTTTGAGAATTTCACAAGAACCCTATGCTTGAAGTCACTTCTCTCAAAGTCTACTTGGCACAGAGAACTTGCATGGTCAAATGCAGACTTCAAGCCTGTTGAGTATGGTAGACTCCCACATCCAATGCAGTGCACTTCACTCATCTACAAGGCCAACCGTAGACCAGGTGCCAACAGGAAAAGAAAAACCATGAGATCAGGAGCCCCTGTGAAGAAGGCCAAGATAAATCATCATAAATGTTTCCCCAATTAATGTATACTAGGCGTAGTGATGAGTAATGAATTCAAGGAAACAAATACATTTAAGGATAATATATCTTAATTTTTCTCTACATTTTAATTTCTAGGTCCTTAGATTCTAGTTATTAGGTTCTAAATTCTTATTTATAAAGTTTACTTTGAACATCACAGTTGATTATAATCATTTAAATATTATTTGGCTAGAAAAGATGTAAGGAAGAGTGATACACTAGAATTGGTTTATAACAGCTCACAGGAGTAAATTCAGCATACTTTTCCTAATTCCACATCTGGTGGCATGGAGACCCATAGGTATTTTAAGAAATAAAATGGTAGAAATACTAATACCATGAAAAATTACAAATTCTAAAAGTCAGGGATTTTGTTATTCCTCCAGAGAGTCAGCTATTAAGCATTTATCAGCACATATAATTATATATATAATATATATTATACTTACTATATATATAATCCTATGATGTTTACAAGTACGAGAATGAATGATCCAATTCACCATAATAGTTAAAATATATGATATCTAGGATTGGATATAATAAGAATTGTATGGATATATAGTAAAAAAGCCATAAATAGTTACTGAAGGAGATAAAGATATACCAAGTATTTGGTGGGAAGTCTAAATTTTATAAAAGATGTCTCCCCAAAACACTCTGTAAATTTGCTGTAATTCCAATAAAATAACTACAATTTGGAAGGTTGCTTAATTGAGTTTATTTTGTTCACTTAAAAAAATAAATGCTAACATAGAGAAAAAAATGTTTAGACCAAAATGATAATAAATTTCTCTAACAAGATATTGAAATAGTTTATCAATTCATTTTACTAACAGAATATGACAATGCAGAAGAATGATTATATTCTTTTTTTTTAAAGATTTATTTATTTATTTGAAAGACGGAGAGAGGGAGGATAAAGGGGGGTAGGGAGAGAGTGTCTTAAGCCAACTCCCCGCTGGGTGCAGAGCCCCACACGGGAGTTGATCTCACGACTCTGAGACCCCAACCTGAGCTGAAACCAAGAGTTGGACACTTAACAGACTGTGCCACCCAGGCACCCAGAAGAATGAGTATGTTTTTGGAACATTGTGGAATACATGAACAAGTAAATAGATATTCAAATTTAACATATTTTTTAAAAGTGGTTTTTAAATCCGTGAATGAAAGGGTACATTGTTTTATAAATAATATTGGAAGAATTGGCTACACTTACGAAAAAAATTAGAACCTTGCCTCATGCTACTGTAACTATTATGTGGAAGAAGCAGGGCTTATAGGTTACAATTATAAACTTTGTCTTGTCTCCTTTTTTCTCCTTTAAATATAATCTGAGTTCTGCTGATATCTCTTTGCCCTCGTCAGTGACCCTTTGGGACAAGACCTAAGATGACCCCATGTTCTATGCTTCTGTGTTGAGGGGCATGGGATGGGGAGCTTCTGATCATAGGAAACACTCAGAAACCTCTGTTCTAAGAAATTCTGGGAATGCAGATCAGCCACTCAGTAGCAATCTGCCCTTCATTCTAACATCAAAGAAGCTAGTAAGCTAGTCACTTGTCCTTTCAGTTCTCCATCCCGCATCAGACACCTACCCACTGTGCCCTGAAACTTCAGAGGACAGTTGAACTAGTTAAGTGGTCTCCTTAAAGTGAAGGGAGCCCCACCATGCCACTCCTCCCCCTGAGGCTGATAGTGAGATTCCCAGAACTTGAAGAACTTTATCTAAACAATGTCCACTCCTTTAATCAGCAGCTCCTGACCCTCACCTACCCTAGATATCATTGAGAGGTTGACAAGTCCTGCAACCATCACAATATAAAATTGTAACAGCTGCATCATGTTTCGCCTGCCCCCTCTAGATAGCTTAGAATAAGGTATCATATCTTGATGCCTCAATACAAACTTCAATTGTAGTATCATGTTATACATATTTATTTAAAAAATTCAAATGGAGTCAATATACCACAAAGTATTACAAGTGTATGTAAAGATATATTTATAATCTTGAATAATCTTGAATTCTTACCATAGAGGGTAGAAACTAAGAAAATATGGACAGATTTGAATATATGAAAGACAACATTGAAGGATATATAAAGCATATTAAAAAGCAGTTTGCAAACTCAGAAGATGCATGCAACATATGTGACAAATAAATGGTTAATATCCTTACTGCATAAAGATGAGCACAATAGAAAATGGCGAAAGAGGCATAAGCAGGCAAGTCACTAAAGAAGAAATATGCATGGCCTTTAAATGTATGAAAAGATATTAATCTCACTAATAAATGAATGCAAATTAAAACAACAATGAGGATTTTTTTGTCTATCACATTGGCAAATATAATAAAGACTGACAGTTGTTAGTGTTAAGGATTTGGGGCAAAAAGCATTCTCACATACTCCTGGTGAAATTAGAGCATTTTAACAAATTTTTGGATGGTAATCTGGTACGATTTATCAATTTATAAATATATCAATTTGTATCATGCGCATTGCCTTTGACACAGTGCAGGATGCACCACCCAGACCCCCTTTCAGAAATTTCGGACTCATCCCCCCAGCTGCCGGCCGTGCTGCCGGCAGATAGCCCTCAGCTGTCAACAGTCTTCAGGAATCACTCTGGCTGAAGAGAACCACCTTGCTCAAGGGCAGGCTGGCCTTCTTCCTTGGGCAGCCGACATCCAGTGACTAATCAATTTTGGGACCGTCCACCTCAATCCAGCTAACGGCAACTCTGAGAGGGCATCCCAGCTTAAATTTTCCCTATAGGGTCAGCCGAGGCTTTCCCTGAGACTGCATGGCCACCAACTTCTCAAAGTCCTCTTTCCTTCCGTTCCGTTCCCCAGGTATTGACCCCACGGGCACTTCCTAATATGCCTAAATGCAACCTTCATGTCACAGTGTGCTGTTGGGGAACCTCCCCTGCACAACCCAGCTATTCTATATCTAAGATTTTGTCATAAGAAAACAGCTACATTGGCATACAAATGTGGAAGGGACAGAATACCCATAGTAGATTCATCTAGTAATGGAACAAAACAAAAACAAAACCAAAAAAATGACCAATAAGCTAAATATCTGTACTAGGAGTAGGGTTAAATGCAGTTTAGAAATCATACTGTGAAGTTAAAAAGGCAATTATAGAATGATACACATACAGTTCAATTTTTAAATATCCCTATATGACATGTTTAGATAACATACTTTTATATTACATAAAAAGTTTGGAAGGATACCTCAAGCTCTCAACCATGTTTATCCAGTATTCACATACTATATTTCTGTGTTTGATTTTGTTGTTGTTGTTTGCATAAAAAGCTATTGACATATCGAATAAAATCATAAACGAAACTCAATTAACCAACAAAAACAGGATCACTAAAGAAAGATAGGCTAAATGTTTAGGCTTGAGTCTCGGCATGGAAAAAGAACACAATAAAAGGGCCTTCTCTAACTTCCCTGACCTATAAAGCATAGCCACCGGGGTCTACACATTGCAAGTTCAAAAAATATTTTCATTTCCTCAGTTGAAAAGTATTTTATTAGGACAATGGTTAACATTTCTACAGAAACACAATTATTTTTTGTTTTCTAGGTTCTTTATGTGATATCCCACACACATGAGGGGATGACAGCAGATGAAAGGACAGCAGGCTATGACTTGAAACGTTTAGGTTCAAACCTTGGTTCTGTCTCCAATTCAGTTTATAAACTTAAACAGCTCTCTCTTTCCTCATCAAAGGTGGGAGAAGAAATGGGAGAATGCATATCTTTTTCATAGTTGTGAGAACCACAAGCAGTGGTATCTAGAAAGATTCTTTCATAAAAAGAGGAAAGTGATACACTAAGATAAAGGTAAAAAGTAGGCTGTATGTTTTCAATGGTTTTTGCCGTCATAGACACATGTGTTGTCTCCCCTAAATCCTCCAGACCTATCCATATAGGGCATTCTCAGACAGGTCCAGTTCCTATGTAATGTGCGTGAACTGGTTTGGCTGAGCCAAATGGAGAAGCTACTACTGGGTTCGTGTATCACAGAAACAATACCATTTCCAGGCTCTATAATGTGCGACAGGGAGAACAGTCTTCTAGTCCAAGTTCTTGCCAGCAAGTCCTGATATGGCCTTTACTGATCACTTTCCTTTCTGAGCCTCTTATTTGGTTAAAAATAATAGAATAATAGATAAGCACATACATACATATATACATACATAAATATGTACATGCATACATAAATGGTTGAGGAAAGAGTAAAAGTATCAAACAATATAATCTTTAAGTTTTCTTCCAGTTGAAAAACACTTTCACGAGTGTTCTTGGACATATTGTGTATCTTCTTTTAGTATTTGGTTTCTCTGAGCTTCATTAAGCCTCTTAATGAGTGAAATATGGGAAGAGAGTGAAAGAGAATGAGATCACTCTTGACTGAATGTGCATGTATAGGGGTGTGTGTGTGTGCATGTCTCACTTTGGCAGTTAGTCTCAAAGTAATAGACTTCAAGTGGGGAGTCATTCATTCCTTCATTCACATATTTAATAATACAAGTATTTATTTCATGTAAGGCAGTATGGTGAATATAAAAATAATTAAGACAAAAAGCTCTGCTTTCCTGGACTGGCATTTAAATAGGAAATATGGACAACATAATGTAAAAGCTAATATGGAAATAATGCCAACATAATGTAAAAACTAATAAGCAATAAAAGAGGAGTAGAGAAAAAACATTTTGGAAATTCAGAGTGGAAAGAAAATGCTCCCCTCTGGAGGAGTCTTGGAAAATTTCATTAGGAATATGGCCTTTGGACCACACCTTAAGGATGGGGAACCAATCATTCAAAAATTATTTGTGTACATGCAAGATCACAGAGAAACTTCAAGAGCAGATTCAGTTGTACATCCAGAATTTCCCTTTCCTACTAGCAGGTCACATATTTAGTAACTTGGTGTTTGTTACAGATTTTAAAACTCTCTTTCCTCTTATTGATAGTAAATTAAGTGAAAATGTAATTTCCTGGATTTTTTCCTTTGGGTTTACTTTTGAAAGAACACTATTTTACAGCCTAATTTCTATAGAAAATCTAAATATCAATATTACTCTAAAGGAGACTCTGGGGTCTCTGAATGGGGTGCTCTTATGCTGCTTATTGAAGAGGCTTTTGATAATAGAACTATTTGGATGGGAAACACATCGAACATGTTAGCTTCTTTCTTGTTTTATTGCCCTAATAGACAAACAAAAACAAAAACAAAACCCATAGCCAATAAAGTGACTCTGCTTTTGTTTTTATAGCTATGTCTTTGAAATCGTGGCCCTTAATCTTAAAACCAATGATAGAGTAGTTACAGATGAGGAAAAGAGATGGTCACGTTGGAGTACGGTGTTTACTTACAAGACGTACACAAGCCGATTTTAGTAAAATAAAACTGACCTAACTCTGTGCTAGGATCTGACTTAATAGCCACTCCAATTCTCTCTGACATTTAAAAATTATAAGGCACTGCAAAAAGAAATTCTTAAATGTCAGAATCCTCATAATTTCTTCAACTTTTGCTACTGAATTCTTAAATCCTCCCTCCACACCACCCCCACCCCTCCCCCCCCCATCCCCCCAACCCGCGCTGCCTGTGAGGGCGGTGAAGCTGGGGAGAGAAGCTAGAGACAGGTAGTTCAGCCGGGACAGTGCAGACCAGACGGAGACACGCTTCCCACCCTTGTGCTCAAGCCAGCTGCTCTGGGAGCCTCCTTAGGAATCCTTCCATTGCATCGCTGGACATATTTTAACGTGGAGTTCATGGAAGGAAAAAGTCTGGGGAACTGAGGCACCACAGTTCTCGTTTGTGTCGTCTTTTCATTACTCTGTCAAGGTCACTCTATTTTTGATAACTGCAGTTGTGGCACATTTGCCTTTGACCTAGTGAAGTCTGATTCCATGGAGAGCTGAGATATGGTAATTCTAAATGAGATGTCAATAGCAGGGAGTTTAATAACAATGAGGATGGAGGAGGAAAATGAAAGGTAAGAGGAAGAAGGAGGAGGAGGAGGAGAAGAAAGAGAAGGAGACGGAAAGAGACAAGATTTATTATATACTTACTAAAGGGAGGACATTCTGGAATCTTGTATGAGTCATGATCACAGCCCAGTGAGGATGCCGCTGTTACATCTGTTTTGCATACAATAACCAATGGTGGATGCTCAGAGGTGTCTGTAACTCGCCTATGATCACACAGCTAATAAGGGGCAGAGCTGGGATTCAAAATCCCACCCTGTCCCTCTCAGAACACCACAGGTATGTGGTGGCTGTAATGAGATGGTATTTATGTTTAGGAAATTTTACAGACATATTCCTCAATCTAAAAATACTAATGCATTCCACATGATTTATTGAATGCCTATCAGTATGATAACAACTTTTAATCAATACCTGCTAGTTTCATAGTCAAAGCACTGAAATAAAGGCAGAGACCTTCTCATCTGCTTTTCTTAGTACTTTATGTGAACTCACTTCTTATGATTTCCAATTTTAAAGACCATAAAATAAAGGAAGACCCCATTTATTTTTTTCTCCTATCAAATTTTAATACACGTTCTTGGAAATGGTTCTTGTATATGTGTGAGTATGTGCATGCATGTGTGTGTGTGTGAATTTTATATATATATATATATATATATATATATATATATATATATATATAAAACACTACAATTCATAAATTATTATTGTTGGGCAACATCTCAGTCAATTCCATTTTCTCAGTTTTATATTCTGAAGAACCCTGCTGATTCTGTTTTCAGGGTTGTTGGTTTTTTTTTTTAACATTTACTGACTGCCAACAAAGGATATTTTATTTTCTACCAGTTTCCTCAACTTAGAAATACAGTAATTATCAAATTATCATTATGAAGAGTATTGGTACATGTCCAAAAAAAGGAGATTTAAAAAAGGAAACCTTATTTTCTTGTTACAAAACCACCACATTATAGGAGCGTTTTCTCTTAATTCTTAAAATGCTGTCTAATCAAACAATCTAGAGAACCCCCATTTGAGAATGACCCATTATAGCAATGGAGAGATTTTATATTGCCTTATCAGAGGAGATGAATTGTATTCTCTGTAAATTCTACCGTAATTGTGTCCATTTTCTGATTTTGCTTTAGTTTCGTCGTTAGCTATAAAATTACTGATAAGTAATAAAACACAGGTCAGAGTATTAAACCCTTGTTGCAAATACCACCTAATCATAACAAGGAAATATCAACTGAAAGCCACAATTCCAAGCATTTACCTGTAAAATATAGTTTAAATAACAGGACCTTTTTTTTTTTCCTTCTCGGTGTGGCTTGCTAAGATTTTATATTGCTCCCATAGCTTGGCATCTAGCTTAAAAAAGAAAAAGAAAAAGAAAAAAAACCTGTTTCTAGGACCTTCTTTGGTAAACTCCACTTGAGAATAAATTATCTTTAATTATTAAATATTCATCAAGTGTTTTGGTCATTTTATTTTTTTGTCTGGCAAGGAATTTCATGCCATATAACCACTTGTCTTTATAATGAAGAAAAGTGAATGCTTGTAATAGTTGCTCTGGCTAATTCTTCCCAACCCATTGCCCTTCTTTTAAAAAGAACATTATAGTGGTGGTCTTATTTATGGTGTTTTAAGGCTCCACGGAATTCTTATAAATGGTCTCTGACCTGTAGTTTGTATGAGGCTGTAATGCTCATGCATAGAACAAGACAAATGAGCAAAATCGTGAGACCCCAAGGGGAGGACTTGGGCAAAACCAGGGAGAGCAAAGGCAGAAAACAATGATACAGTGGTGATGATGTTGTCTTTTCTTCTTATTACATGACATCTCCTATTACTAAAAACGTACTTGACCAAATATTTGTTTCATCCTCCTCATATGATTTGACATCTCAGTAAATTTATGGCCAGCATTTCTCAACATGCATTTTGAAAGAACAGTTGGTTCAAAGAAATGCTAGCAGATGTTACTTGAAAAAGGGTTCTAAGATCAAAGAAGTTTGGGGAATACTAAACTATAGAAAGTTAAACAGGTTTCTTTTCTCAAGGGCTTCCTAGAGCTTTTAGTATGATCCTGTTCACTGTGAATTGCAATGAGAAGCATGTAGATTTGCAACATTTCCTGAATGTATTTGCCCTTTGAAACTTTTTTCACATAGTATGCTTGTGAGAACAATGTCCCACAGAACCCACTTGGGGAAACATTGAAATAAGCAACTACAAAGTTATTTCTGGGTGCATCTTTAAATGCAGGAGGCTGGCAGAGGGGTGGGTAAGTGGAAAAACTTCCCTCTCCTACTGCTGACACAATTGGCTAGGATGGGAAAGGAACGTGAACTGTCACAGGAGAAACAATTAATCGAAAAGTGGGCATTTTTCATGGGAATACTAACTCCAAGGTGATGTGACATGGCACTCTCTTCATATCACTGGGTTTGGCCTCCTTCTAACCTCAGGAGGTCAAACTAGTCCCAGTAATTGTGGTTCCCCTATAAACTATCTCCAAAGGTGATGGAACTCCTGTCACTGTAGATATTTAAACAGAAACTGAATGACTACCTTATAGCAAGGTGAGGGACAATGGAACTTCGACTGGTTGGGTAAGATACTTTAAAGAACCCTTCCAAACCTGACTGTCTATGGTTTTAAGATTGTAAGTTATAACACTCTATTCTTGCGCGGAATCACCATGCCACACTAGTAGTACATTTTTCTCTTAGAGATTCTTAAGAAAGTCTCAAATTGGATCATTTTGCTTCTTCCTCAGGAATGGTTTAGTGGCTTTCACAAGGTGGGCACTAGGAATGCAGAAGGCATTCACAGAGCACATCTACCCATGCAGATTAACAGGGAAACCTTCTTATCTAGGTTTCCTGTATTGTGTAGAAAATCTCAATAATGCTTCACTCTAAAAGTCTGAAAGAGCTTCATGTGTCTCAACAAATTAGAGAATTGAAAATAGTGTTCTCAATAGTGTTCTCTGCAAATAAAGTCATGGAACTTTATAAGATACCATGTAACTACAAATACAGGTATTTCCGAAGATGAAAATACCATCATCACCCATAATGACCTTATGAATTTTGCAATTTATTTTAAAAATATTTATAAATGATCCACATGAACTTGTTAAATGTATGTGTTTTTTGAATAGCTGGTAAAACAAGTCCATATGACAGCATCCCCGTTCCCTCAACCATTTCATTTTTCTATGACCAAGTTGTAATGTTAAAGGATTCAACAATCCACCTGCTCTGGTCAGGGGTTGACCAGGAAAACAAGCTCAGGATTATATGCAGGCTCTCACTGCAGAAGAATATTTGTCTTCATGCCTAAATCTGCAAATGAGTGCAAGGGATTATGAACCTATCTCTTCTAAATCAATGATGCCTTTATTCTTTCATGTTTTGTGTTTAATTCCTATAAATATCCTCTTTCTTTGAGGGAGATTGAGGCTTCTAAGTTTCTCATTCTCCCACAATGTCCCTCACTCCAGAATCATGTCTTGATACTCAGTCCCAGAGCATTTTTCCCTCAAATTCTGGGTAACTTTTATCATCCAGACATGTTACCTTATTTGGTAACGTGATAAGACTTAAAAACAGCATATGTACATATCCATATATATGTACATATATATATATATATGTTGTTATGTACAATCACTTAAAGCTATTCTATTATTCATGTAAGTATGAATAAAGGTTAATTCCTACCAGTTTTTTTTTCTCTGAGGGGTGCATGATATAGGAAAAAAATCTGGAGTTGAGAGTTAGAAGCCCTGAGTGGGGTCAGTCATTTAACTTCTCCAACCCTCAGTCTTTAAGTCACTAGAGGACCAGTCTGCACACATGTTATGCAAAATGTGCTTTTTAACTCATATATCACCAATAGCATAATACTTTTCAAAGCAAGCTCCTGAAATTTAACAGATTCTCAAGTCATGAATTTCAAATTTAACATGTTTATAGTAATACCCACTTTCTAAACTACTGTTTTAAAATAGTGTCATTTATTTTTTTTACGTTTTTTTTATTTTACTATGTTATGTTAATCACCATACATCATTAGTTTTTGATGTAGTGTTCCATGATTCATTGTTTGCGTATAACACCAGTGTTCTATTCAGTACGTGCCCTCTTTAATACCCATCACCAGGCTAACTCATCCCCCCACCCTCCTCCCCTCTTGAACCCTCAGTTTGTTTCTCAGAGTCCATAGTCTCTCATAGTTCATCTCCCCCTCCAATTTCCCCCCCTTCATTTTTCCCTTCCTACTGTCTTCTTTTTTTTTTTTAACATATAATGTATTATTTGTTTCAGAGGTACAGGTCTGTGATTCAACAGTCTTACACAATTCACAGCACTCACCATAGCCCATACCCTCCCCAATGTCTATCACCCAGCCACCCCATCCCTCCCATCCCCACCACTCCAGCAACCCTCAGTTTGTTTCCTGAGATTAAGAATTCCTCATATCAGTGAGACCATATGATACATGTCTTTCTCTGATTGACTTATTTCACTCGCATAATACCCTCCAGTTCCACCCACGTCATGCAAATGGCAAGATTTCATTCCTTTTGATGGCTGCATAATATTCCTCTGTGTGTGTGTGTGTGTGTGTGTGTGTGTGTGTGTACCACATCTTCTTTATCCATTCATCTGTCGAAGGACATCTTGGCTCTTTCCATAGTTTGGCTATTGTGGACATTGCTGCTATAAACATCGGGGTGCATGTACCCCTTCGGATCACTATATTTGTATCTTTGGGGTAAATACCCAGTAGTGCAATTGCTAGGTCATACGGTAGCTCTATTTTCAGCTTTTTGAGGAACCTCCATACTGTTTTCCAGAGTGGCTGCACCAGCTTGCATTCCTACCAACAGTGTAGGAGGGTTCCCCTCTCTCCGCATCCCCTCCAACATCTGTTGTTTCCTGACTTGTTAATTTTAGCCGTTCTGACTGGTGTGAAGTGGTATCTCATTGAGATTTGGATTTCCCTGATGCCGAGCGATGTCGAGCACTTTTTCATGTGTCTGTTGGCCATTTGGATGTCTTCTTTGGAAAAATGTCTGTTCATGTCTTCTGCCCATTTCTTGATTGGATCATTTGTTCTTTGGGTGTTGAGTTTGATAAATTCTTTATAGATTTTAGATACTAGCCCTTTATCTGATATGTCATTTGCAAATACCTTCTCCCATTCTGTCTTTTAAATTAAAAAAAATAGTTTGATGTGAATTTCATTCTTTTGTAAAATAGATAGTGATTTTCCATTTAGATCTGAATTTTCTACTGAACATATTTCTATTCAAAAGAAAATATAAGGCATGGGTTATACATTTCCTTCAAAATCTGTCAATATGAATCTGGATCCAGAAAGTCCATAAAGTCCATTCCTTTTCCTTAATACTCAGGAAAAGTCACAACCTATGTATTTGACTGTATTTGTAAATTAAGCATCTTTCTAGTCACAAAGGAAGTATTTATTGCCTAACTTCTTTACTAACAAGTCATGGAAGCCAACTGAAATGTAGGCATAAGTTTTATGAATGACCACATTATTGAGTAGTAGATATAAGTAATCATCATCAGTTTTACACAGATACATGAAAACATTTCCATGCCCTATTTACTTATGTGATTTATCAACAGATAACTTAATGAGTGCCTGTGTGTCAGGCTAGATGCTGCCATGTGATCTATACCTTCCTAGAATGTACCATATGGAAGGATTGATAGTGAACAAAGAATGCCAGCCATGTTGAGGTTAGGCACGAGAAGCTCAAGGTGATTTCCTCTGGGATATTATCAGGAACACAACATTCCCAAACTCCCTCCCAGATTCCCTCACTCTCTAAGACATCTGGTGCACAAAGGATGCATCATCTACTTTTTGTGTGTAGATCCAAAGATCTCATAAGGATGTGGGAGAATACGTCAGAGTCTGGACAAGGAAATAGAAATGAAGAGAATTTCAAGGAAAGAATTGGTTAAGTAGGTATTGAAAGACTCAAGAGGCAGGAAGAAAATACAGGGTAACACAGAGAGAGTAACTGCAGGGAGAAGCTCCCTCCCTAGGGAAGGGACAGCAGAAGGAAGAGGTTGAGGGTATCAGACCCTAGAAGTTCAGATGAGGAATCCTATAGAGTTTGACCCCTTCTGAGGATGGGACAGTCTCCAGCTAGAGCTGAGACCTCTGAGTAGGCATAATATGGCTGGTTCTAGGACCATGGGGGAACAGATGGAAACTAGAATCAATTACCAATACTCGGGAAGGCCATTGCTGGAGTACCATTAATAGACCCCTCACACAAAACAGTTAGGAGCAAGTCCCTTTTCCCTCCTCCAGTCATATGGTCTCCCTGGAGTCTCTTCTATTAGCAGAACTGAATGGAGACAGTAAACAAAAGAAAGGTGAAGTTTGCAGGGTCCTAGCCCCAGTATTTCAAAGCATAATATAGAAGACTAAGTTTGTAGCTAAAAGATAATAGCTTCCTAATTGGCACTGGAAACTGAAGAGTGAGGACCTGAGGGTTGGAAGAGTAACAACTTGCTTTGAGGATATTTGGGGCCTCCGGATCTCTTTCCCCCACCGCCCCCCCTCCCTGGGGAAGTGGTTGCTCCCTGCCTGCCATCATTCTCTCTGTGTTCCCTCTAGGTCATTCTGTCATCTTATCCGTCCTCTAATACCAGTACAACCAATTCTCTATTTGAAATTTTCATTGCTTTTGTTTCCCCAGCAGGGACGGGCCTTGTTGGACCTCTTCTGTCTTTCTAAATTCCAGACACTCACACTGGGTAGTGCCTGCCCTGCTTGGTCACTGTGATGGAAGCTACCTTGCTTGCCTTAAAAAGTCCTGTCTGCCTCGGCCTGGATCCTGACCAGTTTTCCTAACCAGTAGCTGATGTTGACTTGCTTGTCTCTATTACTAGTTAGCCCTACATTAGATCCTGTCTTTGGAAGACGTTCATCAGAGAATTGCTTTGTAGCCCTCTCTGGCCCCTTACCATGCTGTTTGGAACATTTATGTGGGAGGGTATGTCCTTGAAGAATGAGGGGGGTAGAAATTAAGGAAAAATAACCAATATATACTACCTGGTTGGTAACTTACTCATTAGTTTACACACATTAACTGACTTAATTTTCCAAATAACCCCATGAATTAGATACTATTCCCATTTAACAGAGGAGGTTCAGCAAACTGAAGGAATTTACTCTAATTTGCACCCACATTCAAACCTGGTTCTACCTGACTTCAGCATCTGTGCACCTTCTGATCTAATGCTTTTGGTGGAGCATGGGGTCACAGACACCAGCTTGACTAGAGACTTCCTAGCATTACTCAACTTCGGTAAAGATGAAATATTTCTCCATATCCTAAACTGACTTCACTTTTTATATATAGTAATCAGCAATTCCATATTAACCCAATTCAACAAAGATTTATTGAACCTCATGTGTGGCAGACAATGTGACGATGATAGTTAACACATTTACCAAGGACTTACTGTGTGTTGGGTGCTGTTTCATACACATGCCTTATGCCTCATTAATTCTCAGAATAAAGATGGGTGCTATTATTAATAACCTCATTTTACAGATAATGTAACTGAGGCCCAGAGTGGCTATGTGGCATGGCCAAGCCCTCACAGCTAGGAACTGGTGGAGCCAAGGAGAGAACCTAGATAGGCTCTACAGCCCATGGTCTTAACCATTATGCTCTATTTCCTCATGTATAAGAGGCTGGAGAGACAAAAAGGAACAAGTCATGGGCAAGGAGATCAGAGTCTAGGTGGTAAAACATGGAGAACCAACGAGATCTGATAAACACACTTGTAAAGAAACACACACTGTAAAGAAAGTAGCAATTTGTTTTGCCCGGGAAAATCATAAAAGATCTAAAAAGATGAAAGTGTAGATTTCTGTTTTGGAGGTTGAATCAACAGATCCTGGTAATGTGTTATGGAAGAGAGAGGTAGGAGCACGGGGTGGCTCTGTGGAGGAGCAGATCTAAGAAGGTAGATTCAGAAATTCAGATCATTTAGCACTGAGTGGGTGATAAGAAGTAGGCAGCCAATTAAAAAAATTTTTTTGAAGGTTGGGGCTCCTGGGCGGCTCAGTCGGTTAAGCGTCTGACTCTTGATCTTGGCTCAGGTCATGATCTCAGAGCTGTGAGATCAAGCCCCGCGTTGGGCTCTGTGCTCAGCCGGCAGTCTGCTTGAGATTCTCTCTCTCCCTCTGCCCCTCTCTCCCTACTCTCTCTCTCTTTCTCGAAAATAAATAAATAAACCTTAAAAAAAAAATTGAAGGCTTAGATGTGAGATAAGAGTCACGATAGTTTTATATATTTTGAAATGTCCAACACAGAAATTTCATGGGAGTGGGTGTGTAGTTCTAGGAAGAATGTGTAGACACAAAGAAATGGGATTTTCTTACTTTTCTTCTGGGCAGGTGCTATGACCAGCTGGCTAGTCGAGATGAAAAGGCATAGATCTAAGACAGGACAGTGGCTCTGATGTCTGGGAACTGGCAGCCTGGTTATCAGCCGGGTCTTGGTGTCACTGGGGGCTGACCTGGTACCATCAGCCAGGCCACAGCTTCTCCTGTTGAAAATGAAGGATTTCACAGAACATTTTTCAAATCACAAAAAATGCTCAAATATTCCTCATCCTGGCTAATATGGGGGACTGAGGGAGGGGGCCGCATCTTTTACAGCTTTAGCTTCCCTCTAGTCTGCTCTCCCGATAAACCAGGGATTAAAATACCCAAACATAGAACTGTCCCCTCTTACTGACAGTACCCAATCCAGAGAAACCACCCCCCCTTACTGGAACCACCCCAAAATCACACAGCCAAAGCCTGAGTCTTGTATATAGTAAGACCTTTCTAACAACTTCTTGCTGAGCTACTTCATGATTCCCCGTAGGGGGCTTGGGTAAGATTGCAGAGGTGAGAGGGAGCCCCTGGCACCCCTGGAGATACTGGAGAGGGAAGGACCAAGGCTAGAACTCTCCACAGGTCTGAGTTGCTCCATGGCTAACAGGGGACTGGGGCTTCTGACATGTCTGTCCCCCCACCACCCACAAAGGCCCCAGCCCACTCCCAGAGAGAGTTGATCAGGGAAAGGCACTGAGTCACCAACAAGTGCGCTGAAGCAGAGTTTGGAAGGAGGGAGTCTCAGGGCAGCTCTGCAGGAAGATGGAGCTCCAGAAACCTCTCCTGGGCTAGGAAGAGATGCCAGGCCCCTGTGCCAGTGAAGCCCAGGTGTGATGCTTGGAGCATGTGTCCAAGGGTGCTCCCGTACTTCTCTGCCAACCCCCCTCTCAGGACCCTCAACCTGGAGAGAGTTCCATGCCCCACCTGCTCTGGGTCCCTTCCAAGGCTTCCCTAGGTGCTGCTTTCTGCTTAATCACCTGCGCATCCTCTGAGCCACTTACTAACCATATGACCTTGGGCAATAGGCCTAACCTCTTAGCTTCAACTTCAGAAGTTTGTTTTGAGTTTAAAATGAGAATTCAGAAAATGGTGAAGAAGTCGGCTGGGACATGCAAGCCCTGAGGCGCTAGTGTCGATCCCTCCCCACCATGGCCTTGAGGGAAGAGCTGAGCAGAAGCGGCCTGGGTACAAGTCTCACCCCCCACCACCCCCCCACCCCACTCCAGCCCTGCCACAGGGCACACACACGAAGGTTCTCTCTTGTTATAACAAGTAACAAACACAACCTGTAAGTACAGATGTGTTCCTGGTGGTCTGGAGGAGTTTTTTTTTTCCTTTTTTATCTATTTTGTTTTGTCTTAAGTGAGAAACTAAAGTCAATGAACATCTTATATCATGACTATTTTTGTCTTGATTTAAAATAGTCAGTATGCACTAATTAGCCAAAGACACTTTTCACTGACAGAGTATCTATTTGGATGATTACTCTACTAGAAAAGCAAAATGAGAATAGTGAAAACAGTAGAAAATCGTATTGTGAATACAACATAACTTCTTAAAGCTGGTCAAATTAATAACAAAAAATATTGATCTTTAGACACTACTGATTGCAAACACCCAAACTCTAACCATAAATTTTAAAAAGCAATAAATCACTAGGAGATTGAGACACACATAGACCTATAATATTTTGTCATACAGGTGAAACAAATTAGTTACAATGAGCATGTCTTATTTAAATTGTCAGTCATTATTAGTTTCCTTCATTTTTTATCACACTAGTATATTTTTGTTTCTATCATTTATGTGAATGGGAATATTTATGTAAGAAATCCGGTGGACCATGAATCCTTGCTTCTTGCAATAAAAGAGTAGAAACATACCTTATTTTTCATTGTTTCTTGACATGATATAATGTAATCAAATGTGACTGATGCAATCTGACAAATCCAGTCACAATATGAAATGTCACAGGAAAACAAGGGAAAGCTACTATCTTTATCTAGACTGAAGAGAAAAAAAACACCGTGAAATACAAAAACAAAGCTTTTGGAATATAAGCAAATAATACACCAGCACGGGGCTTGCTCAAATATCTTCTATTCAGCCCTTTTGAGATATATGCTATCATGGATATTAGGTCGATGTCATAGATTTTAGAATTTATTTTTTTCTATTGGAGGGTATTAGAAATATCACAATATGGGGCCCTTTTCTCTTTTCAAGCCTGTTTAAAGACAATTGGGAACCTATGCTTTCAAAAAGACCTCTCTTCTGTGGTGTTCATGGCCCCAAGTTTGTGCCTTCCCACAGGCTTCAAGGCAACTCTAAATGGACTACACTTCAGCTCAGCTGTTTTTCTGAGACTGTCCCCTGCCTCTGAACTGTGCTAAAATAACCTTGCATTATCCTAATTAGGATTATTCACAATACACACGTATTGCAAAGGGCCATTTTCATTTTCAATTAGTTGAAAAGGATTAGTTGCAGTGATACTCATATGGTACTGAATGCTATTATTATTAAACCCAATATTTTTTTATTGCTGTTAAAATTATGCTCCTTACAGATATAACTTAGCTAATGGACTAAAAAGATGCTCTCTTCCTGACAAATCATTCTCTTCTAAAGAAGATTGTGAAGGTAACAATACATAAATGGAAAGAAATATATGTGTGGTGAAAAGCCTGTTTAATCACAAGTACTGGCAAACCTAAAATTAGTTCCAATTAAAAAAGAAATGCATGAAAACCAATCTGAATGTAGCAGATAAAGGGTGGCATGAAGGAGAGATTATTAAGCAGTAGCATAGAACAGGACCCCAGGTGCCGTACTTCCTCATTATACCTATTCTTGAGCAATAACACGCTGAGTGTACAATAAACCAATATAGATGGATAGATAGATAGATAGATAGATAGATAGATAGATAGATAGATAAATAGATACATACATACATACACACACACTCCAAGAAATAATTTTACATGGTGGTTACACTTCAGATGAACAAGTACATGTTTTTTGGAGGAAAGACCATAACAACTTGTGTTTTACTTCCAAAATACAGTGGCATGTTAATTGCTTGATCAGCCAAATGAAACTAAATGTAATTAAGACTAGTGTGGGGTTAATTTGATCCATAATTATGTTATATAAAGTAAATGAAAATTGTTTCTTTCCTAAATTGCAATTCATTAAAATTACAGATATTAAAATAAGATACTATAAAATTACATGAAGCATGTACACATTAATAGCCATTAGTAATAGCTTGATATTTCTAAGCAACAGTTTATTAGAATGCCAAAAGGTGATATTTGACCACTCACATCACTGATTTTTTTTTACTCTGTTTTTCTAAGAAATTCTTTTTTTTTTTATTTTTAAGGAAGCAAAGTATTTTAATCTTAGTATGTTTTTGTCCTTTCTAGATATCTATCATCTACTAAAATACCTTTGGATCAATCCTTATGGAATCTTTATTAGAATACAAACACAGGTATTTAAAAATTCAAAATGGCAAACAGATATGTACATTTCATACAATGTCAAACGCATACAGTGGAGGTGAAGAACATTTTTTTTCAAAGGGCAAATTTTGCATCTCTGATTAAAATCATCGTCTTGTATCTATTCATATAATGTTTTTGTCAACCTCATTAAAAAAAAATTGAACATAAAAAAACATGAGTTGAAGGAGAAAGAACTAAACATTTACTGAGTAATTATCCTGTTGTTGAGTACTGTGCTATGCACTTTAAATACCTATTTTTACCCTTTTATGAAGTTAATGTCATTTCTTCTTCTTTTAAGGATGACAGAACAGAGGTTGAGAGAGATTAAGGAGCCTGCCTGAAGTCACGGAGCTACTTGTACTATTTACTGTGAGGTGGGGAAGGGTCCCTTTCTGTTACACATGATGGCAAAACACGGGAAAAAAACTGATTTGCTGGGATACAACATAGTGTTTTAGTCCCACTTTACATTCTTACTCATTGAAGATAATCTGTTTCTTTCTGGGAAAATAGAAACCAGAATGTCATAACATCTCATCTCTGCACCCCTTCACATGACACTAAATACAAGTTGGCCAAATAATCCTATCATTCTGAGTCCCCCAGACTATCTCACAGGGACTCCTTAGTAGTAGAGAGGGAAATACTGAAGGCTAGTGGAATGATCCCACTGAGTAGTAATAAATGCCTTACACACGATTCTACTGGGTACACGTAGAAAAGACCCATATTCAGGGCAAGACAGAAAGCGTCAGAGGATTATTATACTGTGCTATGGGAGGGAAGAGACAAGGAAGAAAGAATTGCCTAAAACAGTAGAAAGTGTTTCCAGATTCTGCTGTCCTTCTTATATGTCATTGTTTTTTTACATCTAGTCACTTTGGAATTGAGGAGAAAAGTGGTAACTTGAAGATCTGATATAATCTTAAAAGAAAAGCATTTACGATAGGATTTGCTCACAACATGGATCAATAGCCGCGTACCTGTTAGAGATCAGCGATATTAGAGCCAAGTCTAGCTGGAGCTTCAATGTGCCCCGATGCATGTACTCACTGTGGTGAAGCAAGGTATCTGCATACCCAGGAGAATCTGATATACTTTCTCTGTTTGCACAATCAAGTGTCACCAGGTTACTATGAGTAGTAGTCTACAAACATTAACAAATGTTTCGCAGTAATTGATTGTACTGCACTAATAAGAACAAACATCCTAAAATTCCTTGGAAATCATCTGCATTTCTCTTTAAGTTGAAGCCACATTTCATCCATGAAAAAATGAAACTAAAGGATAATCGTACTTAACAAGTTGCCAGAACACATTATTTACAGTAAGCAGGTATGCTTAACAAACCAAATATTTAATATTTCATGCATGAAAAATAGGCAGACATAATAGCCATTAGCATTCCAGGTGAGGCAGAACATGCAAATTTACTCAGCTATTAAAGAATGAGTCATATGCTATTTAATATATCAAAATAGTTTATGTATATTAGAGTAAACAGTGAAATCACAATAGGAAAAAAATGGATTTGGTTCAGATGTTGAGCTGCTATGTAAACCAATTATCTATCCGGAGGGAAACAGCTCTGTCTACAACTACTTAGGCTCTAGGGCCTATTACAAACCCTGGAGTGGGCTGTTGTTTCTGTTCTCAAGGGAATTTACCACGTCACACTAGAAATAGCTGACAATAATTAGAGAGCCTGCTTCTGCCAGTATTGCACACATTTTTAATACCTTCCTAAGTATTATGGGAGATAATACACAAGGTCTTTAAAATTCTAGTCATGCCACAACAAGCCATGGAAAGGACAACTAGACAATAGCCCCAAACTGGACTGTGACAGGCTAATTATTGTGGCTTCATTAGAAAACCTCTTTTTACATAGGTCACCTGGGAAGTGTAATTAAAAATGCATTATTGGTGTATTTTTTATTGAAGCAATTAAATTAAAAAGCCAAAAAAATAATTATATGAGGAGCAAATAATAATGTTGGTCAACAGCGTTTATCTAAGAAAGAGAGAACGCGTTAGTGGTTCATTAGCAGTAAATGTGTTAACGGGAATCTGTTTGAAAAATGAGCCATGGAATGGCTTTTAAATACGCAGATTAAAGGATTTATAATGTCAAGTTTAACACAGAAATTACAGATAGTATTACATAACCATGAGTAATAGCACCTTTAATCTGACTTAGTAAAATGATTTACATCATACTTTATGCTGCTTCAGTTGTATGAGTATTATACGTGCTGCATCTCAGATAGATGATTTCCCTTATATTTTTTACACACTTATGGATCTGTTCTTCTTGCTTCCTAATTATGTGGTACATCTAAATAATTAGATGTTAAAATATGTATCATCTAGGGCAGAATGTTTGTCTTGGATATCTGTTCTATGTAGGAATACCAGAACATGACACCATTTATTTAGGAAAATTTTCATAAAGCCCTAAATATATCATACCAAATCACCCTTCTCTCATCTCAAAACTCTCCTGGTATTTCTTTACATCATCATCATCGTCATCTTTACCACCACTGTAATTATCATAATCACTAACAATTAATAAATGCTCTTTAGTTGCCAGGAACCGAACATTGCCTATATTATTTAGAAGTTTAATTCTTCAAATAACCTTAAAAGATTGATATTTTATCTCCATTTTAAAAATGAGGAGAATCAATAAAATATAATCAATCTCTCTGGATATATCTATAAGCATTGCATTCTCTTCAGTAGACTCTCCTAAGCTCGCAATAATTTTTTCCTCTATCCTACTGGAAATTGCCCATATTTTAAAATTGGTATTTTTAATGGGTATTCTTTGAATACATAGAAGAGATAGATAAGCATCTACTAAGTAAGAATCTCACATGCAACCCTTTTCATCCCTTTGGGTGGGAAAATCACATTCAGAGAGGTGGAAGAGAGAGGAACATCAGTGACGGAGGGCTGTGAATGCCAGGGCACACGAGTGAAGGAACGGATAAATGATACAACCTTGTTGTGAAACATGGGACTCTTAATGCAAGAAAATACCTTTATGTTGACAGAAAGAAAAAGCGTTCTGTTTATTTTCTATGTTAAGATTGAGCGTTGGTCTACAACTAGTTATTACCTACTGACTCTAAACTATTTAATCTTGACATATTGTGATTAGTTTAATTAATAGTCTTGGTATTGTTATGTTGCATTAGATTCTTTATTAGTGTTATTATTTTTAATATCAGTAGCACCCAATTTTGAATACCTGCTGTAAACCAGGCCTTGTGCCAGAGGCTTTACATGCATTATCTCTAAGCTTCCACATATCACTGAATCAAATTATTATTTTAGAGATGAAAAACTTGTAGTTCAGGAGGTCAAGTGACTTTTCCAAGGTCACATGGCTGACAAATTGAGGAGTTCAGATCTCAGGCCCCAGTCTAACTGAGTCCAAGTTGCATGCATTTTCTAGTATTCCACTTTGATTAGGAAAGCATTTATAAAAGGAATAAACATGATTTTGGATTTTTTTCACATAGAAACCTTCCTTAAGCCACATTTTAAATTCAAATTAATTCAAAATTCATAAAGCTCAAATAACCAAAATGGTTTTCTGAGTCCTGTATATTGACAATTGGACTTATCAGGATAACTATCACAATTACAGGGTTTTGAGTTTATGAAAAAAACAGATAGATGAACTAGAATCACTGTGAACTCACTGTTAAGTAATCTAGCTTTATAGTGGAGTTGTTTAATTAGAAATCCAAAATCTCATGCATGATATGCATAACTCTTAGTTGGGTTATTAATCAATACTCATGTCCTCAATATTAAATACATGGAAAGATACTGACTTATCATTTGTAAAATATGACATACTAAAACCCTAAATTTTACCATGACAACTTCTTTTAAACAGCATGTTAATTTTTTTAATGTATCATGTTTTAATAGTACATTTGTTTATAGTAACAGTTGCTCTAAATTTTATAAAAATTATTGCAAATATTGATTATGGGAACACTGTATAAAATTGAATCAAAAGAGAGAAACTACCAGTCACTAGGTAGTACCTTTCTAGGGTTTTTCTATGGAAACCTCAAACTAATCTCTGTGTTTTGGCATAAGATGAGCTATTAATTAAAGCAGAGTCTAGGATAATGGAGTTAATACAATAATGTTAGATCTTGGAGCATATGGCAAGAAAGTGTAGGATTATAATGAAAGAGAATTAAAACGCTTGTTCCCCTTAAGGTAAATAACTGGTATTTTAAGAAATAAGGTAACTGGATAATCACTGGGTCGGTGCATTCTCTAAATGGTTATCTAGCCTCTCATTACAACTATTCTACTCTCTTCTAACCCAACTGGAGAAAAGATAGCATTGCTGTAGATAGTCACAGACTACATACATGTTTAGAGTACTCAATGCATTAAGCACTTTAGAAGTTCAAATTAATTGTTAAAGACCAGGTTCTAGATCTCAATGGCTTTACATGAAAATTCGGAATAAACATACTTGAAATATACAACGGTCCAGTTGATTTGTCTATATCATCCATTTCCTCACTCACCTGTCATCTGTGTCTGGTCTTACGCTAATGTTTTATAAACAAGTCCCGGGACCAGCCCAGTACACCAAACTGTGCATAAAAGGAACTGAAGTTAATGGAATTCTTTCTGAGACAGCCATTAACACATTAACTTATTTATTTATTTATTTGGAGGAGGAGGGGTCATTTCTGATCACCCCTTAGGCCTTTTACTTAATGTCTGCAGCTCTTCTTTTTGAAATTCAAATTTTAAATGGCTAAAAATAGTTTTCTTGGCATACCTGCTCTGATTCCCAGACTTAACATAATCATAAAGCTACCTAGAATTCACTACATGCCAGACACTACATGCAAAGTGCCTTATGTATCTCATTTAATCTTCACAGTAAACTATGAGTTAGGTATGTCTATCATCCTTATTTTACAAATGAAAAAAATTGAAGCTCAGAGAGATTAAGGGGGGCCACACAGCTCACAAGTGGTAGAGTTGGAATGCAAAACTATGCCTATTGACTTTAAACCCTTGCTCTTTTTCATTATGCACTACTGCCTCAACTAGACTACAAAAAAATCTTTCTAGTACCTTAGACTGACATCCCAGTAACAGACCCTATTCTTTAGGATCAATTTTATAGGCAATACTGATTAGGAGAAGTTCACACACCTATCCCCAGTTCTACTTTCTGTCATGAAAGCTAACAAAGCATTCAATTCGTGAATCATACTGGGTCCCACAGATATGTCTAGGATGCCCCAGCGGAAGCTGAGAGTCTATAATTTGGGGAAACTTAATAGGTATAAGCTAAAAAAAAATTAATTAGAAAGTGTTTTAAAATTACCTTAAAGTGGCAAATAATTTCTTATCTGACAAGAGATAGAGATTCCAGGGCAAAGTCATTCTGAGAAATGCACCTAAATGGTTCTTTTAAAGATACAAATAAAAACCAAAAACCATCTACCAAAATGGAAACAAGAGCTCCTTCAGGTCTAAGAATATAAATATTGTCTGTTTGAGACCAAGGGAACTTTAGAGGAAATATGTCTTATCTAGGAGGCATGAAAGTTGTTGAGGAGATGTCATGACATTATTGAACAGGATTTAAGAAGGGTAAGGGCCAGAAGTCGATGGATCTGTCATCATAAGAGATTTTGTGAGACGTTAGACAGAAGTAGAACTTCTTCAAAGTACAGGCTCTGAAGTGAGGCAGAGAATTAAGGAAGAAATGTTTAGTCTTCCCTCATCTGCTCCAGCACCTTGGAGTTGATAGGCCATTTTGCATCACATCTCTTTTCTTTTCTTTCTTTCTCTCTTTTCTTTTCTTTCTTTCTCTCTTTTCTTTTCTTTCTTTCTTTCTTTCTCTCTCTTTCTTTCTTTCTCTCTCTTTCTTTCTTTCTCTCTCTTTCTTTCTTTCTTTCTTTCTTTCTTTCTTTCTTTCTTTCTTTCTTTCTTTTCTTTTCTTTTCTTTCTTTCTTTTTCTTTCACATTATATGTCCTATAGAAAAGCAGTGAATTGGAGATTTTTCTTTCTCTCTTTTTCTTTTTTTAGTTATTTATTTTAGGTTATCTTGGTATAAATTCTATAATCCACGAATGATGATAAACTTTTTTTACTCTTCATTTATATATTTTTCATGTATTGGCATACTTACTATTATGGTGATTTTTTTTAAATTGTAAAGCCATTAACACAGTGAGTTTTTCGGCAGCTTTTGGGAAGGATGGACTTGAGAAAAAGAGGCTAGAAGGAAAGTGAGTAGCTAAGATGTTATTCTGATAGGATGATGGCCAGGACAAGGGTGGCAGCTAAGGCTGTCAAAAGAAAGGAGTGTATCTGAGAGATTAAAGAATTGCTTGGCCTCGGTGATATTGGGAAAAATTTAATATTCTCCAAAACCTCAAATCTGCATGTTAACTCTAATTTACTATAAACAGAAAATTGATCATATTTTTAAAATAGATACTAGTCTATTCATCCAATCAAGGTAAAAGAAATTGATTAAAATTACCAGTTTACAAAAGATTCAAAGATTAATGAGCATATCAAGGAAAATCAGGATATTTAAATGTACCTCTATGCACTGGTATTTAATTTAGTGGTGTCAAAATAATTCTTAGTATTTAATATGCTTACAATACTTTCCCAGTTTTCAAAGTGACTTTATACATATTACCCAATAGGTTCTCACAATGACTCTGCGAGATAAATAATTGTAGTGATATCCAGCATGTTCCCAGCCTTTGCAGATTGCCTAACACCATCACTTACATTTACATTACTGATGCCCATATTTCCATCAGTCTTTGTAGTGCTCAGTTCTGCGGTTTCTATGTTAACTAAAATACATTTTCAATACCAGTGCATCAGATTTATTTTACTGAACATGGTCTATCATCTACAATGCACAGATATTCAATGTCAATCCATTAAGTTAGATTATTTTTATCTATGGCATTTTTGACATGAATGTTCTATATGATTATTACAGTCTATTTCTAAAAACTGATAGGGATATTCATCTTTATAAGAAACTGCCAAACTCTTTTTCAGAGTGGCTGTACAATTTTATGTTCCCATCAGCCATGGAGGAGTGATCCAGCTTTCCTGCATCCTCACCAGCTTTTGATGTTGTTACTACTTTTTTGTTTTATTTTAGCCATTCTGACAGGTGTAGTCATATCTCTTTGAGGTTTTAATTGGCATTTCCCTAATGGTTAATGATGTTAAACATCTTTTCATGTGCTTATTTGCCATCTGTATATCCTCTTAGGTGAAATGTCTGTTCATGTATTTTGCCCATATTCTAATTGGATTGTTTGATTTTTAATGTTTTGTTCTGAGGGCTCCTCATGTATTTTACACACAAGTCTTTTATCCGGTATGTGGTTACAAATATTTTCCCCAATCTGTAGCTTGTCATTTCAGCCTCTTCACATAGGATTTTGCAAAGCAAAAGTTTTTAATTGTGATGATATCCAATTTATCATTTTTTCCTTTTGCAAGCTTAAACATTTATCTAAGAGAAATGAAAATATATACTTACACGAAAACCTGTGCACACATTTTCATAAAAGATTTATTGTGTTTGCATTTTTTCTGGTCTTAAGGAAAATCAGAAATTAGAATAGATTTAATGTGTTTTTTCCCCCTAGAACCGAAGTCCACAAACAATCTCACCCGGTTCTTGTATTGCTCTTCATTTCTATCAATAAGCTGAATTCTTCCTGGGGGGAAAAAACCAGTTGTCCATCATGTGGAATTCAGTGAGGTCAAAATATATTTCATAAAAGATTTGGTTTGAGTAATGGGTGATTTATGGTCATATGGAGAATAACTTCGATTAATAGCATTTATTTCATATGGTCATTATTGTTAATGACTATATTTGGTATCAGTTCAACAAAATTTACTAAGCATCTACTATACGCAATACCAAGGACACAGAAAAAAGTTTAATACATGATCTGTTGTAGCTATTTAGTGCAAATCAGAGTAGAGATGTAAATAAAGCATTGCAGTGAGGTGTGGTACAATTGGGCTGGAGGTTCTGAAGGGTGAAATGAGCAATGCCTGGAGGGGTGACCAGGGGAATGCACTACAAAGCAAGGTTCACCTGAATCTGGTCTTGAGGTACTGTGTGGCAGTGCATCTATTTGATAAGTTAGGGGAAGAACATTTCAGTCCCCGGAAAAAGTATATCAAAGTATAGGGGCACCAAATATGACATATTTAGGAAACTGCAAGTCTTTGGGTATGACTACAGCACATGGAGTAAGTTGGGGTGTTGTGGAAGATGAGGTTGGTTAAAAGGTTCTACACGAACAACATTTTTCCTATAGTGGAAGACAAATCAAGAAAGTGCTTTTGAGTGTGTCAAGCTGTGATCAGATCTAATTTAAAAATATACCTTGAATGATCAAGGAGATGGGATTAGAGAAAGGTTAGATTAAAAGCAGTGAGACAAGTTCAAAGATTGTGTTCAAGTCTGTGACACATATAGGGCTTATGGAAGTAACCGCTGGGGGCAGGGGGCAGGGTGGGATACACTGAGGAAATATTAAAGAGATATTTAGAAAATAAAAAATGACAAGATTGGGAACATATTGTGTATGGGTGATAAAAAGGAGAAAGGGATCAAGAAAGAGTCCCTGGGTTTCTGACTTGAGTTCCCCCATGAATATACAGTCTCCTCACTTGAACAGGGAAAAGACAGTCTTACCCAAGGAGGAAAGTGCGGTATTTGCAGTATCTCTTTGACATCTAGGTCCTCGAGACCAGCATGTCAACAACTGGAAAGTGCTAATGTGAAGCATTTGAGGATCTTGTTAAAAGGCAGATCCTGATTTTGAAGCTCTGGGAAAGGGAGCAAGACTTTGCATTTCTAATAAGCTCCCTATGCCTACCCCTCCCCTGTCTAGAAAATATTATCAAATGATTTTTTAAAAACTTGTTAGAACCTGCCAGAGTTGAGTATCAAAGAGCCAATGTGAACTAAGGAGACGCTAGGGCTGTTCTTCAAAACCCAAAGCTTTTGTTTTATTTAATCAATGAAACGAATCTTATATAAGCATATTATTGGTACATTTGCAACAAGGCAGTCAGTACCTCATAAGAAGTCATGCTAAAATCAAGAATGGAATCTTAAAAAATTGCCAGGAAAAAAAAGAAGAGAAATTAAAGAGAGCCAAATCTATCTCTTAAGCTGGAGGATTTTAGTTTCTAAGTTTGTTTTGTCTTGTTTTCAACATTAGGGCTGAATTCTCATGGGCTTAGTAGTTTTTAGTGTGGTCCTGCCAGAAAGGTGGTAACCTGCATGACCTCTCCACATCTTTTCCAACCCTCAAATTTTATGGCTGTGCACTCCTCTATTTCTCCTTTTATCTGTCAAGGTTTAACTTGTCTTTTCCTATTGCATTCAACCTAACAAATTCCAAGGATATGACATTTTTGTAAGTTTAGTAATTGTTACTCATTTTTGTTCAATTATTTTTTTTCATCAAATTGTCTCAAACTGTTTTTAAGCATGTCTGAAGGAGAAACTAGTAACTAAATGCCCATAAATGTATCCCATTTCAGGAAGCATGTACTAATCTATATATTCCCTGTCTAATCATTTAAACATAATCTTAGATAAGAAAATGACTAGGTTCATAGTAGAAAATGATCATTTATCAGAAGAGAATCAATGGCATATTATTTTTAGCATTATTTTATCTAGATAATTTTGCTCTATCAAATATTTGTTCTGGTGCCAAATTATGCCACAGATTTAATTTTTACTGGAAACCATAAGATAAGTAGAAAGGAAGGAGTCCATACTAAAAAGTAATTATGATTACTGAGACATTCTAGCAAAGCCATAAATAATTATTTCCATTTTTCATTCAGATATTCCCGAAGTGTTTTAATATTTCACAATAATTAACTCATTAATCCTTACATCCTCTCTGTGGTATAGGTAAATAATCTGATTAACTTTGCTTTGCTTATTTTTTTTTAACCATAATTGTAAAACGACTTGGAATGCTGTTCTGTTTGGGGTTGGGGGCACTAGCCCTTACCAAGTCCTTACCAAGACCATTGTACTATCAAGTCTCGGTGAATGAATTTCTAAGGAAGTGAACTTGACTGGACATTTTTGTTTCTAGTTGTTTGTTGTTTTTCTTACTCTGTCAGCAATATTTCTTTCATAACTTGTTTATTGGCCTTCTTTCTAGGTCACCCCATTACCAAAATTTTCTCCTTGAACATTCTTCCCCGTTGAACATTTTCTCTGAGTATTATTACAAATTGAATGCTTCCTTCAAGGCTGTGTATCTTATTAGGTAATGTCAAATTTTATTCCACATTGGCTAATTTTACTTTAAAATTAAATTATTGTCTCTGCTCAGAAGTCACTAAATTTAATACTGCCACTTCTGTTCCCTTTCTGCTTTTTTTCTTGTGAAAACTCATTCCGGTTACATTTAAGGAGAAGTCATATGCCCCAGACCATTTGCCTAAGATGGATCTTTAGAGCATAACCCACTAGCCCACTAGCTGTGCTGATTTGATTTTTTTTAAAGCTGAAATATATATATTTTTTAATTTATTTATTTGTTTGACAGAGAGAGAGATAGTGAGAGAGGGCACACAAGCAGGGGGAGTGGGAGTGGGAGAAGCAGGCTTCCCGCTGAGCAGAGAGCCTGATGTGGGGCTCGATCCCAGGACCTCGGGATCATGACCAGAGCCCAAGGCAGATGCTTAAAGACTGAGCCACCCAGGCACCCCAAAGCTGAAATACTTTAATTACTTCTTCATATGCCAAACTCATTCTCTATTTTCTTCTCAATTTCTTCTATAATGGAGTCCCTGGAGAAGAATACAAATGAATTTAACTTTTAGCCAAAAAAGTCTTTTTTTCTTCTTTTGAATAATCAGAACAAGCCATTCCAACTCTTTAGCTATCAGTACATTGCTAATTACATTAAATCGTATAATTATAAAGATAAAGAAACTTGGAAAGGACTAAAAATATATAAGAGAAGGTTTATGAGGGTATATAACAGAGATGGAATTCAATAAAGAAAGGAAAAATAATCAGAAGGCATGATGGAAAAAAGCACTATTAACATGGCTTTTCAAATTACCATGAGGTAGAATACTGAAAAGACCAATGTTATCTTCTTTCCCCTTCCCTCTCTCCAAGACACAGGGTATAGAGAAAATTATCAGAAGGGAGAATTTAGTTGTTTTCTTTTTTTTTTTGAGTATTAATAAATTTTATTTTATGACATTTTAAATGACCATACACTAAAGGATAGCATTGAAAGTTTATGAAAAATAAATGTATTATATATTGGAAAAATTATTACTCTCCAGAATTTGTAATGAATTTCTATAAATGAGTAAAAACAACAATAAAAAACAGAAAGTGTATTGAAAAGACTGTAATGGTCAATAAATACTTTAAAAGCCTGTAAATCACTTCATTAATTAGCAAGTTCATTATTTAGGTAACAGCTTTTTGTTTTGTTTTGTTTTTTCCCATTAGATTAGCAAAAACTAAACATATGCATATATTTATAATATCCAATGTTAACGCGAGTGTGAGGAAACAGGTATTTTCATATGTAGTTGATAGATACTAAACTGATGGAGCTTCTTAGAAGGCCATTGACCCACATGAATCAAAATTTCAAAGGTACAGATTAACTTACAGATAGTCCTTTGTTTAACACTTATTGAGTACTTACTTATTAGTTATTGGGCATTATTGTAGGCACTGAGGTATAGCAGAATAAAACATGTAACGTGTCTGTCTTCAGAAAGCTTACATTCTTAGATACACTGCACTATAAATTTTTTTTGTCTTTTTTTAAATTTTATTATATTATGTTAATCACCATACATTACATCATTAGTTTTTGATGTAGTGTTCCATGATTCATTGTTTGTATATAACACCCAGTGCTCCATTCAGAATTTAGTTGTTTTCTTTCTCGTGAAGTGGGTAGTAGGTTCCTGTTTTCGCACATGACGTAAAAAGCAAGATTAAAAGGATTATTCTGGGCTTCATCTGATATTGTTAACAACTAATCAAGCTATCAGAAGTTATATCTTAGTGAACTAGACTGGTGGATGGTTAAAGAAATCAGACTGTCCCACCAATCATATGTCTTCTCTACAGTTCTTTCTAAGTAATCAACTATATACTTACCTGTGTGTGGAACTGTACAAATACGGTTGTCCATCGAAGCCAAAGTACCAATTCACTTCTTGTATATATATTACATGCTGTGATGGTTAATTTTATATGTTAACTTGGCTAGGCTATGGTGCCAAGTTTGTTTGGTCAAATACCAGTCTAGATTGTGATAAAGGTATTTTTTAGATGGGATTAACATTTAAATGAGTAGATTTTGAGAAAACCAGATTATCCTCTATAATGTGGGTGAGCCTTATCCAATCAGTTGAAGGCCTTAAAAGCAAAAAGCAGAGGTTTCCAGAGGAAGAAGGAATTCTCTTCAAGAGTCCAATATAGTTTCAAGCCTACCACCCTGCAGAATTTGGACTAAAGACTGTTACATCAGCTCTTTTTTTTTTTTTTAAGATTTTATTAATTGACAGAGAGAGACACAGTGAGAGAGGGAACGCAAGCAGGGGGAGTGGGAGAGGGAAAAGTAGGCTTCCTGTGGAGCAGGGAGCCCGATGCGGGGCTCGATCCCAGGACCCTGGGATCATGACTTGAGCTGAAGGCAGATGCTAAACGACTGAGCCACCCAGGTGCCCCTGTTATATCAGCTCTTAACGTGAGTCTCCAGCCTGTTAGACTGTCCTATGAATTTCAGACCTTCAAACTGCCAGAATTGCACGAGTTAATTCCTTAAAATCCATCTCTCTGTCTCTCTCTCCCTCTCTCTCCCTCTTTCCTGTTTGTCTGTCTATATGCGCTATAAAAATATACTATAAAATATCACATGCTATACATGCTATAGAGATTATCTTTAGCTGTTGCTATACAATTTATGTTCACTTTTGTATTATTTCATTCTACATTAGAAGAATAATAGTTTATATCTATCTGGATCAGTAAATATAAATAGAATAGTTTTTAGATAATTATTTGTACAAAGACCGTTCTTACTGGCACTCTCCCAGACTAGGTTCTCATCTACTAATGCCCAAGCTATCTACATATTTTATTCCTCCTTCTTCAATATAACAATGCCAGCTTTATCTCACTAAAACACATGTATCAACAGGTTATTCTAATCGACAAAAATCTAGAAGTTCTATAATATCTAAGTGAGATAAAAACTTCCCTGACCAGTTTCTAGTACTGAAAGCCCTTTGCAAATAGATCTGCCTCTATACCTTTGTTATCTCCACAAACCTATATTCTGGTCAGGCCAAAATTTTCATTGTTCCCAAAAATACCAAGCTCATTTGTGCTTATCCCTCTTTCTTTTTCTTTTTCTTTCTTATTTTCTCATTATAATGAAATTACTCTACTCTTCTACTTACCTAAATCCTACCCATTATTCAAAACATAGCCTATGTTTCATATTTGCTTAAGATTTCCTAGACTATCCCAGACCACAATAAAAAAAAAAAAAACCTATTTGAATGCCATATATATGAGAGAGAGAGAGAAAGAGAGATGTCATAGACTATCATAGACTCATAAAGTCGTAAATTTTGAAAGGACGTCAGGGATCATCCATTCCAACCATTATCAAAGGCATGAAATACCTTTACAACATTCTCAACAGGTGGTCTTTCATTCCCTTCCTCCATACCTGCAGTGATGGAGAATTCACTACCTCCTGCCCATTTTATTTTATGAACAGCTCCAAGATTGCAACATAAACTTTTATATCTTACAACTCAACATCAACTCTAGAAAAGTCTTCCTCTAACTCATATTTCCACATTAAGAGTAATATCCAAGAAATGGAATATTTTCTAAGACAGAATTTATAATATAACATGCTGATAAAAAAAAACCTCACCAAAATATATACAAATTATTATCCCTGCATGAATACCAAAGTAAATTTTGTCAAAAAAAAAGTCCATTGGAAGAGTTCTTGCAGTCAGAATTTTGTCTTTTTTTGCTAGTCTCTATTTTAATATTACATAACGGACTTGTAACTGTACTGCAGTGTGGCTACAATGATAGGATCATATAGGCAGGTTGTTTTTTCTATTAATCTCATGCTTCTTTACATCTGCCCTTATCTTTGTTGTTTACCAAAGGAGGCAATAGTCTCCTCTGGGTCAGATGCTATCTTACAGCCCTCCTTTTCCTTTCTTTGCACTTAGATCAGTGCAAGAAACATCAATTTCTCTCAAATAATTGCTGAACTAAATTTAAAAACTGATTTAAATAAAAAAATTTAAAAAAAAACTGATTTAAGCTAGGAAAATGTACACAGCAGAAAATGTTCCTAAAATCTTTTATAGAAACCAGTTTCAAGATCAAGCCATAGAGAAAATTTTCTTTAACTAGTTTTTTGTTTTGTTTTATTTTTGTTTTGCATTTTTCCCTTGAAAAAAATATACCTACCAACAAATGGTAAAGTTCTTTACTCAAGAAAAATGTGCCAGTCTTTTCTTGTTAACTGAAAATATGTTTTGGAATGAAGTTGATAGTTACAGATAGCAGTAAAAAAAATATTGTACCAAAATCTTGGAATAAAATTGCAAAAACAAACCTACTTATTTATATATATTTTCAAATTAAGGGCCAGCTAGAACTGCATCCTTGGTCCCATCTGTGAGCTTTAAATAAAAGTGGTTCCTGTTTAGCAATCTCTTGATGCTATCCTCTTCTTTATTCCACTTTCCTCTAAATAAATTGAACTAGTGCTTCTAGTCTTGCAGAACATTGTATAACATGAATAGTAGAGTTGTGTTTGTTGTTTGTTTGCTGTCACTCTGTCTTGTGTATCCTTCTTGTTCAGAGAGATACTGAGGGAGATATTCTTTGTACATCTTCTTCATCCTTTGATAATCTTGCAAGGGACTGGTTGAAAAAGGAAAGATATGGAATATGTAGCAAATTGGTAAAAGAAAGAGTCTAGTGGGGAAATTATTCTAAAGGAATAAAGACATTAATTTAACTGTACTGGACAAGGAGGAGAATATTTAAAGGAATAATTGGCAGGGTGATTGACAAGATGACCTGCTAGGTTATTGTCTCCATCTCTAATTTTAGTTTATCAAGGAGGTTTTTCATACTGCAATTAAAAAAAAAATCTTCCATGTGTCAAGCATTTCTTTTTGTGTGTGTAGCTGATATGTAAATGTTTCTCAAAATGTACACCAATACTCTTTCTGCCAATATAGCCAATCAAGTTTCATTCCTTAATAGTCTCCTAGGAAACCAGTACAGCTTCAGAAATGGACAGCAGAGAGTAGAAAGAAAACAAAGGGGTAGCCAATCCCCCATTATAATGTTTTAAAAATGCAGTTTTGTCATCCTTTAATTGCTAAAAACTAGATATGTGCAGTCTTACTATATGAGGACCACCTCAAAACTCTCCTATAAGGGAGAATGCTTATTTAATTTTTTAAGTTTGCATTTTCACAGAAAAAAAAAAAAAAAGACTTGTGGAGAAGTCTTAGTCTGGTTGCCCAGGTATGGAGAATGGTGATCCCTTATTTTCACAAGTATGGTGTGGCATTTTTGCCCTTACCTACCTCTTCTCAGCAACATTCTTCTTCCAATGTCTCCATTCAGTAACATAAGCGTGCTTTTTGTTCAGAAAATCCATTCTTTCATAATCGTCTTCCACACAGACCATTTAGATCTACCAGTATAGCCAAAACCTTATGTTTTAATTTTCTTATTTGACTCCAAATCCATAATCCCCTCTTAATAGTTTCCCTCAATTCTCAATGGCGAAGAAAACAGTTGTCCAGAATTCCCAAAGAAAACAGGGAGCACATCCTTACTAAAATCCCAAATGAGAAAGCAGATCCTCCTAACCTTCCTGTCAGGGCACACAAGCAGATCTTGTATTCTCTTTTCTCTTTCTTTCTTTCTTTCTTTCTTTCTTTCTTTCTTTCTTTCTTTCTTT